>NC_135821.1:73463527-73811541 GCF_964213995.1 Mustelus asterias | reverse complement strand
ATAATGGTATTGTCACTAGACTAGTAATCCAGAGTCCCAGAGCAATGCTTTGGGCACCTGAGTTTGAATTCCCCCATGGCAGATGGTGAATTTTGAATTTAAGGAAAATCTGGAATTAAAAGTCTAATAGTGAATATGAAACCATTGTCAATAATCATTTTAAAAAAAACCTTTGGTTCATTAGTGTCCTTTAGGAAAGGAAATCTGCCGCCCCTTACCTGGTCTGGCCTAGATGTGACTCCAGAGCCATAGCAATCATAGACATAGACAGACATAGACATAGACACCCTACAGTACAGAAAGAGGCCATTCGGCCCATCGAGTCTGCACCGACCACAATCCCACCCAGGCCCTACCCTCATATCCCACCCACTAATCCCTCTAATCTACGCATCTCAGGACACTAAGGGGCAATTTTAGCATGGCCAATCAACCTAACTCGCACATCTTTGGACTGTGGGAGGAAACCGGAGCACCCGGAGGAAACCCACGCAGACACAAGGAGAATGTGCAAACTCCACACAGACAGTGACCCAAGCCGGGAATCGAACCCAGGTCCCTGGAGCTGTGAAGCAGCAGTGCTAACCACTGTGCTACCGTGCCGCCAATGGGAACAAAGAACAAAGAACAGTACAGGAACAGGCCCTTCGGCCCTCCAAGCTTGTGCCGATCACATTGTCCTATCTAGACCAACTGAGTACAGCACAGGAACAAGCCCTTCGGCCCTCTAACCCTGCGCTGATCACATTGTCCTATCTAGACCAACCGCCAGTATCTCTCTATTCCCCGTCTGTTCATGTGTCTATCCAGATAAGTCTTAAATGTCGCTAATGTGTCTGTCTCAACCACCTCACTTGGCAGTGCATTCCAGGCCCCCACCACCTTCTGCGTAAAAAAAAAACTTTCCCCGCACATCTCCACTGAACCCGTCCTCCTTTACTTTGAACTTGTGTCCTCTTGTAATTGTCATTTCTGCCCTGGGAAAAAGCTTCCAACTCTTCACCCGATCTATGCCCTTCATAATTTTATAAACCTCTATCAGGTCGCCCCTCAGCCTCCATCTTTCCAGGGAGAACAATCCCAGTTTATTCAATCTCTCCTCATAGCTAATACCCTCCATACCAGGCAACATCCTGGTAAACTTTTTCTGAACTCTCTCCCAATGCCTCCACATGGGATTGATTCTTAAGAACAAAAATGCCCTCTGAAATGGCCTAGAAAGCTATTCAGTTACAGGGTGGTTAGGGATGGGTGATAAATGTTGGCCCAGCGATGCCCACATTGCATGAATGAATAAAAAGTAAATCTTACCTTTTTCCTCACTACAGATGTTGGGCGAACTGGTCTATAATTCCCTGTTTTCTCTCTCCTTCCTTTCTGGAACAGTGGGATTACATTGCCACCTTTCAATCCTCAGGAATTCTTGCTGCTTAGAAGCCGATTAGATACTTAAACCTCAAGAAACCTTTGAGTCGATTTATGAGATGAGTCAGTACCTCAGATCGGAATTACAAATGCTGAAAGCAGAAAGCAGAATTAACGTGAAATCAAAGACTGAATTTATTGCCAATTTGCTTGCCCAATAATTGCCTAGACAATCAACCTCGCTAGTAAGAGGAAAGCTAAGATGGAGTACCCTTGTGATCTCCACAGTCCTTTAGAATATCATTGCCAATTTTGCCATTAAAGGAATTGTAGGATAGGTAAATGAGATTCGCTGCGAGATTGATTCTATTTCTTCCCAGCAGTTGGGAGATATGATTGACAAAGGATCCTTTTAAAGTAAGCTGCACTTTCTCTCCTTCATTTATTTGTTCAAACAATCCCTTAATATGGTTCAGTTCCTCTGGAGCTCCCTCATTGGTGGGGAGGATTGAGGCCAACCCACCCCATTAGGAAATGTAGCCAATTGCAGCCGTTGGCTGGAAGTCCTCCCGCAATGAAGTCTGAGGCGGGAAGGGGTTGAAGGGTGCAACCCGCGCACTCGCGGTGGGATGTTACTTGGCTTATTAATGAGCCAATTGACACCAATATCCCAGCAGCCCACCGCAACTGGCTCAGAATAAATGGGATTCATAAAATCCCTACTGTGCAGAAGGAGACCATTCGGCCCATCAAATCTGCACCGACCACAATCCCGATCAGGCCCCTATCCCCATATCCACATGCATTTACCCTAGCTAGTCTCCCTGACACTAAGGGGCAATTTAGCATAGCCAATCCACCTAACCCACACACTTATGGGCCGCGGGAGGAAATCGCAACAGCTGGAGGAAACCCACGCAGACATGGGGAGGCTGTGCAAGCTCCACACAGATTGTGACCCAAGCCGGGAATCGAACCGAATTCCCTGGCGCTGTGAGGCAGCTGTGCTAACCACTGTCCACCGTGCCGCCCTTGGGACTAAAGGGATCAAGGGATATGGGAGGAAGGGGGGGATCAGGATATTGAATTCGATGATCAGCCATGATCAAGATGAATGGCAGCAGTGCTAACCACTGTGTCACCGTGTAGCCCGACTCTCCCCTGAAAGCCACCAAGTGATGCTTGTCAGTTTGTGGCTGGACCCTCTTGTGGGGGCTGTCCCATGGGACAGGCACTCGGGGCCAAATTATCAGCCCAGTAACTGTGTCTCTCTCACACCCAGTATACGGAAAGGTAGAAAACAACGTCCAAAAGATAAAACTATAGCGCAGATTGCTAAAGCAGCTTTGTACCTGAGAGTTAACACGATAGGATCGTAGAAATTGCAAGATCGAAAAATATCAGGGTCCATCTCGTTCTGCCTTTTACCATCCTGATAGTTACATGATCCAATGATAATGGAATTGTTGACTTATCAGTTGATCGGTTTGCCTGCAGCAGACCCAGACATGAAGTGAAGAAACCGCAGTGTTGGAGAGCTGTGAGGGCTGAAGGTCCAAAGTCACTTGTTTCTCCCAAGGCCGCGTCACTTACCACACGACATTTCTCAAATTATTGAAGGTACTGCATTCTGAAATGTCATGTCATAAGGGAATCTGATTAAACAATGATCTGTGTAAGATGTATATGTCTAGCTGAAGAGGTGAAGGTGGCAGGAATGGCTGTACGATTTGTTTAGAAAATCCTATCGTTAAATAAACTGAGGTAATGATTTGGTAAAGCCTTGAATACTGCGGTTGGAGGAGGCGATTGGAGAGTCTGAATGTCGGAAGTCGAAATGAACTCCAACAATTATTTTGCTGCAAGTTTCCAACAAGGTAAATAAATCCAGTGTGCAGCTGCGGGAGCTGTGGAGGAGGCTTTTCTGAACCATTTGAAAATTTCCTGAAACATTTGCACAAACCTTGGGGACTATTTAGCCTTTATTCATCTGCAGTTTGGTCTGACATTTGAAATATTAATAAGCATTTCGAGCCAATGTTTGCTTTCCATTACATTCATAAAAAAATCCCTTTGGTGATTGTCGCTTGAAGGGAAACACAGGCGAAGAGGGTCACCTGGCTTGAGGGACCAATTGGGACTAAGAGTTGGTAATCGCCCCAAGGGGTGGAATGGTCTCTTAGGCAGAAGACATCCAGAGGACCTGTGGTACACATTGTAGGGACTGGGACAGCCAAGGGGGGGGGGGGGGGGGAAGGGGGTTTCTAATTAATAAATATCTTTTGTGTTCCTGATGAAGTTTGTCAACATGCATTATTACAATCCCTTTGAGCGCAAAATGGTCAGTTGTCCCCACTCTAAGCGTTGGACTGTTCAGTACGGTGATCAGGTTTACCGTTTAGTCTCCATTCCAGTGGCTTGGGGAATGGGAAGATTGAACAAGGTCCCCGCGCGGCCTCCCCTGCCCCCACCAAATTCAAAATGCATGTCTGTAGCTATCTGGCAATGTGCAGGGTTAACCCCAGAGTTCAAATTAATCTGCCAATTGTCACTGATGTTACAGAGAAGGTGAGGCGATTGTGAAAGGGCCAACGACACAACATGGTGATTCCCCTCAAGGGAAGGGGCAATTGGCTGAAGAGACAAATTGGGCCACCTTTGAGTCTTTGTCTAAATTTAGCTGAGATCAGAAGTGAAATTTCAATTTGTAAACCAATCGTTAGTTGTTATGCAGAAACATAGAGTGAACTAGTATATCAAACCAGAAGGGTGCGTTAAGACTTTATTTATACAGAGAACTCAATGCTTTCTACTCTTGAAACTAAGGCCCAGTTCCGATCCAGTTTCACAGGTCGTGTAGGTACATGGATTCAAAGTGCTGTTGTTACAAATATGAGGTTTATAAGTTGTTTATGTTTTGGAATAATGTAAGGGATTTTGAGGTCGCACTCTCCGCCTGCGGGAATGGCAGCGAGTATTCAAACTCCAGGGGGCGCAATGTGCCAATTTCCAATCTTCCCAGCCCCTCACTGGTGGAGTGACCTGAAACACGCTATGGGACCACAGAATGTTTCTTTGAATACATTAGCATGTCATTAGCGAGTACAGTAGAGATGTGCGGGGGAGGTTTTTTTACACAGGGTGTTGGGGGCCTGGAATGCACTGCCAAGTGAGGTGGTTGAGGCAGATAGGTTAGCAACATTTCACAGAATCATAGAAAGCCTACAGTGCAGAAGGAGGCCATTCAGCCCATCAAGCCTGCACCAACAAGCAGTCCCACTAAGGCCCTATCCCTGTAACCCCTCATATTTACCCTGTTAATCCCCCTGATACTAAAGGGCAATTTGGCATGGCCAGTCCATCTTGCCCACACATCTTTGGACTGTGGGAGGAAACCGGAATACCCAGAGGAAACCCACATGGCAGAACACGCAAACTCCACACAGGCAGTTCAGCCGAGGCCAGAATTGAACCCAGGTCCCTGGTGTTGTGAGGCAGCAACGCTAACCACTGTGCCACCCCAAGACTTATCTGGATAGACACATGTACAGGCGGGGTATAGAGGGTTACAGGCGGGTGGTCTAGATAGGACAACGTGATCAGTACAGGCTTGGTGGGCTGAAGAGCCTGCTCCTGTGCTGCACTGTTCTTTGTTCTTTTGTACTGTCTTCAGATATTGAACCCGCCAACTACAACAGGTCCACATAAGTGTGAAGCTGGTGCCTTCACCTCCGAGGGGGTGGGGGGGGGGGCTGGGGGGGTGGGGTTTCGGGCGTGAGCGCTCAGGCAGCCAGCACCCTCTGTGGAGTGCACGCTCAGGAGCCACTGGAGAGAACTACACAGGCACAGGCAAAACCATCTTGGGGAGAGGGTCGGTTCACTTGCAGGCCTTATCTTCCCTTGATGTTGGGGCGCCCCTTGTTTTCAAAGGTTTTGAAAGCTGGTATGCACTTCCCATGTCCCCCTTCCTGGGTTCCTATCACAGCTGAGGGAGTGCCCTTGCTTAGTGGGGGCTGGCGAGAGAGTGGGAGGGACATAGCACTGCCATTCTCTCACTCATGTTGTGGAGATGCCGGCGTTGGACTGAGGTAAGCACAGTAAGAAGTCTCACAACACCAGGTTAAAGTCCAACAGGCTTTTTTGGCAGCACAAGCTTTCGGAGCACTGCTCCTTCATCAGGTAAGTGAGGATTTGTGTTCACAAACAGGGCATATACAGACACAAACTCAATTTACAAGATAATGGTTGGAATGCGAGTTGCATGACTTGTTGGCATGGAGACAGAGTGGAGGCACTACGGATAAACAAAATGAAATGTATTGATGAACACTCGGAACAAAATACCGCGGATGCTGGAATCTGAAACAAAACCAGAAAATGCTGCAAAATGTCAACAGAACAAAATGGGGACCTCCCTGCAATAGTACCGATATTCACCCAGGCCCACTAAATGCCGACAGTTTCTTAAGCTTTCTCATCCTCCCACCAAGTCTCGGTGTCTCTCTAGGATCCACAGTTGAGGTTGAGGCAGCCAATTGACTTCCATGTCTTTTTGCCTGAGATGTCCAGGGGGGCAGAGATCTTGAGAGTCCAGGCCTGCTTTCGGGCTGGACGAATGTTGGCCTGCTGCCCTCCTCGGGTGTCAGGGGCTGGAGGCCTAACGCTTACAGGGTGTCAGATGAACAGAAGACACCCAGGGTCCCCGGTCTGGAGGAGCCTTCTCTGTTATAAAAGCTTCTGACGAACAATCATCCAGATTCAAAACGTTGGCTCTCTTCGAGTGGCACAGTGGTTAGCACTGCTGCCTCACAGTGCCAGGGTCCCGGGTTCAATTCCCGGCTCGGGTCACTGTGTGGAGTTTGCACGTTCTCCCTGTGTCTGCGTGGGTTTCCTGTGGGTCCTCTGGTTTCTTCTCACAGTCCAAAGATGTGCAGGTTAGGTGGATTGGCCATGCTAAATTGCCCCTTAGTGTCAGGGGGATTAATGAGGGTAAATGCATGGGGTTATGGGGATAGGGTCTGTATGGGATTGCGATGGTGCAGACAGTGGAGCGGGCGACGGGTGGCCATTGGGAAGGTCAGTGACCCGGGGCAGGATTTTACAGTTTTGGGATGAAGGAGGCTGTAAAATCCCGTACAGTTTCTAAATTTGCAATATCTCTAATCCAGGAGGGAGGGTCAATACCGAGGACAACAGTAACATTACAGGAAGACATTAAGACATTAATAATCGAATGACTTCCTTCCTCCTTCTGCACTGTAGGGATTCGATGATTCTCTCTCCACAGATGCTGTCAGACCTGCTGAGATTTTCCAGCACTTTCTGTTTTATTTTGTTTCAGATTCCAGCATCTGCAGTAATTTCCTTTCTATTATGTTGGCGTGAATCTCCAGGTATAGCCGCTCTGAGGAAAAACTGTTTTGAACATCAGCAAAGGGTCTCTCTGTCTCACGGACTGGCTGTACTAGCGAACTCTATTGTACTGTAGGATCTTTAAACTTACATTGCATCGCAGCATCCTGACAGTTTAAATGGAATCTCCCACTGAAAGCGGATCAAGTTGCTCGTTTCGTTGCCAGCAACTGCTGATGATTTTTGGGGGGAGAATTGAGCACCTACACTAAAGCAAGCAATATTCATGTTGAGAGAGTTGCCAATTCTCCAATCTGGATGATGGGAAGAGTGACTTCAATCTGTGTGTACATGGGAGGTCAGAGACTGCACTGTAACACGGCACACACTCGCACTCACTCGCACTCGCACTCACACTCACTCGCACTCGCACTCACACACACATACACACACACTCACACACACACACTCACACTCACTCACACTCTCTCACTCACACTCACACTCACTCGCACTCACACACACATACACATACACATACACACACACTCACACACATACACACACACTCACTCGCACTCACACTCACACACACTCACTCGCACTCACACTCACACTCACACACACATACATACACACACACATACTGACACTCACACACACACACACATACATACACACACTCACACACACACTCTCACTCACACACACGCACACACACACACAGAGCTAATGGAAGGACTAAGCAATGCCCTCTGGAAAACATTAGCAAGTGGTCACGAACGAGAAGCATTTGCTGCCTAGTAGGATTTGCGCTTTTAAACACATTTCACAGGATAATGAGTATTGTTTAAATCAGCAAACTGGCACATTTGAGAATACTGCAATGCTGCCTCTGTACCCAATGATTCCGGAACGGATACGTTCCATGAATTGGCCCTGATCTACCCATGGGAACCTGCTCCAAATGAAATATTGGAATCAGTTTAATTTGAGCCAACTCAGGCAGGTAAGGGGAAAGATGTACATTTAAAAGATGTCTGACCGAGTGACAGGAAGCAGAAGTGAGAGGTGGCTATTCAGGGTGGCAGAAGGTGTGGATGCAAAAGATTCAATGATAGAATTATTATTCATACTTTATTATCTGCTTTTGATTTCAGATGTAAAAACATAGTGGCCGGAACTTTATCTCCCCGCCCGCCACAGAATCGGAGCGGGTGAGGGTCCGACAACGGAAATCTCCGTTGAGCTCGGACGGGAATTTCCAGTCTCGCCCGAGCGAGGCTGTAAAATCCCACCCATTGGCTGGAAATTTACCGCCCCGCCCACCACGGGAATTGGAGCGGGCGACGGGTGGCCAATGGGAAGGTCCATCGATCTGGGGCGGGATTTTACGGTTTTGGGATGAATGAGGGTGTAAAATCCCATCCAGTTTCTAACCGTCTAATCCAGGAGGGATGGTCAATGCTGAGGACAACAGTAACATTACAGGAAGACATTAATACAACTACACTGGGCATTTATTTGGCAAATGATTTTCATCAGTGATAAATGTGAAGTGTTAGATTTGGTAAAATAAGAAAGTCACATCATTGGGAAAATAATCTAACTGGGGTAGAAGAACAAAAGGCTCTTGATGTACAAATCACACAGTCGTGTTTCCAAAGGGATAGAATTGAAAATTAGGGAAGTTATACAAACCTACATGAAACCTTGCTGGCAGTATAACGTGAATATTGCTGCTTTGTACAGATATCATCCCCTCAAAAGAAAATAATGGCAATGGCCTTGTGGTATTATCGCTAGACTATTAATCCAGAAACTCAGTTAAAGTTCTGGGGACCTGGGTTCAAATCCCATCACGGCATATGGCGGAATTTGAATTCAGTAAAACATATCTGGGATTAAGAATCTACTGATGACCATGAAACCATTGTCGGAAAGACCCATCTGGTTCACTAATGTCCTTTAGGGAAGGAAATCTGCCGTCCTTATCCAGTCTGGCCTACGTGTGACTCCAAAGCCACAGCAATGTGGTTGACTCTCAAATGCCCTCGAAGGGCAACTAGGGAAGGGCAATAAATGCTGGTCAGCCAGCAACGCCCATGTGCCATGAATGAATTTTAAAAAGTCATCAATGCTGGCAATAAAATGGGCACTTTGAATTCCCTTCTGCAGGAGATTCCATGGCAATGGGTGCAAGGTGGCACAGTGGTTAGTACTGCTGCCTCACAATGCCAGGAACCCTGGTTCAAATCTGGTCTCGGGTCTCTGTCTGTCTGGAGTTTGCACATTCTCCCTGTGTCTACGTAGGTTTCCTCCGGGTGCTCCGGTTTCTTCTCACAGACCAAAGACGTGCAGGTTGGTTGGATTTGCCACGGTAAATGCGTAGTGTTATGAGTATAGGACATCGGGGTGAGCCTGAATATGATGCAGTTTCGGGGAGTCAGTACAGACTCGATGGACCAGATTGCTTCTCTCTGCACTGTAGGAATTGCATGGATTCTAGTTCTAGACCTGCAGCTGGGGGAAACAACCTCTCAGCGACGACCCTGTCAAACATGCGATAGAAATTTCATCCATTAAGCTTCTCTTGAGTTCTGCTGCAAAATATGATGTATATTTAACAAGCTGCTTCAGGACAAAACACCAAAACTGATAACAGTGCATCCCGGCAATATGTGATGGCTCACTTTCCCCCCTCGGACATTTCCTTTCGATGATATTCTCATGTCCTGACATTTGGCAGCAGCTTCAGAGTCACATCAATTGAACAAAGCAGTGTTTATAACTCTGAGTCCTGCAACCACTGCTCACCCCAAGACAACCTGCTCTCCTGTCACTACAAGCAGGAAGCTGCACCCTGACAGTCACACAGGGAAAAGTAGCTTCAATCGAAGCATTCAAGAGGGACTTGGGTTGTTACCTGAAAAGGAAGAATGTGCAAGTTTATGGGAAGAAGGTGTTGGATTAGCACTCGGTGAATTGCTCCTTTGGAGAGCTGGCATGAGTATGATGGGCCGAATGGGCCTCCTTCTGTGCAGTGGTCATTCTATGATTCTCTCAGAACTCATTCAGACTGGTTTTATTTTTCTGCCAATCTCTTGTTTAAATTCGCCCTTTGACATTTCTGCATTCTAGCTAAAAGGGTTATAGTAACCTTAAAAAAAATAGATATAAATATTGGAGAACACAATTATCTTTGGCCATTTTCTTTTGTTTCAAGGTGAATGGAGTGGGGGGGGGGGGGGGTGAGAGATACGGGGAGGGGTGGGGGGAACAGAGTGCTCTTCTCCTTACAGCCTGTCAACCTCTCATCTAGAACTAGTGTAGACTCACAATGAGAGATTTGGGACTGAGATTAGGAGAAGTGTCATCACTAGCAGGGATGTGAATCTTTTTAATTCTGTACCCCTTTAGGAATTTTATTTATTTATTCGTGTCACAAGTAGTCTGAAAGACGTGCTGGTTCAGTGCATTGACCCAAACAGGCGCCGGACTGTGGCGACTAGGGGAATTTCACAGTAACTTCATTGCAGTGTTAATGTAAGCCTTACTTATGACTAATAAATAAATAAACTTTAACTTAATTTAAAGTACGCTTACATTAACACTGCAATGAAGTTACCGTGAAAATACTCACTTGTTGAGTATATTCGAGATGAGATCAATAGGTTCTGGGCACCAAGCGTGTTAAGAGATGTGGGGTTCGGAGGAGAATGTGAAGTAGATTTGGAAGATCAGCCAGGGCCTTTATTGAATAGCAGAACAAGCTTGAAGGGCCAAGAGTAGGCACTCCTATTTTTAAAGTTTTTGTTACATCAAACACTCTTGGTTTGAGTACGGTGTGAGCTTAATGTAAGAGTGAGCTTGCTTGTGAGTGTGAGGTCTGGCTCAAAGGCCATGAGATGGAGATGCCGGCGTTGGACTGGGGTGGGCACAGTAAGAAGTCTCACAACACCAGGTTAAAATCCAACTGGCTTATTTGGAATCACGAGCTTTCGGAGCGCTGCTCCTTCATCACTCACCTGATGAAGGAGCAGCGCTCTGAAAGCTCATGATTCCAAATGAACCTGTTGAACTTTAACCTGGTGTTGTGAGACTTCTTACTGCTCAAATGCAGCATGGACCAGATAACTGGGAGCCTGTTGTCTGCCTGATTTGTGAGCTTTGTTGCAGATAGCTGATTTACAATTCGTCGATGATGTCTGAGGAATTGGTGTGCTAACCTCTGCACCTCATCTCTAAATAGTTAGGCCAACCCTCCAGGATGATCCAGGAAATAAAGACTCAGCTGAATAATCCTGCAAGCAACCATAGAAAAAAATAATGAGGATTAAAAGAGAACAGTTCCCTCCACGCTACCCACCATCACCACGCCCCCCCCCCCCACCCCTCACTTTTGTTGACCACTTTGTTTTGACTATAGGAATATTGGGTGTTGGAAATAAAAACTGGGTGCTGTTAGAGGTGGGAGACCATGGAATGAAACCTTTAGGAATGCTTTCAATTGAAGTTGACAACTCCAGATCTGCGCTACTTCAAACTAGAAGTTGTTCTTCATCAGGCATTTGCGGGCAGCAAGGTGGCACAGTGGTTAGCACTGCTGCCTCACAGTGCCGGGGACCCGGCTTGGGTCACTGTCTGTGTAGAGCTTGCACATTCTCCCCATGTTTGCGTGGGTTTCCTCCGGGCGCTCCGGTTTTCTCCCACAGTCCAAAGATGTGTGGGTTAGGTGGATTGGCCATGCTAAATTGCCCCTTAGTGTCAGGGGGACTAGCTAGGGTAAATGCCTGGGGTTATAGGAACATAGAAACCTAAAAGATAGGAGCAGGATGAGGCCATTTAGTCCTTCGAGCCTGTTCTGCCATTAATTACGATCATGGCTGATCGTCCAACTCAATAGCCTAATCCTGCTTTCTCCCCATAACCTTTGATCCCATTCACCCCAAGTGATATATCCAGCTGCCTCTTGAATACATTCAATGTTTTGGCATCAACTACTTCCTGTAGTAATGAATTCCACAGGCTCACCACTCTTTGGGTGAAGAAATGTCTCCTCACCTCCATCCTAAATGGTCTACCCCGAATCCTCAGACTGCGACCCCTGGTTCTGGACTCCCCCACCATCGGGAACATCCTCTCTGCATCTACCCTGTCTAGTCCTGTTAGAATTTTATAAGTCTCTATAAGATCCCCCCTCATTCATCTGAACTCCAGTGAAAACAATCCTAACCTAGTCAATCTCTCCTCATACATCAGTCCCACCATCCCCAGAATCAGCCTGGTAAACCTTCGCTGCACTCCCTCGAGAGCAAGAACATCCTTCCTCAGAAAAGGAGACCAAAACTGCACTCAATACTCTAGGTGTGGCCTCACCAAGGCCCTGTATAATTGCAACAACACATCCCTGCTCCTGTACTCGAAACCTCTCGCAATGAAGGCCAAAGTACCATTTGCCCTCTTTACCGCCTGCTGCACCTGCATGCTTACCTTCAGCGACTGGTGCACAAGGACACCCAGATCCCGCTGCGCACTACCCTCCCCCAATTTACAGCCATTCAGGTAGAAATCTGCCTTCTTGGTTTTGCTTCCAAACTATGGGGATAGGGCCTGGATGGGATTGTGATCGATGCAGATTTGATGGGTCGAATGGCCTCCTTCTACACTGTAGGGCTTCTATGATTCTATGCTAATTCACTTCAGCTTGTATCTGTGGTTTTTTTAATAAGAAAGAAATAAGTACATTTTCATATCTAGCAACTGCAGGACCAGGCAAGGTTACCTTTCACCTAGTGGAGCTGTTGAGCCGTTCTCTGGGGTAGGGAGGGCGGGAGGTGGGAATATTTAAAAAGAAAAACCTCCCGTCAGTTTTCTGTTCTTTTTGAAACATTACGTGCCTTTAGAAATACCTCAAAGTTATCGAACGTTATGCTCGCTAATGAAGAAATCCAGTGCCTGTGGACACTGAGAAACCCAAATTGGAAGCTTGTTAGTGAGAAGCCATCCTTTCGTCAGATCTGAGCTGCCACTCTGACAGGGAGAAAGCTCTTTCTTCTCCTCAACCAGATTTCTTCACTAAAAAATCATTCCCTCCCTCTTTTTTCTCCTGTCTGTAATGGGGGTGGGGGTGTGGGGGGGGGAGGTAGCAGGGGGTGGGGGGGGGTCTCTCCTTGGAATATCAAAGTGAAACAGCTGAATCGGAATGCCTTTTCTGGCTTCCACATTATCCTAATTATTAAATGTCTCGCCAGATATTCTACAGGGAATGCAACCTTGACAGGCCCAAGTGCCTCAACAATTTCCATAGTAACCAAATGACATCTAAGGCTCAGCACAATGACGGCCAACAGAGGCATCCCAGATCACTGCAGGACCTGATCTGTTGATTACAGAAATATGTTATGGTGAAAATGAAGCAGATGAATAAAAGCTGATGAATAAAACATGAGCTTGTTTATTGCAGCAGGGGTCTACTTCCAGCGGCGAGATGGACTCGTTCTGAATAGATTTGCTGGTTTGTGCAAGTAATTCAAAGACATGGGTTGTCAGAAGTACCCTGTTGTCTGCTTTGTAGTAAAAAATAATTACTTTTTGTTACTGCACTGTGTGTGTACCTGCGTATTACTGCACTGTGTGTACCTGTGTGTTACTGCACTGTGTGTGTACCTGTGTGTTACTGCACTGTGTGTGTACCTGTGTGTTACTGCAGTGTGTGTGTACCTGCGTGTTACTGCACTGTGTGTACCTGCGTGTTACTGCACTGTGTGTACCTGTGTGTTACTGCATTGTGCGTGTACGTGTGTATTACTGCACTGTGTACATGTGTGTTACTGCACTGTGTATGCGTGTGTTACTGCACTGTGTACACGTGTGTTACTGCACTGTGCGTGTACGCGTGTGTGTTACTGCACTGTGCGTGTACGCGTGTGTGTTACTGCACTGTGCGTGTACGTGTGTGTTACTGCACTGTGTACGTGTGTGTTACTGCACTGTGTACGTGTGTGTTACTGCACTGTGTACATGTGTGTTACTGCACTGTGTACGCGTGTGTTACTGCACTGTGCACACGTGTGTTACTGCACTGTGTACGCGTGTGTTACTGCACTGTGTATGTGTGTGTTACTGCACTGTGCACACGTGTATTACTGCACTGTGTACACGTGTGTTACTGCACTGTGCGTGTACGCGTGTGTGTTACTGCACTGTGCGTGTACGCGTGTGTGTTACTGCACTGTGCGTGTACACGCGTGTGTTACTGCACTGTGCGTATATGCGAAAGTGTTACTGCACTGTGTGTGCACGTGTGCATGTTACTGCACTGTGCACGCTTGTGTTACTGCACTGTGTACGTGTGTGTTACTGCACTGTGTACGTGTGTGTTACTGCACTGTGCGTGTACACGTGCGTGTTACTGCACTGTACGTGTACGCGCACGTGTTACTGCACTGTGCGTGCACGCGTGCATGTTACTGCACTGTGCGTGTACGCGCGCATGTTACTGCACTGTGCGTGCACGTGTGCGTGTTACTGCACTGTACGTGTATGCGCGCATGTTACTGCACTGTGCATGTACGCGCGCATGTTACTGCACTGTGCGTGTACGCACGCATGTTACTGCACTGTGCGTGCCGCGTGCGTGTTACTGCACTGTACGTGTGCGCGCACATGTTACTGCACTGTGCGTGTATGCGTGCGTGTTACTGCACTGTGCGTGTACGCGTTTGTTACTGCACTGTGCGTGTACACATATGTTACTGCACTGTGCGTGTATGCGCGTATGTTACTGCACTGTGCGTGGACACGGGTGTGGAGTTCAACTACCATGGCTCATCAAGGAACCATTAAGATAACTTGTATTTACATAGAACTTCAACATGGAGGTGCTTCACTGGAGCATTTGCGGGCAAATTTTAGTATTAAGGTAATATTAGAACAGGTGACTAAAATGTCTGCTCCAAGAGGTTGGTTTTAAGGAACATCTTGGTGTAGAAAGAGGAGCTGGTATGGCTCTGGTCTCCTGCGTCTGAGCTGGAAGTCCCATTGCTGAACTTCCCGTCTATAAGAGATCTTAGCTCACTGCTGCCAGCAAGACAGTATGCAGCCATGCCAGTCCCCAGCCCAGGCAAATAGCGAGGGTGAGATAGCAGTTTGGATAATTACTCTCAGTATCTCCCTGCTACCTCCCAACAGAATCAGGTGAAAGCTCAGCTTGCCTGAGCCTGTTCTTTGCTAGGTATGAGACTTTTGACAAAATGGAAGGCATAAGTGTGATATTTTTCATTCTTACAGAAAGAAAGGCAGGTTCTGTAAAGGTAACAGACAGGTCCAAGATTTAATTTGACAATCTCATCCTCCGACGAGGAAGGACATTTTGCCCTAATGTTCTGATGGCCTGTTATTAATGTGGCCTGAAGGAAAGTATGTATTTTCTTGGCTTAAAGACAACAATAATTTAACTGTGGGAAGTTGAGAGGTGTGGAAGAGCACAGGGGGGGCATTACCTCAAGTGAATAAATCTTATTGAGGATGCATAGAAAACAAAAGTTTCATGGCAAGAGTTTTAGCAATATAAAAGTTGAGATGTAACAATGAAGCTTTAAAGATGTGTGGGTTAGGTGGATTGGCCATGCTAAAAAATATTGCCCCTTGGTGTCAGGGGAATTAGCAGGGTACATGCACGATGATTGGCACTGCTGCCTCACAGCTCCAGGGACCTGAGTTCGATTCCTGGCTTGCATCACTGTCTATGTGGAGTTTGCACGTTCTCCCCGTGTCTGCGTGGGTTTCCTCCGGGTGCTCCGGTTTCCCCCCACAGATGTGCAGGTTAGGTGCACTGGCCATGCTAAATTGATCCTTAGTGTCCCAGGATGCATAGGTTAGAGGGATTAGCGGAGTAAATATGTGGGGTTACAGGGATAGGACCTGGGTGGGATTGTTGGTGCAGACGCGATGGGCCAAATGGCCTCCTTCTGCACTGTAGGGATTCTATGATTCTAAGGTACATGAGGTTACAGGGATAGGGCCTGGGTGGGATTGTTGTCGGTGCAGGCTCGATGGGCTGAATGGCCTCCTTCTGTACTATAGGGATTCTATGATTCTATATGGTTCTATATGATTCTAAATTCCCCTCTAACTCGATTTTCAAGTTTGCTGACGACACCACCATAGTGGGTCGGATCTCAAACAATGACGAGACAGAGTACAGGAATGAGATAGAGAATCTGGTGAACTGGTGCGGCAACAATAATCTCTCCCTCAATATCAACAAAACAGAGGAGGTTGTCATCGACTTCAGGAAGCGTAGGGGCGGACATGCCCCTGCCTACATCAACGGAGACGAAGTAGAAATGGTCGAGAGCTTCAATTTGTTCGGTGTCTAGATCACCAACAACCTATCCTGGTCCCCCCCATTCTGACAAGGTAGTTAAGAAAGCCCACCAATGCCTCTACTATCTCAGAAGACAAGGAAATGTGGCATGTCAGCTATGATTCTCACCAACTTTTACGGATGCACCACAGAAAGCATTCTGAGGGAAACTAAGGGGCAACTTAACATGGCCAATCCGCCTAATCTGCACATCTTTGGAGTGTGGGAGGAAACTGGAGCACCCGAAGGAACCTCCACAGACATGGGGAGAACGTGCAAACTCTGCATGAACATTTTCACATCATGTATTTTTAAAGAAACAGACGTGTGTTGCGTTCTGTGCACATACAGAGCTGTCACAAGAGGCGTAAAGCACAGGCAGCAGTATACCTAGAGTCTGCTGCATGTGCACTATATTCCAGATTCTCTAACTGCAGCTAGTTATGTGCCCTGGGAAATAGATTGAAATATCTACCTCACTGTCTTCAGATATTTGTGCTTGTGCGAGGGTATAAGAATCTAACCCAGCAATCTGGTGCTTGATGAGGAATTTAGTGTCCAATATCTACACCGACTAGAATCTCGAAGGTAACTGATTAAAGCAGAACAGTACCCGAGGGGGAAGCTGTGCCACCGGCAAGTAATTGCCTTTCTTGTGCCCCACAGAGGTTTGACTGTTAATAGACCTTACTGCAGAATATTGAGTTGAATGTGGAACCCTGGAGATAAGCGTATGAACGCAGCAAAACTCAGTGGGGACTTTGTTGAAGGAACACACTTGCCATTAAAATGTCACTGATGAATCCTCCCTTTGTGCGCTGGTTTGTGGTGTAATGATTTAACAGCGGAGTGTTGCTAGCACCCTGTCTCTGCTCGGTGACAAGATGATCTATTGCTGCTGTCGATTCTGAATAAAAACAGCGATTCTTTGCAAGGGGGATTTGATGCTGCCTTGCTCCCAGCAGGAAACTGTGCTCAAAGGGAGAGCTGGGTGTGTTTGCTATGGCGCACACTCTCGTGCCCTATACTTCCTTTCAGTGCGCCTCTCGGTTGAGAATAAGAGATGGCAGAATCCTGCCTTTTTGTGGATGAGGCGAGCGATACATATAAAGAACACAAAATACTAGGTGCAGCTGCTCAATGGAAACCAGCACATTCCCCTCCGATGCCCAATCTTCTCCTCCCCCCACCCCCACAGGAAATCCTTGGTTTGTGTAGCAACTTGGTTCTATAGATGCCAGGATCCCTCCCACTGACCATCATTATTCCTACCAGCCTTGTTTGAAGAAGTCTTGAGCTCATTCACAGAGGATGTTGCAGTCCCGCCTCCCCCATGTTGACCAGTATTGGATCACTGGATCACCATGGAGAGTGTGAACTTGGGCTGATTGTTCTTCTTTTCATGTCTTCCTCTCTGGTCCGGTGGTTCAAAGGTCAACTGTGGTTTGTTGGGCAGTGGACGAGTTGCTAGTAGTAACCTAATCTGCACAAACTGTGAATCAACCTTGGGATTTTTATGGCCTGAATGACTGAGTTATATCTTAGACATGATGTGGAGATGCCGGCGCTGGGGTGGCATGGGTGCAGTAAGTAGTCTCACAACACCAGGTTAAAGTCCGACAGGTTTATTTGGAATCATGGGTTTCCAGAGCATTGCCCCTTCATTAGGTGAGGAAGAGGAGGAGCAGCATTCTGAAAGCTCGTTGATTCCAAATAAACCTGTTGGACTTTAACCTGCTGTTGTGAGACTTCTTACTATATCTTAGACAAACATACAAAACTCTCAGTCAGGAAGAGATCTGACTGACCTGTCACAATCATGCTGGTTGGAACATCCCAGAAACACATTTACAGAAACACATCCGACCACTCTAACCACTCCCTCAGCACCCGCTGAACCATTTTCCATCGAGGAGCTGCGATGAATAGCAGACTTAAACAAACATACCATTCATGGAAGCAAGTGGCAATGGGAAGGTCAGCATTTCTTTTCCACCTCTTGTTAAGTTGATCGGGTTCTGCAGGGCCACCTTGAGCCTCTGAGGCTTATGTACTGAAGCTACACAAAGAACAAAGATCAGTTCAGCACAGGAACAGGCCCTTCGGGCCTCCAAGCCTGCACCGACCATGTTGTCCTATCTAGATCATTCGCTTATATCCCTCTATTCCCCGTTTGTTCATAGGTCTATAAAGATAAGTCTAAAATGTGGCTAACATAACTGCCTCACTTGGCAGTGCATTCCAGGCCCCCACCACCCTCTGTGTAAAAAGAACTTTCCCTGCACATCTCCACTGAACCTTTCCCCCCTTATCTTGAACTTGTGCCCCCTTGTAATTGTCATTTCTGCCCTGGGAAAAAGCTTCCAACTGTTCACCCTATCTATACCCCTCATAATTTTATAAACTTCTAACAGGTCAACCCTCAGCCTCTGTCTTTCCGGGGAGAAGAATCCTAGTTTATTCAATCTCTCCTCATAGCTAATACCCTCCATATAGACAACATCCTGGTAAACCTTTTCTGTACTCCCTCCAAAGCCTCCATGTCCTTCTGGTAGTGTGGTGGCCAGAATTGGACACAGTATTCCAAATGTGGCCTAACCAACGTTTTATACAGCTGTAAGATAATCCCTACAATGCTGTTATTAAGGAATTCCGTGACAATAAAGAAATAACAATAATTTTCCGGCTGTTTTCCAACGGGATTCTCTGGTTCTGCTGCAGTGAACGGAGATTTGGCTGAGCGCCAAATTCTCCGTCCTGGCTTGCAGTGGCAGTAGGGTGTGAATGGCCGGAAGACTCCTGCCAACATGTCTCCAATACGGGATGGTGTGAGTCTTTGCTGGGAGTGTTATTTTAGATGCCTGCTGCTTTTATTGTTCTGGTTGGTAGAGGTTGCAGGTTTGGGTGGCACCCATAGGTAGCATAGTCATTTGAAATGAATCGAAGACAAGACAAGAAAAAACTAGATATAGGATTTGAAAGAGAGGCTGAAAAGGAGTGTGGTAACCACCTTGGGACTAGAACCAAGCATTGTGCGACTAACCCCAGTCAACAGCATGATCTCCTCTCAGCTAATATTTTAACCAAACCAGTGTCGTCATCTCATGACTAATTTTTACTGATTTCTCCAGTAGCTTGAACAGAAGCACACACATGCGGAGGTTAATCTCCTTTAGTACAGAGTGCCACAAACCCATCACTATAACTCTGGTTTTCTGATTCAACAAATGGGTGTGGGAAATAATTCACATCCAAGAAGATTTAATAGAATCATACAGTTTTACAGCACAGAAAGAGGCCGTTTGGCCCATTGTGTCCGTGCTGGCCTTCTATTCTACTCTATTCTATTTTGAGGCGGACACAGTGGTTAGCACTGCTGCCTCACAGCGCCAGGGACCCGGGTTCAATTATGGTCGCGGTCACTGTCTGTGTGGAGTCTGCACGTTCTTCCTGTGTCTGCGTGGGTTTCTTCCGGGTGCTCCGGTTTCCTTCCACAGTCCAAAGATGTGCAGGTTAGGCTAAATTGACCCTAGTGTCAGGGGATTAGGAGGGTAAATATGTGACGTTATGGGAATAGGGCGTGGCTGGGATTGTGGTCGGTGCAAACTCGATGGGCCACATGGCCTTCTTCTGCACTGGAGGGATTCTATTCTATTCTATTCTATTCTAATTATATTTTCCAGCACTTGGTCCGTAGCCTTGTGTGTTATGGTGTTTCAAGTGCTCATCTGAATGATTCTTAAATGTTGTCAGGGTTCCCGCCTCTCCCATCCTTTCAGAAAGCGAGTTCCACATTCCCAACACCCTCTGGATGAAAAAGATTTTGGCTGGAATTCTCCGACTATTCACTGCAGTGGGACCAGAGAATCCCGCTGGCGTGAGTGGCTGGAGAATCCCGCCCATGGCTTCAAATTCCCCTCTAAATCGCCTGCCCTTATAAATCTATAACCCCTGGTTATTGGCTCCTCTACTAAACAGAAAAATTCTTTCCCATCTACCTTATCCATGTCCCTTAGTTGGTCCCCGTCAGCCTTCTCTGCTCCAAGGAAAACAAACCCAGCCTCTCTTCACAGCTGAAATGCTCCAGCCCAGGCAATATGCTGTTGAATCTCCTCTGCACCCTCTCTCATGCAATCACATTCCTACAGCGTGGCAACCAGAACTGTACACGGTACTCTAACTGTGGCCTAACAAGTGTTTTATACAGCTCCATCATTAACCCTCCTGCTTTATATTCTGTATGTTTTGGGTAATAAAGGTATTATGACTATTTTAATGTGTAGAATGGCATTTTAATTGCAGCAGTGGATATGGTTATGGAACATAATGAAATGTGTACCTGAATAACCCATATGAACTCATAATAATCAGTATACAGGAGGATTTACTCTTGCATTAGACTAACATTAAATTGCATAGATTATTGTATACCATTATCTTCAGTGGCAGAAATTGCAACATCAACCGCTAACGCTTAATTTCTTGTAATTTGGGAATCACAATAATAAGAATCTTGAGTGTTTGCTTAGGACGTTAAACTGGTAAAGTGTGGATATTGAGGTTGGTACATTTGCATAATTGCTGAAGGATTCCTGATTTCTAATCACTTTCCAACTCAATTGGCTGTGTATGTTCTTCTGTGGCCCCGGAACACATCGTCAATTGTGATTCCTCATTCTTCACTTGTGGCATTTAGTTTATTGGCGTTTAATTTATTGCTACTCCATGGAGCCATTGCCAGTCTGTGCGATGTTGACTGAGATTCAGTGCTGTTTGCCTGGAGGGAGTCCTGGACAGGTGGGAAGTGCTCTCTCAGGTGAGGTGTTTAACCGAGGGCCCCATCTACCCACTTAATGTGGATGCAAATGATCCCCTAAGGTGACATGAATGGCCAGACATTGTGAGGAAGGCTGTGGTGTAAATCATTCTGCAACTCTTGAGTGCTGGTTCTTTCAAAACAATGGAAGAACTGCAGCTGTTGTGAAGTTCTCTCTCTGAAGCATATGGGGGCCATGTTACTGACACTGATCTTTATGTGGCAACTGGGAGCTTTGTTATTGCTTAAATTAATTTACAAGCTTCCTACACGTTGCCCCTTCCTTGGCTGCGAGGTGTATTATTTTCCTCTGTGAACATAGACACAAAGGGTTTAGTTTCTGTGCCATTTCCTTATTCCTCATTATAAATTCTCTTGTCTCTCCCTGTAATGGGTCTACATTTGTCTTTGCTTATCTTTTACCTGTAGAAACATTTCCAGTCTGTTTGTGTTTCTGCCAGTTTACTGTTATATTCCATTTTCACTTTTGTTGTCAGTTTCTTGACCCTCCTTTACAGAATTTTAAAAAGCTTTCAATCCTCAGGCTTTGCTTCCTCTTTTAGCAACTTTCTAAGCCTCTTCCTTTGATCTAATACAACCTTTAACTTTTCTCGTTATTCATGGTTGGATCATTTTTCTTGCTGGATCTTTGTGACTCAAAGAAATGTAAATTTGTTATAAACAAATGTATTAAATATTTAAATTAAAACAATCCAATGCAGTTTCCTAAACTATCACAGTCAATTTTCCCATTCGTAGTTTCTTTTGTTTACACTTGAGAGTCTAGTTTCAGATTGAACAACATCACTTTCAAATTTAATGTAAAATTCAACATATTATGATCACTCTTCCCAAGATTCTTTTACAATGGGATTATTAATTAATCCCTTCTCACTGCACAATACAATGTGGGTGGCACAGTGGTTAGCCCTGCTGCCTCACTGTGCCAGGGACCCAGGTTCAATTCCCAGCTTGAGTCATTGTCTGCGCAGAGTCTGCACATTCTCCCCATGTCTGTGTGGGTTTCCTCCAGGTGCTCCAGTTTCCTCCCACAGTCTGAAAGGCATGCTGGAGTCTGGTGACTCGGGGATTTTCACAGTAACTTGATTGCAATGTTAATGTAAGCCTACTAATAAATAAACTTTAAACTTTATTTAAATTGGTCCAATCTCTAGTTGGTTCCTCAGCATACTGTTCTAAATACCACCTTGTATAATTCCAGGAATTCATCCTCCTCAGCATTAGTGCTCATGTGATTTACCCAGTCTATATGTAGATTGAAGTTCCCTGTTGTCATTGAATTACCCTTGTTACATACACCTCGAACTTTCTGATTTATACCGTGTCCTACGTTACCATTAGAGTTTGGTGGCCTATAGACAACTCCTACCAATATTTGCTACTCTTACTATTTCTGACCTCCACCCAGACTGATTCTACATCTTGATCTTCTGAACAAAGATCCTTTCTCACTAATGTACTGATCTTTTTTTCATAGAATTCTACAGTGCAGAAAGAGGTCATTCGGCCCATCGAGTCTGCACCAACCACAATCCCACCCAGACCCTATCCCCATATCCCTACATATTTACCCCTAATCCCTCTAACCTATGCATCCCGGGACACTAAGGGGCAATTTAGAATGGCCAATCAACCTAGCCCGCACATCTCCTCCTTTAACAGAACTACCTCACCTCCTTTTCCATTTCTCCTATTCTTCCTCAATGCAAAATACCCTTGAACGTTTGGTTCCCAGCCTTGGTCACTCTGCAGCTATGTGCCCATAATGGCAATTTGATTATACCTGTTTACTTCAACTTGTGCTGTCAATTCATGAACCTCAATCCTCCCATTGAAAGTTCCTCTCCAGCCCAGAGCAGAGGTCCTGGACTCTGGCACTGGGGCAGACAACACATCTTCCTGAACTGACATATTCGGCTGTAGAAAACAGTATACTGTGTTCATCTGTATCTAATCTTTGCATATGTCAGACAAATGAGTGAACCATTGCATCAAATTTGGGTGTGATAATAAATTACCTTCTTTATTTTTAAACTAACAAAAGCTTGCTGCTGGAATTATTTAATCAGGATACTCATTTTTAGAAAAAGAAAACACCCACCTCTTACATACACACACTGACCAGTAAAATCAAACACACACATTTTGTCCTTGACATTCTACGGGTGGGACTTTCCGGCCGCGCTCACCCCAAGTCCAGAAAATCCCGCACGAGGTCAATGGACCTTTTCATCATCCGTGCCCCGCCCACTACGATTCCTGTGGCGGTGGGATGGCAAAATTCTGCCCCACAAATTTCAGTCAAGTTCTTAACCTTCGAGGACAAAAAGACTGAGGAACAGAAAGGACACGTTCTTGTCGGAGTTACTGAGGAGTAGTGTTGAGGAATTATGGAGTGAAACTCCTACTCTTGAAACGTGATGGCTGACCTGGAATATTGGATTTTTACAGCCCTCAATTTAACCTGTGCTGAAGTGAGCTAATTATTTTTAATGTCAGCAACTAGGGGCGTGAAGGATGAAAACAAAAATCTTCAAAGATTCCAATTTGTCACAGTTCTGAACTCTGCTCTGTTCATCTGAGGCCGTAATTCAATATCATATCACGGTTAAATAAGCGAATAGAGATGCTACTTGCTCCCCTATTTACAAAGAACTTTGTGTGTTATCGAAATGCTGTTCATTCCATTTCATTGTATGCTGAATGCAGCACTGACACTCTGTGTGTTTGGGTGTCTGTCCATCACACTGAGTGTGTCAGTCTGGAAATTAAAACATCTGGATTGTCAAAATCTGGAAATAATCCCAAATGACCACATGGAACTCAATCTGTATCTTCACCAGAATTCTCTCTTATATGGCACGGTGACACAATGGTTAGCACTGCTGCCTCACTGCGCCAGGGACCCGGGTTCGATTCCTGGCTAAGATCACTGTCTCTGCGGAGTTGGCATGTTCTCTCAGTGTCTGTGTGGGTTTCCTCTGGGTGTTGCTGTTTTTTCCCACAGTCCAAAGATATGGGTTAGGTGAATTGGCCACGCTAATATCCCCCTTAGTGTGAGGGGGATTAGTGGGGTAAATATGTGGGGTAACGAGGATCGGGCCTGGGTGGGATTGTTGTCGATGCAGGCTCGATGGGCCAAATAGCCTCTTTCTGCACTAGGGATTCTATGATCTGCTGATTCACATACATACACACACACCCCATACACACATGGACACACACACACACACACTTGCGTATGGAAAGTAGTGATGAGGAAAGACTTGAGATGATGGGATTGTTTCCACTCGAGTGGAGAAGGCAATAAGGAGATTTAATAGAGGGCTTAAAAATGATGACAGGTTTGGATAGAGCGAATAAGAAAAGACAATTCTGTCTGGTTGGGGAGGCAGCGACGAGGGCCATTAATCTAAAAATGTCATTAAGTGAGGTGAGGGGAGAAGTCGAGAAATATTTCTTTCTGTAGACAGTTTTTCAAGCATGGAATATTTTGCCACTGGGCGTAGTTAAATCAGAAACCATTGCGTCCTTTAAGGGAAAAGAGGGTAAATATTGAAAGCAATGGAATATTTATATTTTCCCCACACGTTATGACTTTGAAATAATCGGGCATAAAAAAGACCATGTGCAGTGAACAAGGTTAATTGTGGACTTCTCAAGCAAAGAGTTAGCCCAGATACAGTGTACTGTCTTCTGTGGTTTTGCAGTTCTACGTAGCATTAATAAATGCAGCGACAGCAATTTTGCACACAGCAAGATCCCAAAAATAGGACTGAGATAAATTACAAATTAATTTTTCTGGTGATTGTGAGAGGACTTGTTGTAACATTTTTCATTTGTTTTGTTCATTTCTCCTGCACTTCCAAGTTGGGGTAAGAGGAAAGGTTTTGGTCCTGTGTAATAAGTCTTCGGAGGCAGAAGTCCCTTCAGCAGAATCCCTTTCTAACCAAACTCTAACAGCAGCACACCGAGTGCTATCAGTCAGCAGTCTACCTCCGGGGGTGTCAGAGGAACTGACACTCCCTGTTAAATACAAGGCAAAGACTCCCTGATTGGTCCATCAATTGGATCCTTAATCAGGGAGTTCATACTCCAATAGGCCAACCTCAATGGCCTGATTGA
This sequence comes from Mustelus asterias, assembly GCF_964213995.1. Taxonomy (NCBI): domain Eukaryota; kingdom Metazoa; phylum Chordata; class Chondrichthyes; order Carcharhiniformes; family Triakidae; genus Mustelus; species Mustelus asterias. The sequence goes on along the minus strand of NC_135821.1, from coordinate 73,786,492 downwards.
CGTCATTACAGCCTGCTCCGAAGGTATTGCTGATATCAGTCTGGATGCCAGAGTAGGTACAGGAGCAAGATCACTCTGCCTCTCACAATTTTTTAATCTCTTTTTCCTCTCTTCTCCCTTTTTTCTAAGATCCCTGTCTCCTGGAAAACAGCTCGTGTTTATACAGAGTCTCTCACCAAGTAATACATCCCAGGGTGCCTTGCAGGAGAATTATCAAACAAATTCTGAGCCACACAAGTGAGAGGATTAATGATAGGTCAATTCGGAGGAGGAGTGAGAGGCAAAGAGGTTTAGGGAGGGAATTTAGGAGCTTGGGCACTACCCGACTAAACACCTGGAACAATTACTAAATGAAGTTTGGCACCAAGCTACATAAGGAGATATTAGGGCAGATGATCAAAAGAGAATGGTTTTAAGCAGCATCTTAAAAGTGTCAGGGGACTAATGTCTCACACTATTTATTTTTATAAAATATTTACAGATATCCCCATAGCTAATTTCTAAAATTTCAGAAACTGGACAAAGACCTTTTTGAAATGGCTGCATCGACATCTGTCTGTGACCCCTGAACCAAAGGAGCTACCATGGCCACATCGCAGAAACTTGCACCTTGTTATCTCTGAAGCCATGTGAATGACCCCCTGTGGGCTGCAGAGACCAAATTTAAAGAGACCTATACAAAGATCATCTGCATTTCTTAAGCCAGTCTAACCAACCAGAGCCTAGATGTCTGTTAGGACAAAGGACCAAACAACCTGCCTTCAAGTTTTAATGGTTGGAACATTTAACCATCTCAGGAAACCTAGATGGGAAATACATGTCCTTTGTCAAAGCCAGAGTGGAGAGGTGGAAGTCATGTAACATAGAATCCCCACCGTGCAGAAGGAGGCCATTCAGCCCATCGAGTCTCTGCCAACTTTTCAACAGAGCATCTTACCCAGGCCCTAGCCATGCAAACCCACATATTTACCCCACTAATCCTCCTAACCTACACATCTTGGGACACTCAGGGGCAGTTTAGCATAGCCAATCCACCGATCCTGCACATCTTTGGACTGTAGGAGGAAACCCATGCAGACACGGGGCGAATGTACAAACTCCACACAGATAGTCACCCAAGGCTGGAATTGAACCTGGGTCCCTGGTGCTGTGAGGCAGAAGTGCTAACCACTGTGTGCCACCTTAGCTTGTGGAACCAGTGCAATTGCCTTGTGCAATTGCAAACCTCAGTCTGCTATTTTATCATCTATAAGCAGTAGCACAGAAAAGGGGCTAGTCCCACATTGAATACCTGCCCTTCCCCCAACCTCGCCCCACATCTACTCTTGTTTCTTGGAACTTCTGTACTATTGCCTGATCCCTCTCTGTATGTCCCATCTCTTCATGTGAAGTCAACCCTACTAGAAAAGTAAATTAGACAGCATCGGTTTTCAACCTGCTGACATCCATGAAGGAATATCTCATTGGACTCTGATTCTGGACTCTGGACATGCATGGAACAATTTAATTTACCTGTAAATTAACTCTTTATCCTATAAAATGTTTCTTTCTCTCTATTCCTCTTTTACTGTATGAGCATGGGGGGAGATGAGGGGGGGGGGGTGCGGTTACATGATGGCCCCACATCCCCCCGGGTTTTGAGTGTGTGCAAATACCCTAACCCTTTGCTGGCACCCTATCATGAGTTATTGGCTCACGCCAGAACCGAGGGGCTGGGAAAAACGCCACCTCTAACAAAAGGGGGAAATTACTTTTCCATTTAAGGCTGTTTAATTTAACCTCCCTCTGTCTGCAACAAAATGCTGGAGAGAAAAAGTGAGGCAACACAGCCCAGACGACTGCCCTGCAATCTGTGGCTCTGGAGTTGCATGCGGCTCTGTGGAATCTTGTTTGCAGATCCTGACATGTGGCACAGTGGTTAGCACTGCTGCGTCACAGTGCTAAAGACCCTGGGTCCGATTCCTGGCTTGGGTCACTGTCCGTGCGGAGTCTGCACGTTCTCCCCGTGTCTGCTTGGGTTTCCTCCGGGCGCTCTGGTTTCCTCCCACAGTCTGAAGGACGTGCTGGTTAGGTGCATTGACCCGAACAGGCGCTGGAGTGTGGCGACCAGGGGAATTTCACTGTAACTTCATTGCAGTGTTAATGTAAGCCCTACTTGTGACTAATAAATTTACTTTATTTTTTGCTTTGACCTTTTTCTGTCGGATCGCATTAACATGAAAATGGGCTAAAAAAACTATGTAAAAAAAACTAAGATGTGTTTTCATTGCGAGGATAAAAGGCCAATTGTTATTCTGCAATTTTATATGATTATTTTAACAAAACAATACAATTTTGTTCTAACTAAACCTGCTTGAGCAGTATGGCCATGTTGTGATAAAATATGGTTATAAATTATGCCATTGGTTTGAGGAATAGGTTACTGATTGCGACCATTATTGTTTCTAATATCGAATCATACAATGCAGAAGGAGGCCATTCAGCCCATCAAGTCTGCACTAACTCTGAAACTCTAGCCTCAAGCCTTGAGGGTGGCTATGTGGTTAGCATTGCTGCCTCACAGTGCTCGAGACCCGGGTTCAATTCTGGCCTCGGGTCACTTAGCCACCCTCAAGGCTTGAGGCTAGAGTTTCAGAGTTAGTGCAGACTTGATGGGCTGAATGGCCTCCTTCTGCATTGTATGATTCGATATTAGAAACAATAATGGTCGCAATCAGTAACCTATTCCTCAAACCAATGGCATAATTTATAACCATGTTGTCTGCGTGGATTTCCTCCGGGGGTTCCAGTTTTCTCCCACAGTCCAAAAATGTGCGGGTTAGGTTGATTGGCTATGCTAAATTGACCATAATGTCAGGGGGATTAGCAGGGTAAATGAAGGTTGTGGGAATAGGGCTTGGGTGGGATTGTGGTTGGTACAGACTAGATGGGCCAAATGTCTCCTTCTGTACTGTAGGGATTCTATGAACTATAGCTGAGATGATAACTTGAAACAATACATTATTCTGAATGTGCTATTAGAAATTTTTTTATTATCAGAGTTTTTCTTAACTTGCATCATAAGTTTGTTTTAAAGATGAGTTTACTGACAAAATTATAATATAAAAGAGGTCCAAACATATGCTTATTCATCTCGGAGTATTTTAATTTGTTTTTTTCCTCGATTGATGCATAAATTTAGGACATGTATCTTCTTTATATATACAAACTTTGTATTCCAAGAGAGACATTTGAAAATCTGCCAAATATTTGGTTTAGAGGCTCCACATTTTTCTTTTCAAGTTCCCAATAATATTTACTTTTGGCAAATTTACAAATAAAAAGGTTCTTTTGGATAAAAACGGATGTTAACCTCCAGTTTAGCCCCTAGGAAACTGTAGGCACAACTGCTGATGGAGGAGTGATTGCAATCTGGGCTGCACAAGAGGCTAGAATCGGAGGAGCTCAGAGATCTGGAGGTTGCAGAAGGTGACTGGGGAGAGAGGGCTTGCAGAAAGAATGGAAAACGAGGATTAAAATGTTGAAATCCAGGTGTTAATAGACGTTTGGTACAACTGAGATTGTTGATTAAATAGTACAGGGAAGGATAGTTCTCTCATAGTGCTGTTATATATTGCATTGACAAAGGCTTGTGGCTGGAGACATCGGTCGCAATATTCACTAATTGTGTTTCCTTGCACGCAATTGCAGCCTTCTGCGCTCACCTCCTGCACATCGAGTTAAACTCACTCGACCACTGAATAAACTGGATACTCATTATACACACACGCTGGCACTTATTTTCCACGGCAGTTTGTGTTGATTGAAGAAGCTCACGTCTCTATAATTAACCCGAGTCCCAATTTACTGAAAATGTGCCTGAAAATAGCCCTTTCCCCCCATATCCTGCTGGTGTACAATAGCTTTCCACTCTGTATAAGTAGACTCTATCTATGTGAGCACTGATAAATCACGCTGTGTTGTTTTTACACTGCATTGATTATGCAAATTGCTAAGACGGGTTTTTGGAACACCTGTTTATGTTTCTTAAAAACAATTGGGCAGGATTATCTGAGGACCAGAAAGCAATTTTTTTTTACCGACGATCGTTTTCTTGGGATAACTCCTTAACCCTATTTGTGCTGCTGAATTGCCCATTCTCGCTGTGGTAAGCTGATAGGAGTCAGGGTGCAAATGAGTAAAAGTATTTTTTTATTTGCCTGTATGGTTTGCGGTTTAACAAGATCAGGGAGTGACTGATAAAGAAAGATGATGGACAAGAATGTCAGATTGAAGTTAGCATGAACAGGACAGAGTGCCATTTGTAACCAGTGACTACTATTAAAAGTAGAGATTAGGGTTTCTCGTATTTCCAACAATACCAGAAGCAAGATTGGTAAACTTACCACACTGTCACGTTGAGCAGGATGTTAGTGAAAACTTTGATCCAAACAAATTAGCCATGATCTTATTTAATGGCGGAGCAGTCTCGAGGGACCCGATGGCCTACTTCTAGTAAGCCTTTTTTTCCCCCTTGTTCCAGTATCTATCCAGTTTTTATTTTATTTGTTCATGGGATGTGGCGTCACTGGCTGGGCCAGCATTTATTGTCCATTCCTGAGGGCAATTAAGAGTCAACCACATTGATGTGGATCTGGAATCACGTGTAGGTCAGATCAGATATCCTTCCCTAAAGGACATTAGTGAACCAGATGGGTTGTTACAACAATCGACAATGGTTTTATGGTCATCATTAGATTTTTAATTCCAGATTTTCTTTTCATTGAATTCAACTTCGGATTCGAACCCAGGTCCCCAGAGCACTACCCTGGGTCTCTGGATGACTAGTGCAGCAACAATACCACTACGCCACTGTCTCCCCGAAGTTCAATTTGAGGTAGGAGATGATTCAGTGGTTCAGAATCCTCAAACTCCCTCCCTGACAAGGCTGCGAGTTTACCTATCTGTCGCACTTATCCTATCAACCAAGCAAAAGTCAAGGTTGGGGCGGGGGGCGGTTAGTGGGGGTGGGGGGGGGGGCAGCTGAGAGATATGGCTAGGTATTGAAGACTATTTACACAAGATTTCCACTTGTACCCCCGTTGGTCAGACAGTTTTATTTGCAATTTTAATATGGTTTCACGATTAAAATGAACTGAATTTGGTATTCTTATGTTAAGTATTCAAATTACAGCACGCATCGTCATTTCCAGGCACTATATTTTCCGTCAATTTACCTGCAATGAACTTCTCAAGATTATTTGGCAATTCTCATTCCTCTTTCCCAAAATTTCCCATAAAGGTTAAATATAACCTTCATTGTCTGAGCAATGAACATTTTGAGTCACGTACATCTCCAAACTTTCTGCTTCTTGGGAATGAGCATAATACAGTCTCCAGAAGGAAGCATTTACATTGGGGTATTTTGAAATGGTGGAAGTCAATGGCTGGAGCTCTACCACCTCGCCTGCCGTGGAATAGGAACGGGTGAGAGTCCGGCAACGGAAATCTCCGTTGACCTCGGGCAGGAATTTCCAGTCTTGCCCGACCGAGGCCGTAAGACCCTGCCCAGTGAGTGCTTCGTACTTTTGTGATAGTCACTGTCACAATGTTGGAATTGGAAATACAGCATCCAATTTAGTAAGCTCCCAAAAAATAAATGACAAATAATTTGTTTTAGATATTGACTGAGGGATAGATGTTGGCCAAAATGTCAAAAGAGCTTGCAGCTCCTCTTCGAAAAATGCCATGGGATCTTTTACAATCACCTAAGGGCGAGAGGGGATGGGGGTGCGATGGATCTTTTAAATCTCCCCTCCAGCAAATCTTACCTCTTGGTGTACACATTTCCCTAAAGGCAGCAGTTCAAGTAGACAAGGTTGTAGAGAAGGAACACTGAATGCCCTCCTTCATTGGCAGAGGTATAGAATATAAAAGTAAGGATATAATGTTGGAATTGTATAAAACACAGGTGTGGCCACAATTGGACTATTGTGTGCAGTTCTGGTCACCACATTACAGGAAGGACGTGATTGCTCTGGAGAGAGTGCAGAGGAGGTTTACAAGAATGTTGCCAGGGCTTGAAATGTGTAGCTATGTAACTTGGTTGAATTGTACAAATTTACGAGGGGAAGAGATAAGAGTGGTCAGGATAAAATAGTTTCTTTTGGTGGAGAATTCTAGAATCAGGGGACACAGATTCAAGATAAGTAGCAGTCGAGGGGACATGAGAAAGAACTTTCTTACGCAGACGGTGGTGGATGTCTGGAATTTGCTGCTTGAGTTGGTGGTGGAGGCAGACACCCTAAACTGTTTCAAAAGGTACCTGGATCTGCACCTTAAGTGCTGTAAGCTACAGGGCTGTGGGCTGGACGCAGGAAAGTGGATTTGAAAGGGCAGCTGGCTGTCCTCAGGCTGGCACGCACAAGATGGGCCAAATGGCCTCCATCTGTGCTGTAACTTTTCTATGGTTCTAATGCAGAGCTCCCTCAGTACAGTCATGATTGAGTCAGCCCATATGTCAAAATCTCTGGAGTAAGGCTCGATCCATAACCTTCTAACTTGGTGAGGGTGCCACCATTCAGCTGTCTGAAAGAAGCTTCAGTCTTTGTAATAAGCAGCCCATCTTCATTCTCAATCGATATTTGGAATCATTTTTGTTCAAAGCAGTAATGTACAGAAACGAGTTCTGAAGCTTCTACATGGTTGGGGGCAGATGATGAGCTGTCGATTTTGTAACAGAATGGACAATAACTTCCAGGCTGTCCAGTGTCAGATCACTGGAGAATCCCCCTCGGATGTTCCCAGGTAAGCATTTGCCCAGCTATTGTACTGATGTACCTACCTCCCCATGGCAACTGTGCTGTGACCCATCTGAAAACACAATTTAAATCACTAACTTTGGAGGTTCTGCCAGTGCCACACTAACAGATACTCAGAAAAAGTTTCAAGAATTAATACCTCTTCTAACTTCTGCATAACTATTTTAAACATCCAGACCAATCCCACATGCCCCCCCGACTCCCCCAGGGGGCTCCCCCCACCCTCTGATTAATCGCCAATCTCCCCATGGTATTTCTCACCCCAAACCCCCCTCTCCACCTGCAAGGGAGTTCCCCCAACCCAGGGGCCTGTTCAAGACCGGCTGGAACCCCAAACCTAATTCAACCCAACCCAGTACCCTGACCTGGATGGATCACCTCTCCTACCTCCAACATCCTCATCCTCTCCACCAACCACCCCCCCTCTGCCTCCAATCCTATCCACTGTCCTTGGACAACCTTCGTCCTGGCCTGTCATTTTCAATGGAACTTTAAACTGACCCACTTTATGGCAACCAGTGCAATAAAAAAATAAGCGTGTCCTCCTTCACTCCAACTCTGTTAAACTTCGACACTGGGCCTTTGGTCAAAGTTACGCTGCCTGGATTCTGCCTGGCTTGAGTGAGGAAGGTCGGCACGGGTAAGTGGGCACATAATGGTAATTCGATACTGATCCCTGGAAGTAATGGCCCAATGTCTTTCAATTTGTTATTTTTCTTACCAGGCCTTTCTGATTCCCATAGAATTCTTGCAGTTCAGAAGGAGGCCATTCAGCCCATCGAGTCTGTACCGACCACAATTCCACCCAGGCCCTATTTCCGTAACCCCACATATTTACCCTGCTAATCCCCATGACACTAGGGTCAATTTAACATGACCAATCAACCTAACCCGCATTTCTTTAGACTGTGGGTGGAAACTGGAGCACCCGGAGGAAACCCACACAGACACAGGGAGTAAGTGCGAACTCCACACAGACAGTGACCAAGGCTGGATTCGAACCTGAGTCCCTGGCGCTGTGAGACAGCAGTGCTAACCACTGTGCCACCATGGAGGGGAAGAAGTTCTAGGCACCAACTGAAAATCTATTGGGATTACAAAGCGAAGAGAAATAATAGTGGGAAAATGAACAGTAGAATGTTACAGCTGCCTACCACCAGCGGGGATCTCTGATTCTGCCAAAGTCAATGCACTTTTGATTGGCTCACCACATTCTCCCTCCCACCGCTCCAGGACAACATTCTGCCCTCTGATTTGAATTATGGTCACAAAAGTGACACAGAGAATAGTAGTGAAAAAGCTGGGTAAAATCTAATGTTTGTGTGGAGTTTCGCACCTGGATCCTTGGAGTCTCTGATCTACAACAGCAGCCAATATTACCGCAAGGAACACTTAATCCCCCAAGACTTGAACTGAGCAGAAATGACCTGGTAATGCCGAGAATGTCACAGTATAGTGGCTCATTAAGGACCAAGGAGCAAATGCTTGGAACAGTCCTTATTTCCCAGTCCAGCTCAGTTCCCAGTACAGGGCTGCCAACACATTTGATACTAATTGATGCTCTTGCTTAACCTGATAAAGGATGCAAGAAATAAATTGTACCGAGGCTTTAAATTATGACTACTCAAATGAGTTATTCCAGTCTGCCTCAGGGGTGAAATCACAAAGCATTTAGCTCTTCAAAATGCAATATTCTGTTAATATATTTAATGTTTATTTGAATTTTGTCTAGTTCTCAGTCATTTACTCTGCGCACCAAGGTGGATGATTTTGCAATGATGATACAAATGAAAAGCGATACAGATTACAGCGGCAACATAGTCCAATTAGTTACACTTAGGAGTTTTGCTCCAGTATTATTTTCTCAGATAAACAGCCTTGCTACACTTCCAGAAGTAGACCTTTTTCATTTACATTGAACCTTCCACTCTCTACGACGAGTGGCCCCAAAGCAGCTCAATAAGGCTGGCACACTCTGTCTTGGGGTTGGAAGGTCAGGGGTTCATGTTCCACTGCAGAGATTACACAAAGTCTGGGCTAGCGCTCCAAGTGCCAGATTGAGGGAATGTGGCTCTCTCAGGAGGGACCGTCTCTGAGGTGAGATGCTAAATCGTGTCTGCCCCCTTGGTGGAATGTAAAACTAATAAATTCCACAGTGCCGTTCCAAAGATGTGGAGATGCCAGCGTTGGACTGGGGTAAGCACAGTAAGATGTCTCACAACACCAGGTTAAAGTCCAACAGGTTTCTCATAAAAACCTGTTCGACTTCAACCTGGTGTTGTGAGACATCTTACCGTGCCATTCCAAAGAGGACTAGGGGGACTCCCCCGTGTCCTGTTCGTGCAGAGGGACCTGGGTGCCCTTGTGCAAGAATCACAAGGAGTTGGTTTGCAGGTGCAGCAGGTAATTAAGAAGGCAAATGGAATTTTATCCTTCACTGCCAGAGGGATGGAGTTTAAAAACAGCAAGGTTATGGTGCAGCTGTATAAGGTGCTGGTGAGGAGTACTGTGTACAGTTTTGGTCTCCTTACTTGAGAAAGGATATACTGGCACTGGAGGGGCTGCAGAGGAGATTCACTGGGTTGATTCCGGAGTTGAGAGGGTTGGTTTATGAGGAGAGATTGAGTAGACCGGGGCTATACTCATTGGAATTCAGAAGAATGAGGGGAGATCTTATAGAAACATATAAGATTATAAAGGGAATAGATAAGAAAGAAGCAGGGAAGTTGTTTCCACTGGCAGGTGAAACTAGAACTCGGGGGCATTGCCTCAAAATAAGGACTGAGTTGAGGAGGAACTTCTTCACACAAAGGGTTGTGAATCTGTGGAATTCCCTGCCCAGTGAAGCAGTTGAGGCTACCTCATTGAATGTTTTTAAGGCAAGGATAGATAAATGTTTGAACAGTAAAGGAATTAAGGGTTATGGTGAGCGGGCGGGTAAGTGGAGCTGAGTCCACGAAAAGATCAGCCATGATCTTGTTGAATGGCGGAGCAGGCCCGAGGGGCCAGATGGCCGACTCCTGCTCCTAGTTCTTATGTTCTTATTATCAACATCCTGGGAGTTACCATTAACTAGAAACTGAACTGGACTTGCCACATAAATACTGTGGCCACAAGAGCAATTCAAAGGGTAGGAAACCTGCAGCGAGTAACTGACTTCCTGAGCTCCCAAAGCCTGTCCACCATTTACAAAGACACAAGTCAGGGGTGTGTTGGAATACTCTCCACTTGCCTGGAGGAATGCAGCTCCAACAAGACTTAAGAAGTTTAACACCATCCTGGACAAAGCAGCCCACTTGATTGCTACCTGTTCCACAAACATTCAAACCCTCCACCACCAACGCACAGTGGCAGCAGTGTGTGCCTTCTACAAGAAGTACTGCAGGAACTCAGCAAGGTCCCTTGGGAAGCACCTTCCAAACCCACAACGACTAGCATCTAGAAGGACAAGGGTAGCAGTTACCTGTGAACATCACCACCTGGATGTTCTCCTCCAAGTAAGAAATTTAACAACACCAGGTTAAAGTCCAACAGGTTTATTTGGTAGCAAAAGCCACACAAGCTTTCGGAGCTGCAAGCCCCTTCTTCAGGTGAGTAGGAATTCTGTTCACAAACAGAGCACAGAATTCCCACTCACCTGAAGAAGGGGCTTGCAGCTCCGAAAGCTTGTGTGGCTTTTGCTACCAAATAAACCTGTTGGACTTTAACCTGGTGTTGTTAAACTTCTTACTGTGTTTACCCCAGTCCAACGCCGGCATCTCCACATCATGTTCTCCTCCAAGCCAGACATCATCCTGACTTGGAAATATATCGCATTCCTTCACTGTCGCTGGGTCAAAATCCTCGAACTCCCTCCCTAACAGCACTGTGGGTGTTTCTACACCACAGGGACTGCAGCGGTTCAAGAAGGCAGCTCACCACCACCTTCTCAAGGGCAAATAGGGATGAATAATAAATGCTGGCCTAGCTAGCGAATCCCACATCCCACAAATTAACTAAAAAAATGTAGCCCCTCAACCAAACATTGCTTTTTTAATTAAATGAAACATGATTTGGTCATTGTCCCACTGCCTTCAAATTCACAACTGCACTTAGATTACAAATACTTCAAAAATAGTTCCTCATAAAATACTTTGGGAATGCCCTAAGATCCTGAAGGAGATTGTATTTAGATATATAGATCGTTAACAGTGTCTTGGGCTACAAGAAGATACGGACAGAATGGTCAAATGGGGCAGATAAATGGTAGGTGGAATGTAACCCTGAAAAGTGTGGGTGATACACTTTGGAAGGAATAATTTGATAAGAAAGTATTCAATCATCAGCCTGAAACTAGGAAGTTCTGTGGAACAAAGGGAGCTTGGTGTGTTTGTCCACAGATCTCTGAAGATGGAAGGGCATTTTAGCAGCATGGTGAAAAAGGCATATGGGACACTTGCCTTTATCAATCGAGGCATAGATAACAAAAGCAGGGAAGTTGTGTTGGAGTTGTATGGAACTTTGGTGAGGCCACAGCTAGAGCACTGTGTGCAGCTCTGGTCGCCACATTATCGGAAGGATGTGATTGCACTGGAGGGGGTGTAGAGGAGATTCACTAGGATGCTGCCTGGGATGGAACTTTTAAATAATGAAGAGAGGTTGGGTATGCTTGGGTTGTTTTTGTTGGAGCAGAGAAGACTGAGGGGTGACCTGATCGAGGTGTACAAGATTATGAGAGACATGGACAGAGTGGATAAGGAGCAGTTGTTCCCCTTAGTTGAAGGGTCGGTCATGGTTCAAGGTGAGGGGCAAGAGGTTCAGGTGGGGTGTGAGGAAAAACCTTTTTACCCACAGGGTGGTGACGGTCTGGAATGCGCTGCCTGGGAGGGTGGTGGAGGCGGGTTGCCTCATATCCTTTAAAAAGTGCCTGGATGAACACTTGGCACTTTATAACATTCAGGGCTATGGGCCAAGTGCTGGTAGATAGGATTAAGTGGGAGTTCAGGTGTTTCTTGTTTGTGCAGATCGATGGGCTGAAGGGCCTCTTCAGCATGCTATGATTCTGTGATGCTATATATACATGTATATATACATGTATGTCTGTCTTGTATTTATAACTTGAAAGCTCTCTGCATTAGTATCTGATGACATAATGCCTGACACCCAGTATGGTGACACAGCACAGTGGAGATTCTCAGTGCTACCCGCTTACAGTGAACATAGAGAGCAGCATAACGTAGGCCCATGATCATCTGAGTCCTATCCATTCAACTGAACCTTAATGTCAGGATCCTATTTATTAAAGCCTACATTGCTGAACCACTCCTTACCTAATTCCCCTCTTCCTGCTGCTCTATGATCCTTGACTGTCACATGGAATGAACAGCCCATTCGGCCTGATTAGTCTATGTTACTATTTATGCTCCATGTGAACCTCCTTCCACTTCCTAAGACCATAAGATATAGGAGCAGAAAGAGGCCATTCGGTCCACCGAGTCTGCTCCACCATTCAATCATGGCTGATAAGTTTCTCAACCTCTTCTCCCACCTTTTCCCCATAACCTTTGATCGCCTTACCAATCAAGAACCTATCTATTTCTGTCTTAAATACACTCAATGGCCTGGCCTCCACAGCCTTCTGTGGCAAGGAATTCCACAGATTCATCACCCTCTGGCTGCAGAAATTCCCCCTCATCTCGGTTCTAAAGGGTTGTCCCTTTACTCTGAGGCCGTGCCCTCGGATTCTTCTCTCTTCAACTCCACCCTATCAGCGTGAACTACCCATTCTTTTCTCCCTTGTGTTTTCATCCCGCTTCCTCTAAAACAAAATCTTTGCCAGTCACCTCAAACACTCTGAATTCTCTTTTGGGTTTATTACTGACTGTCATATGTTCATGGTCTCTAGGTTGGTTTCTCCTAATGGAGGAAATGTCATAAACAAAGAACAAAGAAAATTACAGCACAGGAACAGGCCCTTCGGCCCTTCAAGCCTGTACCGACCATGCTGCCCGACTGGACTAAAACCCCCTTCCATTCCGGGACCATATCCCTCTATTCCCATCCTATTCATGTATTTGTCAAGATGGCCCTTAAAAGTCACTATCGTATCTACTTCCACTACCTCCCCCGGCAGTGAGTTCCAGGCACCCACCACCCTCTGTGTAAAAAAAACTTTCCTCGTACATCTCCTTTAAACCTTGCCCCTCACATTTTAAACCTATGCCCCCTTGTAATTGACTCTTCCATCCTGGGAAAAAGCTTCTGACTATCCACTCTGTCCATGCCCCCCATAGTCTTTGTAGACTTCTATCAGGTCGCCCCTCAACCTCCGTCATTCCAGTGAGAACAAACCAAGTTCCTCCAACCTCTCCTCATAGCTAATGCCCTCCATACCAGGCAACATCCTGGTAAATCTTTTCCATGCCTTCTCCAAAGCCTCCACATCCTTCTGGTAGTGTGGCGACCAGAATGGAACACTATATTCCAAGTGTGGCCTAACTAAGGTTCTACAAAGCTGCAACATGACTTGCCAATTTTTAAACTCAATGCCCTGGCTGATAAAGGCAAGCATGTCATATGCCTTCTTGATTACTGTCTCCACCTGCATTGCCACTTTCAGTGTCCTGTACATCCAGATCCCTCTGCCTCTCAATACTCTTAAGGGTTCTGCCATTTACTGTATATTTCCCATCTATATTAGAACTGTATTAGTCATCTCTCCACCTGCCCCATCAAACCCTTTCATTAACTTGCTGCGTCAATGTGGGGCATGGGGATAAACAGGGAGGAGGGGAGCAGGAAATTGCAAATTTAATTGCATGGCCACATGTGGAAATTGGTTGAGCATCTTATCGTAATGTGCCAGAAATCTGAGATCTGTCTCTTTCATTTTCCCAAACAATTTAAAAGTAACTTTGCAAACGTGCACATTACACAGTAAACCTCAGTCATGTTCTGTGAAAGCTGCGCGCTGTTTAAAAAGTGATACACAATTTCTCTGCCAATATCTCAGTAACAAATTGATAGACTGTGCTGTAACCCAACTATATTGTTATCGGAGGAGGCCATTCAGCCCTTTGAACCTGTGCTGCTATTCAGTTAGATCCACGGTGACACAGTGGTTAGCACTGCTGCCTCACATTGCCAGAAACCCGGGTTCAATTCCAGGCCTCAGGTGACTGTCTGTGTGGAGTTTGCACATTCTCCCCATGTCTGCGTGGGTTTCCTCCGGGTGCTCCCGTTTCCCCCCACAGTCCAAAGATGTGCGGGTTAGTTGGATTGGCCATGCTAAATTGACCCTAAGGGTCCGATTTTACCATTTTGATTCTAAGTGCTGAATCTGGGAGTGTTTCAGATCCGACTTTTAGACCCGTTCTCCGGCACCCCCCATACGCACTCTCCCTGAACAAAAAAGCAGCATTTCTGAATTGCGCTGCAGAAGCCTGAGGGCGGGGCTTATTGTACCCGCAACGCTGCAGCTCCGATCGGACCTTTCAACTGTGCATGCGCAGTAAAAAAAAAGAAAAACGCTCCCCTGTTACATTGCCCCCGGGCCCGATAACGCCTCCCCCTGGTCCCCACAGGCATTACCCCCCCCCCACAACATAACTGTCCCCCTTATCCCCCTACCCCGCCCCGCTACCCAGACCGATCGCGGCCCCCTGCTCCCCCCCCCCCCCCCCCCCACCCCCCCCCCCCCCCCCCACTGAATGCCTGCAGAGTGGCAGCGGACCCCCGCCTCCTGTCCACCAGAGAGCCATCTGACCGCCTCTCCCCCCCCCCCCCCCCCCTCCCACCACCGATCTGAGTCAGAGAGCTGCTGGAAGCTCTGAACTTACCTCCTCAGAAGCTGGAGCACCCGAATCGGACCTTTGCGGACCATGTCTGTTTTGTGCCGAATCTGGACGGGCGAACGCGGTGGGAAAGGGGGAAGTGCTGGTAAGCTCGGGTGTCCAGCCCACTAAGTCAATTTTAATGCATGCAAATACTTTTAAATTGACGTTGTGCCGTTTCGGGCGTGGTCCCAACAGCAGCCATTTTTGGGCCTTGGTAAAGGGGGAATCGACGCGGGCGCGGATCGCACTACTCACCTCACGCCCGACTTTACCAAGTTTTCGCACCTGAAAATGGGCGCAACTTGATGGTAAAATCAGGCCCGTAGTGTCCAAAGATATGTAGGTTAGGGGGATTAGTGAGGTTAATATGTGGGGTTACAGGAACAGGGCCTGGATGGGATGCTGTGCCAGAGTTAGTGGAGACTCAATGGGCATTGTAGGAATTCTATGAATCTAATTTAACCCTTTCTGCCCCAGTATCATTCTATTGAATCTGCGCTGCACCCCATTCAAGGCCAATGTATCCTTCCTGAGGTGCAGTCCCTTGAACTGCATCGACCACTTTAGCTGGGGTTGAGCTAGTGCTCTGTATGGCTGTACTGAACTTGTTATCCTCCTCCAGTGGAAGGTGAGTGTCCTCTTTGACAAGGGTTCTGGCCTAAGGATCCATGCAAAGATTTCATGATAACTGCAAGTGGTTCCCTATCCCAACTGCGCAGACAATTTCAGGTACATTGAATGCTGACTGCTAAAGGTCACAGTATCCAGGGCAAATGTTATGACCAGATGAGAAGGAATGAACTGGCTCCCCCCCCGATTCAACCCCCTCAGATGGTTCTTACAAAGACATTACAAAGTTTCTTTTATGTGAGGACATGCCTTTTCCGAATTGAAATGTATTGAACTCTTTAAGCAATTAGAAGTCAATCAAACAAGATCTTCTTGAGTTAAAGAAAGAGCAAATTTATCAACTACTAAACCAGTGAAATAATAATCACGTGAGGTCAAGCATTTTGCCCTCATGCAATCATTCAGTATCTCACACACACCTCGGAGATCAGGGGAGTTAGAATCCAATTTAAAAGAAAGTTAAAACAAGATACAGTTACATGTCCTTTGATGGAGTTTGCACATTCTCCTCGTGTCTGCGTGGGTTTCCTCCGGGTGCTCCGGTTTCCTCCCACAGTCCAAAGATGTGCAGGTTAGGTTGATTGGCCAGGTTAAAAAAAAAAAATTGCCCCTTAGAGTCCTGGGATGTGTAGGTTAGAGGGATTAGCGGATAACAATATGTGGGGGTAGGGCCTGGGTGGGATTGTGGTCGGTGCAGACTCGATGGGCCGAATGGCCTCCTTCTGCACTGTAGGGTTTCTATGATTATCCTTGTGGCATATATTTTTAAACATTGTGGCCGATTGGATCAGCTGATTTCATGAATGCAGTCCAATGTATATCATTACGGTGGCACGGTGGTTAGCACTGCTGCCTCACAGCACCAGGGACCTGGGTTCAGTTCCAGCCTTGGGTCACTGTCTGTACAGAGTCTGCACATTCTCCCTATGTCTGCATGGGTTTCCTCTGGGTGCTCTGGTTTCCTCCTACAGTCCAAAGATGTGGTGGTTAAGGGGATCGGGAAGGGCAAACGGCCTAGGTAAGACATTCTGTCAGAGGGTCAGTGCAGACTCAATGGGCTGAATGGCCTTCTTCTGCACTGTAGCGATTCTATTTGATTCTATGTTGCAATTATCATTTGATCTCGGTTCACTGGTGGATAACTAGTAAAGTGGGCTTCTGAACCGAGTGATACACTTGTACCAAAAGAGAGAGAGGGAGAGAGAGAACTCAGTGTTCAGCCTCCTCCTCTGCTAAAACCTTTCTTGCAATCTCTCTTCAGTGGCTGCAGCCTGACCTCTCACACTTCACCCATTGATCCGTAACTTCCTGGTTTCTGTTAGGGGTGCGGAGAAGAAACCTCAAGGTACATTATGAAGTTAGACTAGAGCCCAACTATTTTCTATTTTGGCATTAGTGTGAGGATAAGGTATTTCCCACTAGGCACAATTCTACTGGCAAAGTGGGAAGCTTTTATCAAAACAAATTTTATTTAACAATACAGTTTAACTATAACAAATGAATTAGCCTACCCTTTACCAATTGAATAATATTTAAACATGACAAGATAAAATTCTTAACTGCTAATCTATCCACATGAGTTCCAATTCAAACAACGTTCCTCTTATAGACTCAAAACCCTCTTCAAAATCAGTTAGCAGACACAGGCTTGCGTGCTTGTACTCAGGTTGCCAGACCTAGAGTTCTTGGAGCACCTTTGGAAAGAGAGACAGAGAGAACTATCTTTCTTCTTTTAGTACCAGGCAGCAAACTGCTTTTTTTTAAAAATGAAAGAGAAACTGCGTATTTTCCCTGCAAGTGTAGCTCTTTCCATTAGCACATGCCTTTGTCTCTGTTAATCAACCTAATCGAAACTCTACTCTGAAACCCCAAGGGCAAAACAAGTAAACAAAAGTGCATTAACTCTGCTAAGGCAAACACGCCATCAGCTAAAATGAGTTATTGTCCTGCAGTCTCAGCATGGGGCTGCATGTTTTTTTCAGACAAATCAACTCCTTGCAACGAAACACTGCCTCTCACAAGAAACATGATATAAATATATTTCTTAAAGGCACAGTAACGTCATACTTCCCAGTGTCAGTCTTGAGGGGTCCCCTTTATGCAGTAATTGGACAATAGCGCTGTGCTGGGAAAGCAATTTAAATTGCCAATTTTAGATGGTCTGCCAGTGTTACACTAATAGTTACTCTGAAAGAGTAACTTTGTTCTCACTGGAACGACGGAGGTTGAGGGGGTGACCTGATAGAAATCTACAAGATTATGAGGGGCATGGACAGAGTGGATAGTCAGAAGCTTTTTCCCAGGGTGGAAGAGTCAATTACTAGGGGGCACAGGTTTAAGGTGCGAGAGGCAAGGTTTAAAGGAGATGTACGAAGCAGGTTTTTTTACACTGAGGGTGCCTGGAACTCACTGCTGGGGGAGGTAGTGGAAGCAGATACGATAGTGACTTTCAAAGGGGTGTCTGGACAAATGAATAGGATGGAATGGAGGGATATGGTACCCTGAAGGGTAGTGAGTTTTAGTTCAGTCGGGCAGCATGGTCAGTGCAGGCTTGGAGGGCCAAAGGGCCTGTTGCTGTGCTGTAATTTTCTTTGTTCTTTGTTTAGTTGGAAGAAATAAAAGCACTTCTAACTTCAGTATGACTATTTTAAGTACCCAGACTGAGCCCAGCACAGGACACCCCCACACTCTTGAACCCCCAAAGGACACCTCATCCCGATCCTGCATGGAATTCCCCACACCCTCCCTGATCTGACCCCCCACCCCCATGTCTGCCTTCTTGCCCCACACCACTGTCCAAACTTCCATCGTTCACATCCCTTCCACTCACCTTAGACACTTACCATCTCCCTGGCCTGTTATTGTCAATGGGACCTTTAAATATACTTGCTTTATCACAGTTAGTGCTGTAGAAAGGGGGCTTGTCTTCATTTGCTCCATTTCGTTTGGACTTTGGTGCTGGAATTGGGGATGGGCTGCACTATCTGGATCTCACCCAACCTGAATCCGGAAGGTCGGGCGAGACAGACACTTAATTTTAGCACAGGTATTGGGCATGGAGTTGCAACCTCATACTGACTGCCACTTTGAGAAGGTTATGACACATTTGTGTTTCCATAGTTTAGTTATCCAGCACATTGCATTTTAATGTCACTTCCTTCGACAGTGATGAGTTTTGATGGGTGGCTGAATTATAGGAAATGCCTCTCTCTTCCCACTTGTTTTGTTTGTTTATCACCTTCACCTTGGAAGGTGGCCTTGTTTTGTTCAGTAGATGATCTTGTCTGATTTAAAATTACAACATTTCCAGTCAGTAGGTAGTTGAAAAATCATATTTTCAAAAACAAAGCCTCGTGGCAGAGTTTTATTATTCTGTCCCCATGGACACAGGGACATTTTAGTCTCTGGCATTGTACAGGATGTGAGAAACCGGAAATCATTCTGTGCCCAGAGAGGCTTATGGTCACTGTAGAGTAAGGGTGTTCAGCAGAGTAAGGGTTTAATATGGATCTGGAGACCAAATGATGTAGAGTCACATAATAGTAGACTGTGGAGTGGAGTTTGGGAGGAGGCAGCATGAGAATGACCCAGAGATGTACATAATTGCAGGTTTCCAATGAATGGTTTATGTTCAGCCATTCAACAGTCTAGACCTCGCCGATAAAACACCAAACAACCTTTACAAGTCAGTGTGATAATGCTGTGTCGTCAAGGAGTCCAGTCTCAGTTGGCAAGTTCTGCTTGATTGTTAGTAACTGAAAAGAGAAGTGAGAGCTGGGATGGTGGGAACACTATCGGTCTCATCAGTGCATTATCAGTTCCCGTGATACGTCTACTAATCCCATGTCAACCGCCTTCTAATCTTAGCAGAACAGAACCAGGGTCAACATTGAGCATGACATGCAGATGCAGTTGATGAAGGTAACCTCCAAGCTAAACTGGTTTCGTAAAGTAAAGAAAATATAGGTTTAATTGGATAACTAATTCTAAACAGTAAAAGTATTTATTTTGTATGTGATCCTGTAATTTTTATGGCACTGGATGGGGTGTGGCAGATCCTCGAAGCAAAATGATACACAATCCCTGTCCTATTCTGCAATGAATTCTGCATGGCTCGATTAGCTAGGACTGATTATGTTTGGAATGTAAATGATACCTCTGACTTTGCTGTTTATGTGCATGTTTCTCCTCATGTGCATGTCTCTTCTGTGCATTTCTATCTGCTACAGGGATGGACCTAAATGAATATCCCACAGGGAATGTGTAAAAGCTCGATACAATGTTAAACACTGCGGAAGATGGCAAAAGATCACATCAGTCAATCTTTCAGTCTGTCCTCAATTAAGTTTGGCAATTTGTAATGCACAACTCCATTTATTGTGTTGGGCAGTTTTTGTTACAGCCAATTAATCCTGTTCCTATAATTATTCCAGCACTCTTCCCCCCCGCACCCCCCCAGCTCACACACACACTTCCCCATCACGACTTCTCCACAACCCCCGTCTCTCGCATTTGTTTGTGTGGTCAGATCAAAAATATTGGAGGGTGTTCTATCATCAATGTATCTCAATCAAGCTCAGATAACCTTCAGCCAACTTGCTTCCAACCATAATCTCCAGAGTGATTGAATTTGCTAAAGAGTTTGCAACCTTGTATTTCAGTGCAAACACATGATTAATCAATACTTCTAATGAGGCAAAATGATATTATGACACACAGATTATTGATTGAAGTGTTTTGATTGTAGGAAAGCTTGTGATCTTTCCCTCTTTGCTAGATTCAGTCACCACTTGCATTTTCTTTAATTTCAACTGACATTTATATATATCTATATTTGTATATATGTATATACATATATTTTCCTGGTACTTGAACAGTGAAGTAACATTGTAAGCTAAGTGAGAATGAATTGTTTCAGGTCCTATGACAAGTATATTTTCCTTCCTTGTTTTTACTTTTGAGAATAATCCACATTTATTTATTTGAGGAGATTGGTTGGGGGACGTTCCTCCGTGTGACTTGTCGAATAATAGACGGAACAGAGTGAGTTGTGCGGGGTTGGGAGTGTCTACATTTTCAGAGAGGAGGCAAGCTGGGGACATAGCAAATTCAGACCCAGGAATCTTCCTGATGGGAGTACAACCTGGCAAAGCCATTTCCTTTCAGCAATCTGTCAAGGATCTGTCTAGTAACAGCAGGCGTAAGAATTTAACAAGGGAATAATTGGATATAATCTGTCCAGCAATCTGCCTAGCAACAGCAGTAGCCAGTATTCAAAGGGGCTGATGTGATGCAACCTTTCCCAGTAATGAGATTAGCAGGCACCCAGACAGAATCAGGTATAAATAGCCCTATCATCAAGAAACAGCTTACCTAGATGATTGAGAGATCGGTGGTGCACAGATGCTAATTGTGGAAGCCCCGGAATGTGAGAGATGCAAACAGCCCAAATACACAGAGGGGAAAATCAAAGAGAAACCAGAGTATAATTGCCAGCAGCAGCAGGAGCAGACAGGGCGTTGTTACATCTATGAGCTGAGAGGCCAGTTTACAACTCAGAGTCTGAGAGACCATTTCAACACTTGAAAGGTCTTAGAGGTAGTGAGAAACCTTTGTAAAGGCAGTTTAAATATCTCTGGACCAGGAAAAGACGTTTCCCGGACTTGATCATCCGCCTTGTACAGTGAGTTAAGGTTAAGCTGGATTTAACATGTTGATTTATTTAATTTAGATGTTGTTTGGGAATGTGAAATTTTAAGGAGCTTGGGGATCGCAGATATATTTTGGAACCAGGGGTAATTTCGATATAAAGTGTGTGCGTGTTTAGTAATTCATATACTTAATTGCCTTAGAGTATTATAGTTCTATTTGTGTGTATTTGACTTTTCTTTGATTTAATAAATAGTGATTAATAATTGTTACACGATGACTGGGCTGGTTATTCTCTCTGGGGGTTTCACACCTCACACCATTCCAAAAACTAAACACCACGAACTTGTGTTTCAAGTTGAGATGCCCTTGCAGAT
This sequence comes from Mustelus asterias, assembly GCF_964213995.1. Classification (NCBI taxonomy): domain Eukaryota; kingdom Metazoa; phylum Chordata; class Chondrichthyes; order Carcharhiniformes; family Triakidae; genus Mustelus; species Mustelus asterias. The sequence goes on along the minus strand of NC_135821.1, from coordinate 73,765,222 downwards.
AACATCGGCATGGCTTGTGACAAAGCATACATATACTTTTTATGTTTGTTCATGGCTGGGCCAGCATTATTGCCCATCCCTGAGGGCATTTTAAGAGTCAACCACATTGCTGTGGGTCTGGAGTCACATAGGTCAGACCAGGTAAGGACGGCAGATTTCCTTCCCTAAAGGACATTAGTGAAGCAGATGGGTTTTCCAACAATCGACAATGACTATGTGGTCATCATTCGACTTTTAATTCCAGATTATTATTGAATTCAAATTTCACCACCCACCATGGTGGGATTTGAACCTGGGTCCCCAGAGCATTACTCTGGATCTCTGCATTACTAGTCCAGCGACATTACCACCACGCCACTGCCCTCCCCAATATAGTTTTATAAACATGGGTATATCAGAAAGTACAAACCTCATGGAACCATTGATGAGGTTACAGTTGGGATATTGCTCCTACTTTTAGTTATTGTAATTTAAGAAGAATAAACATGCCAACAAGTCATAAGACCACTTTAAATTTGAACAAAACTGACATTCCTAAACACTGGAGCCACAGTTTTAGGAGTTTAAAATTTATTTATTAGTGTCACAAGTAGGCTTACATTAACACTGCAATGAAGTTACTGTGAAAATCCCTGAGTTGCCACACTCTGGCGCCTGTTCGGGTACACTGAGGGAGGATTTAGCATGGTCAATGCACCTAACCAGTACGTCTTTCAGACTGTGGGAGGAAACCAGAGCACCCAGAGAAAACCCACACAGACATGGGGAGAATGTGCAGACTCCGCACAGACAGTCACCCAAGCCAGGGATTGAACCTGGGTCCCTGGTGCTGTGAGGCAGCAGTGCTAAGCACTGTGCCACCGTGCCGCCCTGTTTATGAGTTTATGATACCATCAGATTCATTGAGTTGCTGTCTTGTAACATTCGCTGTCTCTATTTATATTACATTGGTTCGCACTGTTTCTGACTTGCTCGTGTGTTGTACATTTTGTTCTCGCTGTTCTTTTGGCTACAAGGGAAGAACTTGTGGAAATTGCTTTTAACTCGGAAAACTGTGTCCTTCCAGCTTTGGAAAACCAGTTACAATGATTAATTAATTCATGGACACAGCCAACAATTTCATAGCCTCGAGACTCCTTCCAACAAACTCCTTTCTGACGAACAATTTCCAATTGAGAAAAAACAATTCAGATTCCTTATCAGAGAAAATGTATAAAAATGTCTCTTGATCTTTTCAATGACTCTGCTTTTTAACAAGATGTCCAGTTTACTTTGGAACAGATGTAAATGATCAGGGATGATTGATCCCACTTTTTTCAGAGGAAGCGGGATTTGGATTATGATCCTTTCCCACACGCCCTCTCCTGCCGACACCATCCAGGACAAAGCAGTCCTCTTGATTTGGCACCACATCCATTCCCTCCACCACCAATGCACAGTGGCAACAGTGTGTACCATCTACAAGATGAACTGCAGGAACTCACCAAGGCTCCTTCGACAGCACCTTCCAGACCTACGACCACTGCCATCTAGAAGGAGAAGGGCAGCAGACACATGGGAACACCACCACCTGCAAGTTCCCCTCCGAGCCACTCACCATCTGATTTTGAAATATATCGCCGTTCCTTCACCGTTGCTGGGTCAAAATCCTGGAGTTCCCTCCCTAACAGCACTGTGGGTGTACCTACACCACACAAACTACAGCTGTTCAGGAAGGCAGCTCACATCACCTTCTCAAGGGGCAATTAAGAATGGGCAATAAGTGCTGGCCACCCAGAAATGCCAACACCGTATAAATGAATTTAATTAAAAGCAGAGCTTTGGATGCAAATTCTCTCCCAGCCCAAACATTGCCCAGGGTAAGTGGGGATCTCATAAAACCCTTCCAGTTTGCATCAAATTGTTCCTTCTGTTCATTGACTCCTTTGTTCTCAAGTTGCCTCAGACAATGAGCTCCAATGTAACTTCTAGAACTTCAGAGAAATGGAAGCAGATCTTCTTCCAATGATGACAACATTCAAGGGAGCATTGTCACTATCACAGAATCACAGACTCCTACAGTGCAGAAGAGGGCCTTCGGCCCATCAAGTCTGCACTGAACAGCCCTGACCTGTCCACCTAATCCCACTTGCCAGCAGTTGGCTCATAGCCTTGAATGTTATAGCATGCCAAGTACTCATCCATGTACTTTTTAAAGGATGTGGGGCATCCCGCCTCCACTACCCCCCCAGGCAGCGCATTCCAGTCGCTGAGCAGAAACTGATAGCCAAGTTCCGCACACATGAGGACGGCCTCAACCGGGATATTGGGTTCATGTCACACTATTTGTAATCCCCACAGCCTGCCTGGACCTGCAGAGTTTCACTGGCTGTTCTGTCTGGAGACAATACACATCTTTTTAGCCTGTCTTGATGCTCTCTCCACTCACGTTGTTTGTATCTTAAAGACTTGATTAGTAAGTATTCGCATTCCAACCATTATTCATGTAAATTGAGTCTGTGTCTTTATATGCCCTGTTTGTGAACTGAATTCCCACTCACCTGAAGAAGGGGCTTGGAGCTCCGAAAGCTTATGTGGCTTTTGGTACCAAATAAACCTGTTGGACTTTAACCCAGAGAAAATAACCCAAGCCTATCCAACCTCACCTTATAACCTAAATGTTCCATCCCAGGCAACATTCTGGTGAATCTTCTCTGCACCCCCTCCAGTGCGATCACGTTCTTCCTGTAATGTGGTGACCAGAACTGCACACAGTACTCCAGCTGTGGCCTCACCAAAGTTCTATATAATTCCATCATGACCTTTCTGCTTTTGTAATCTATACCCCGATTGATAAAGGCACGTGTGCCATATGCCTTTTTCACCACCCTATTAACCTGCCCTTCCGCCTTAAGAAATCTATGGACAAACACGCCAAGGTCCCTTTGTTCTTCGGAACTTCCCAGTGTCAGATGTTTCCTTGTCAAATTACTCCTTCTGAAGTGCATCATCTCACATTTTTCACACTAGTTCCTGCTTTTAGATAGTTTGCTGGAATTAGCATTTTGAGATTCAGCAAGTATGAATCAATAATCTTTCAATAGTTGGTATGTTTATGGTCTATGCACAAATGTTTTGGACTTCGGAATTAAGTAAATAATATCAAAATTTGTTGCTGATGACATCTAATTGCAGGGTGCCAAAAATTGGGATGACACATTGTGAAAGAGCTTCAATATATTGCTAAGAAAACTGGGTGGGCAGCCAAGCGGTAACTGCAGTTCAGTGTAGATTAAGGATATAAAAATGTGAGGGTGAAAGAAGAAAATGCATTTCAAAAAGTAAGATTTTAAATGGCACGGAGGAGAAGAGGAACATCTACGGTCATCAAGGTGGCAGTTACAGCAAATAAGACCAGAAAAGAGTCAGATGGAATCTTTTGAGGGTTTTTATGGATTAGTATAGAACACCAACATTGGGAGGCAATGTTGACTCATACAAGACTTTGATTATGCTGCAGTTGTAACATTATCTCATTTTTTTAAGGACGTTTACAATGGAATGGGAAAGGTCCATTGTGGAGTCCAAGACAATACAGACCATTAAGCAGTTAGGGCCTTTTTTCCAATGAGTTGAAGGGTGGCCTGACCAAGATCCTTGGGATTACTGCATACACAATGGCACAGATATACAGCAGGGAAACAGCTTCATAAGAGTTTCCTCTCACTATCTCCATGTTCTTCAATTTCGTTCCCTCTCATGTCCTTATCTTGCTTTCCTTTAAATGTGACTATGCTATTTGCCTCAACTACTCTCGCAAGAATTAAGGTATTCACAAATAGAATTAGAAAGACACTCGGGAATATAGCTCTGTCTTTCTTTGTTTGGAGCAGAGAGTGAGTGCTTTGGAAAGGCTATTCAGACAGATAGCTGCTTGAGAATGCAGAGCATTCAAAGATAAGATAATAGGAGAATATACAAGCAGCCTTGGGGATGTGAATGACTCATTTTTGTGCTGGACCATGATATTATTTTAGAGAGTCATTTTGTCACTCATTACTAGTGGCACTTCCAAACGACAGAAATTCAGTGTCTTTTCAGATATATACCAAGGATTAAATGACAGGAGAACAAGAGACAGAAATATTAGTGCCTTGGCACATTGTTCTACCTGAAAGGTACGATATAAATGCAGGTTGTTCTGGCTCTTGAATGTGAGATGGAACAGTGACAATGCAAGTTCTTTCAGGGCATTGTGAGAGAGCTCAAACATATCAGATCCTCCACATTGGGTCAAAATTCAGACCTTTGGTTTCCTAGAGAAAAGTACATTTTCGCATTTCTGGTGGATATGAGTTTCCAAGTTTCTGTAGCATTCTCCTCTCGTAGTCTGCCTAAAATGAAAAGCACCTAGGAAGGAACAAGGGAGTATATGTCAGAGAATTGTAATATATAGAAAATAATCAATATCAAGGCGTGAGGTGGTTTGCATGATTCTATCTCTGCTTTAATGTCATAATCTGAAGCAGTTTCTGACAATCATCTTTTATGTGTTGTTTTGGTCAATTTGATTAGCAAGTGATGCTGAACATATTCTACTTCTCTTCAAAGAATGTCAGGCTGCTCTACAGCCATAATTTTCACACTGTTGCTCGTTCATTCATCACAAAGTGATTAATACAGAAATTAATTTTTAATTGGGTCTTGTTATGCAGTGTTTAATGTCTCCATGATGAGATCTTGATTCTTGGATGTTTATGAACACTTTAGGTGAGATTTTCCAGCTGCACTTGCCCCAAGTCCGGGAAATCCAGCCCGAGCTCAATGGACCTTTGCATGGTCCCGTGCTGCCTGCTACGATCCCCGTGGTGGGGCAGGAAGGGAAAATTCCGCCCTTTATTGTTAACCCAGAACTATGTACAGATCCCAGTTGCTATCATGCATGGTGCTTCTGTCTCCATGCAAGCTCCTTCTCGAGTGTTGTACGAGTCTATTACCATGTGAACCAATACATCATACCCTGGGCGATGCTATTCTCCAATCTCACATTCTCTAATCTAACCCTTGTGATGCACGTTCAATCGAGCAAAGACTAGTTTGTATGCAAGAACAAATAGGCTTTTATTAGCAAAAGACTTGGAGCACACCCATGCCGATGAACTGATCCAGACTGAGGCAGGGGGGTGGGGAGCAGTCGCCTTTATACCTGGACCGGGGGGGGGAGGAGTCTCGGGTAGGGCCGGCAGGGATGTGTCCAGGCATGTCGCATATACAGGTAATAAGCTAACAGTGGTTTACCACACCTCGTTCTGCCAAGCACCTTTATATTACAATGGCCAACAGGCACATACAACATTCCCCTTCTCAAAAGACAACTTTCCTCCCTTCAAACAAAGTTTGACTATTTATAATACAACGTTTATTTGATAGCCCTTCTCCACACCTCAAATCTCTGACTTCATAAATTCAGAGGGCCTGGAGGCTCGACAATGTTTCCACATCTCGGCCTGTCATGTTCGCAGGAAGGGTAGTAGTTCTCTGTGTTTCTGGTACTGGACCATCTCCATTTGATTCACCTTTTGCGCTCTTTCAAATTGTGTTTCACTTTATGAACAACACACCTGCTTTTTTTCGGACACTGTTGGTTTGTCTCGTTCCTTCTGAGAAGAATGTGTACTCCTTTCATTCCGAGAGTGGACTCAACTTTTCTTTGTCCGTAGTGTCTGCCGTATTCTTTCAGGACACATACGTATCACATATAGAACCTTTATTAGCGGCACAGTGGTTAGCACTGCTGCCTCACAGTGCCAGGGACCCGGGTTCGATTCCCGGCTTGGGTCACTATCTGTGTGGAGTTTGCACGTTCTCCCCGTGTCTGCGTGGGTTTCCTCCGGGTGCTCCGGTTTCCTCCCACAGTCTGAAAGACGTGCTGGTTAGGTGCATTGACCCGAACAGGCGTGTGGCGAATTTCACAGTAACTTCATTGCAGTGTTAATGTAAGCCGTACTTGTGACTAATAAGTAAACTTTAACTTTATTTCCTCTTGTTTCACAAGTTCAGCCAAAACTTTGTTTGCTGTTTCATTTCCGATTGTTTTGCAAGCTCATGAATCTTCTCGACGTGCATGAAACTTCTTCTCACCTGATGAAGGAGCGGCGCTCTGAAAGCTCGTGCTACCAAATAAACTTGTTGGACTTTAACCTGGTGTTGTGAGACTTCTTACTGTGAATCTTCTCATTCAGTTCAGCTTTGTCATCTTCTACTTCCTTGTGCTTCAGCATCAAATTTACATTTTCTAATCTTATTTCTGCCTCCTCTTTGTCTGCACCATAACGTTGTGCATCATTTAGCATTCTCTGAGAGCCAGGTCTCTCTCTGGCAAAGTCTTTACTTGGTTTAATTCTGTAATTGTGCTACTCCTGGCTTCATTATCTACTCGCTGCTTGCGGTGGGGGGGTTCTATGGACCGGGGTTTTGTTCTTCCATTCGTGATGGGTGTGAATAGCGACGGGAGCGCAAAGTATTGCACAAAGCCCAATTTGAACCAACAGGATTTCCCATTGTAATTGCCAATGACCGAACAGGAATCCAAACATTGAACATCAGGATAAAAGCAAATTACTGCAGATGCTGGAATCTGAAACCAAAAGAGAAAACACTGGAAAATCTCAGCAGGTCTGGCAGCATCTGTGAGGAGAGAAAAGAGCTGATGTTTCGAGTCCAGATGACCCTTTGTCAAAGCTGACATCAGGAAGCTCTTTACAATAAACTCGCATCTAATTATCATGCTTCTATGCCTGATGATACAAAGATAGGTGGAGGGGCAGGTAGTATTGAGGAGGTGGGGAGGCTGCAGAAAGATTTAGACAGTTTAGGAGAGTGGTCCAAGAAGTGGCTGATGAAATTCAACGTGGGCAAGTGCGAGGTCGTACACTTTGGAAAAAAGAATAGAGGCATGGACTATTTTCTAAACGGTGACAAAATTCATAATGCTAAAGTGCAAAGGGACTTGGGAGTCCTAGTCCAGGATTCTCTAAAGGTAAACTTGCAGGTTGAGTCCGTAATTAAGAAAGCAAATGTAATGTTGTCATTTATCTCAAGAGGCTTGGAATACAAAAGCAGGGATGTACTTCTGAGGCTTTATAGAGCACTGGTTAGGCCCCATTTGGAGTACTGTGAGCAATTTTGGGCCCCACACCTCAGGAAGGACATACTGGCACTGGAGCGGGTCCAGCGGAGATTCACACGGATGATCCCAGGAATGGTAGGCCTGACATACGATGAACGTCTGAGGATCGTGGGATTATATTCATTGGAGTTTAGGAGGTTGAGGGGAGATCTGATAGAAACTTACAAGATAATGAACGGCTTAGATAGGATGGACGTAGGGAAGTTGTTTCCATTAACAGGGGAGACTAGGACGCGGGGGCACAGCCTTAGAATAAAAGGGAGTCACTTTAGAACAGAGATGAGGAGAAATTTCTTCAGCCAGAGAGTGGTGGGTCTGTGGAATTCATTGCCACAGAGGGCTGTGGAGGCCGAGACGTTGAGCGTCTTCAAGACAGAAATTGATAAATTCTTGATTTCTCGAGGAATTAAGGGCTATGGGGAGAGCGCGGGTAAATGGAGTTGAAATCAACCATGATTGAATGGTGGAGTGGACTCGATGGGCCGAATGGCCTTACTTCCGCTCCTATGTCTTATGGTCTTATGGTCTTATAGCGCCCCCACTGTTACATAATCCACTCATGTCAACATGAGGGAGAGGGCCATACCTGGGCATGCCAAGGAGCAGTGCCAGTGGATGGGGGGGTGGTGTGGTAGAGTTGCATGGGGCTGGTGGTGTTGCATGGGGGTGGTGTTTGGTGAGGGGCTTCGATTTTTAATTTTTTCCATCTGGGCGCCCATTAAAAATACGTTCCAATCTTTTAAAAGCAGAGTTGCTGGCAGGGTGGGCTCAATCGGAGTCCGCTCCACCAGCATTGCATCGTGGGAATCACCTCTGCAATATTTTTCGGCTATGAGCCAGATGATCTGGTGAAGAAAGCCGCCATTGGGGTCGATGGCTCCCTCGCCACGTTTCCTGACCACTGCGCCACTCTGCCTAGAAATAGGACAATTCCACCCATCGGCCAGAATTTTGCGGGCACGCCCGCCCTGATTCCGGGGGCAGGCGAGGCTCAGAGAATAGCATTCTCCACTGGCCTTAGGCAGGATCGTACGAACCTCGGGCAGACGTGCCGGTAAAATTCCGCCCGTGGTTTTCCCTTTGAATTCCGCCTCGTTTTCCTTCAACTCCTTCTTCAAGCTCTTCAGTTTTTTTGTTGTAGCTTCTGGCTTCCTCCTGGAATATTGAACGTTGCTGAATCTTCTCTGCTAACTGGCCCTTCAGTTTGTTCAGAGTGACGTCAAATTCACTTTGCTTCTCTTTGTAGTTTTCCAGAGGAACAGTCTTTGTCCTTGGGGATTCTAGTAACATGTGAAGATTCTTTTTCCTTTTCTTTGTGAAGCTCGCTTGCTTCATCTCGACTCCTCAAGTTAGCTATGAGGAGAGGTTGGAGAAACTTGGTTTGTTCTCACTGGAACGACAGAGGCTGAGGGGGCCACCTGATAGAAATCTACAAGATTATGAAGGGCATGGACAGAGTGGATAGTCAGCAGCTTTTTCCCAGGGTGGAAGAGTCAATTACTAGGTGGGAGGGGCAAGGTTTAAAGGAGATGTGCGAGGCATGTTTTTTATACTGAGCGTGGTGGGTGCCTGGAACTCGCTGCCAGGGGAGGTAGTAGAAGCAGATACGATAGTGTGTTTTAAGGGGCATCTGGACAAATACATGAATAGGATGGGAATAGAGGGATATGGTCCCCGGAAGGGTAGGGGGTTTTAGTTCAGCCAGGCAGCATGGTCGGTGCAGGCTTGGAGGGCCGAAGGGCCTGTTCCTATGCTATAATTTTCTTTGTTCTTTGTTTTTTTCTTTGTTCTACATTTCTTTTGTTCTTCCATTCTTCTCTTCTCGACCATCTTCATTTCTTCATGAATTAAACTCATTGGTTTCTGGATTTATTTTTTGTTTTGCTGAGGTTTTAAAAAAATATATCCTTGCCTTCTTTCCTGTTAATGATATTCTTCAGTCAAAAATGTTGATATTTGGGAATGACTGAATCAAGAAGCGTCGTTGTTTTGAATTTTGCAGTAACCTTGATCACACAACCACTGTCTCAGAAATTATTAACACACATCTGGCTGTGATAGCTTTGAAGGGATATAGAATAGATTTACAAGAATGGTTCCAGTGCTTGAGGGGTTTTAGTTGCGTGGCCAAACTGGAGAAGCTGGGAGTCAGTTTAAGTTATTTTTTAAAAGTTTATTTATTAGTCACAAGTAGGCTTTCATTTACACTGCAATGAAGTTACTGTGAAAATCCCCTTGTCACCACACTCCGGCGCCTGTTCGGGTACACTGAGGGAGAATTTAGCATGGCCAATCCACCTAATCAGCACGTCTTTCGGACTGTGGGAGGAAATTGGAGCACCCAGAAGAAACCCACACAGACACGGGGAGAACGTGCAAACTCCACACAGATAGTGACCCAAGCTGGGAATTGAACCCAGGTCCTTGGCGCTGTGAGGCAGCTGTGCTAACTGTGGTGGACCTCAGTTGTGCCTTTGTCCTATATGGACCACCGTTGTGTGTGCTTGTCATACCTGGACACATCCCCTTCCAGTTTGGGTCCTCCCCTCAGCACCTAGTATAAAGGTGGCTGTCTCCTCCCCCTTGTTCAGTCCAGGTTGGTTATATGTTGGGATCTGCTCCTGATTCTGTTGTGAATAAAAGCCTACACTTATATTGGCATATCGGTAGTCTTTCGCCTTATTGATAGCGCATCACTAACCACTGTGCCACCGTGCCACCCCACAACCACTGGAGCAGAAATTTGTCACAGTCAGTTTGTTCAGCTAGGAGCAGTGAATGCCAAGAGGAGATTAGACAGATTTCTTTAAAATTATAAAAGGTTTAGATGGAAGAAGGGAAGAGAAACTGCTTCCAATCGCTAAAGGGTCGATAAGCTGAGGGTATAGGTAGGGGATGATTGCCAAGGGAGCTAGAAGCACCATGAAGATGACATTTTTAATACTTAAGATGTGTACTTAAGATGCAGGGTCTGATGGGATTTGAATCGTAGGAACATAGGACTTAAGAACAGGAATGGGTCATTCGCCCCTTTGAACCTGCTCCAATATTTGATAAGATCATGGCTGATCTGATTGTATTCTGAACTCCACCATCCATTCCTCCCCCCTCCCTTCCTGCCATGCCTGACTCCCTATCTAACTCCACCTTGAATAAATTAAATGGCCCAGCCTCCACAAAGTTCAACCAACCTGAGTTCCTCAGGGGACTGTCCTGGGCCGAAACACCTTCAGTTGCTTCATCAATGACATTCTTCCCTTCATAAGGTTAGATGTGGGGGTGTTTGCTCATGATGGCTCAATGCTCAGCACTATGCACGACTCCTCAGATACTGAAGCAGTCCATGTCCCAGTGTAGCAAGATCTGTTCAGTATTCACTCTTGGGATGACAAGTGGCAAGTAGTACTCATGCCAGACAAGTGCCAGGCATCTCCAACAAGAGAGAATCTAACCATCGCCCTTTGACATTCTACCCTTCGCTGAGTCACTCACCATCAACATCCTGGAGATTACCATTCACCAGAAAATGAGCTGCATCAGCCAGATAAACGTTGTGGCTACAAGAGCAGGCCAGAGGCTAGGAATCCTGTCCTCCATCTACAAGGGGAGGGCCTGGGTAAGATGCTCTTTTGGAGAGACAGTGCAGTCTTGATGGACTGAATGGCCTCTTTCTGCACTGCAGGAGTTCTATGCTGTGGGGAACTATCCCTGGAGAACAGTGGAACATTTGGGGCGAGGCTGGGTCTGGAGGGAGGGGACAAGGGGGAAACTGGCTGGCGGGGGGGCAGGCTTGCAAGGGTAGGAGGGGGGAGCAGGGAGGAAGGCTGGTGGAGTGGGAGAGAGGCTGGCTGAGGGGGAGGGATTAGGGGGAGCCTGGCTGGGGAGGGTGGGGGGAGTGAGTGGACAGGGGAAAGGCTGGCTGTGGGGTGCTTGGGGAAGGATGGTGGGTGAGTGGGGCGGTGTGGTTTTGGTTGGGGGGATGCTCCGGAGGATTGAGGGAGGAGATATAAAACAAAACTGGATTTCCATCTGCAGTCGATGTCCGGTACATGGTGTTTATTGATTTTTTTTTCATTGTTCAGCCACAAAATAAGATCAAGCATCAAAATATCATTAGAGATACATGCTGTCCTTTCCACTCAGTTATTTTCTCATGATCAAAAAATTCTGTATTCTGAATAGATTTATTTGAACTGAACACAATAATAGCCTCCAATAGGGAATTGGATAGATACTTGAAGGAGAAAGGAATTGTAAGACTGTTGAGAAGCGGCAGGAGAGTGGGAGTAATGGAATTGATCCTCAGGAGGGCTAGTGCAGACACAATGGGCTGAATGGTTTACCTCTGTGCTGTACTAATCTATTTCATCTCGTCAGGGGATGAAAGGTTGTCATACAGCACCGAGAACCTCCATCATGGCTCGTGCCACCCACCAGAAACTGTGTTGTGATCAGAGTAAGTGAAATTTCACACGATTGGGACATCCACCCATTTCCCAGCTCCTGGCTGTTGTGGGAATCAAGAACCTCAAAAGTTGGCTTGGGTAGTTCCCACTAAAATCACAGATTTGTTACAGCAGAGAAGGAGGCCATTCAGCCCATTGCGTCTGAGCCGGCTGTCCGAATGTGCAATGCATCTAGTTTCACTTGCCCATCTTTCCCCCGTCGCCTTGCACGTTCTTACTTTTCAGACAATAATCCAATTCACGCTTGAATCCTTCAATTGAATCTGCCTTTTACCACACTCTCAGACAGTGCATTTCACATCCTAAGCACTCGCCGTGTGAAAAAGTTTCTCCTCATGGCACCGTTCTAGATTCTTCCACCAATGGGAGCAGTTTCTTCCTATCTACGCCACCCAGACCCCTCATGACTTTGAACACCTCGATCAAATCTCCTCTCAACCTTCTCTTCTCCACAGAAAACAGTTCCAACTCTCCCAAATTATCGACATAATTGGAATTCCTCATTCCTGAAAGCATTTTCTTGCATCTTTTCTGTACTCTCTCCAATGTTTTCACATCTCTCCTCCAATGCAGTCTGCAGAACGAGACACAACACTTCAACCGAGGCCAAAAGAGTGATTTGTACAAGTTTAACATAGCATCCTTTGTCTTGTGCTCTTTTCCTTGTTAATAAAGCCTTGTAGACTGTACGCTTAGTTAACTGCATCCTCAATATATCTTCATAGGCTCATTAAGACAGAGCTTGTGGCTTAAATACTTGCCTGCAAGATAGCACCTTTGACACTACAGCATGCTCTCGGTATTGCACTGCTGAATGCTAGTTTAGTCAATGTGCAATCCAACACCTGTGAGGGAACTCAGACCCCCAACCTTGTAAGCCAGAGATGAGAGAGGTACAAAACCAACCACAATGGTGCCCACACAACACCTGCAAATTCACCACATTCTGAGAAACAGATAGGACTCATTAAAGGAAATAAAAGACCATTTATTTATAAATAGGGATGTTTCATTGGATGGTATGTTGGTCTTCATAGTGAGAGGATTTGAGTTGAGGGATAGAGATCATAGAGTCATAGAATCCCTACAGTGCAGGAGGAGGCCATTCGGCCCATCGAGTCTGCACCGACCACAATCCCACCCAAGCCTTATCCCCATAACCCCATGCATTTACCCTAGCGAGTCCCCCTGACACTAAGGGGCAATTTAGCATGGCCAATCCGCACATCTTTGGACTGTGGGAGGAAACCAGAGCACCCGGAGGAAACCCACGCAAACACGAGGAGAATGTGCAGACTCCACACAGTCAGTGACCCAAGCTGGGAATTGAACCTGGGTCCCTCGCGCTGTGAGGCATCAGTGCTAACTACTGTGCCACCCCGCCACCCCAGTTTTGCTGCAATTGTATAGGGTGTTGGTGAGACCACATCTGGAGTATTGTGTGCAATTTTGGTGTCCTTATCTGAGGAAGGAAGACCTTGCTATCGATAGAGTACAGTGAAGGTTTACCAGGCTGATTCCAGGGATGGCAGGTCTGTTATATGCGGAGAGACTAAGTCAATTAGGATTATATTCACTGGAGTTTAGAAGAGTGAGAGGGGATCTTATAGAAACTTATAAAATTCTAACAGGGTTAGACAAGGTAGATTCAGAAAGAATGTTCCTTATGGTGGGGGAGACCAGAACTAGAGGCCATAGTTTGAAGATAGGGGGTAAACCTTTTAGAACTGAGGTGCAGCAAAATTTCTTCACCCAGAGGGTGGTGAATGTGTGGAATTCACTAACACTGAGTGTCATTGAGGCCAAAACGTTGTCTGATTTCAAGAAGAATTAGATATAGCTCTTGGGGCTAAAGGGACCAAGGGATATGGGGGGGAAGGGGGGGATTGGGATATTGAATTCGATGATCAGCTGTGATCAGAATGAATGGCGGAGCAGGCTCGAAGGACCGAATGGCCTACTCCTGCTTCTGGTTTCTATGGATGACAGGTGTGGTGATTGTCTGTTTAAGGAAAAAGCTGCAGAGTGAGGATCACTGGGGAACCAATCTGGGAGCAGGGTGGGGGAATCACCCTAGTGAGCTCGGATTTCTGTTCCAGAACCTTCTCTGGAGCTGGCTGCAGTCACGAGGTTGCAAGCCTCTGTATAGCTTTTACCTGTAAATAGATGTGTTGTTGTTTTCCCCTTTACTGATGAACAAGAATTATTACAACAGGTTTGTACCTAATGAACAAATTCTTTGTCCATTGCAAATGGTGAAAATTAAATTGATGTGAGCCAAAAGCATAGTTACGCACATGTGATAAATCACACTTCTGAATGTCTTATGATGATTTCCAATATATTCGTAAGTTGCTTTTTCCTTCTCCCTCGTGATTACATGCATAGTACCAGTTCTCCATGAGTAATGTAAGCTCTTTCATTCATTTAAGATATCAATAGCTGGGAATTCCTATCCCTGATGGTGTTGGCTGGGTTTAGCGACAGGAGTGGAAAATTTCACAAGAGCCAAGTTGCGTTTTACATCAATGTAAATGCACGACGCGATTGTCCACTCTTCGTGTCAGTGACGGAGCACGTTTCATGGCGTCCAGCCTCGGGAACATCATTCGCAGTCAGTGACGCATCATTACCAGGCCCCCTGCACCTGAATCACCCCCCTTCAAACCCCCGCCCCACTGTCAGAAAATCCATTCATGGTTAGCGTGGTTGCGTGAAACCTGATTGGTCTTCCAAGGTGTGCACCTGGTGAGCAAATACCCCGGGGAGCTCAGGTGAGAGCATCGCTGAAGGGAGAGGGTCATATTTGGGCATTGCCCCCGACATTCTTTGTGTATCAATGGGTGTAATCTGGCAGCCTCGTTAGCCGTGGGCGCAAATTCCATAATGGCGGCTAAATCTTGCGAGTGGCCAGACATGAGATTTGCATTGTCCAGATCTCAGTTTGAGATCTTCCCCTGCCCCCACCAGTGACATAACCAGGCTCACGTCCAGAATGGGTGTAAAGCTCATTTCCATATATTTTAATAAATTTACATGTATTTACTGAGCTTCTTGCCATAATGTCTGCCAATGACATTTCTTTCTCCCACCCCCACAGTATAACATTACGCCGGCGCAAATCACTCGTGGTTTTCTAAAGAGAAGAAGCCTGGAGCCTGTAGCCCCTGGGGTCCAGAGACATGCCTTGCCAGTGCCCCCTGTTTAGGTCCCGCCCATCCAGCTGGCTGTCTGATCTCACCAGCACTCTGAAATTGCACAGAGTGCCATTAAATCAGGCCAGAAAATGCATCAGTGAAGCCAGCATGTCTCTCCCAGCTTTTCTCATCTGGTCCAACACAGTGTGCAGTTTTGGATGATTGTACCCAATGGGCGGGATTTTGCGATTGTAAAGTCCCGCCCGAGACCAATGGAGATTTCCATCTTGCGAGCATCGCCCGCCCTGGAATCGGGGCAGGTGAGGTGGTAAAATTCTGGCCTATGTCTCTCATTGGGACAAATGCAAGAATGCCAAATTTCAGATGATTACAGCAAGTCGACTCTGGGTGAGGTCTTGCTTGCTCCATAGCCAATCAGAGTTGATTTGCCAACCAATCCACACCCTTCTCTCCCGTAGTAGGTGGTGATTGTTTGAATTTTGGTATTCTTGCATTTGTCCTGATGAGTACAAGATGAAAAGCTTCAGCAATATTCAAGTTCTGTACAAACAAGCGAATATATCTGTATATTTATCTTTCTCCAAATATTTACCTCACTATCTCTAATAAAAATCAATCCACAAGCTGTCACTGCAGCAAGGACTTATTGATGTTTTACTTAGGTGCAAGTGCGGTATTGTATGTGGAGAAATATTAAGTATCTATCAAATACACTACAAAACAGCAAATTCTGAGTCTAAATGGCAGCAATCCTGTGTGTGAGAGAACCATGTAATCACTCGCATGATTAGATGGGTACTTGGCAGTGTGGGTTAAGGTTCTTTTTTCAGTTTTATTTAAAAGGCTTGTATAAAATGCATACAGCACAGGAGCTGGCTCGCAAGTGGATCACACCTGCCAAGGGCTGCCAGTTGCCCACAATTTCTTGGTAGGACCCAGAAATGAAAGATGTATCTCAAAGACAGTTCTGCGAGCAACATTCAAGGGAAAACAAACTCACGGGGGTGTGTGCCATCATTCTATGAATGGTTGAGAGGTTTATGGTTTGTTTTTAATAACAATGAAAGGAACGGGACATTGAATTCTTCAGGGATGGGAGAACAAAGTTCCCAAAACTGAGGTGACCAGAAATATCTGAAATTAAGTATGTATCGTAAGAGCGAAATACTGTGGAAGCTGGATGAAGTAACTCCTTGGAGGCCGGTGTGCCCATTCCACTCCTCAGAATGATGTGGAGATGCCAGCATTGGACTGAGGTGGGCACAGTAAGAAGTCTCACTCATAGGATTGCTTCAGGGACAAAGTCAGAATCAGGAGTGCCAGTGGACCTAACATTCCCATATTTATAGGGATGAGGCTCCCTGATTGGGCAGGCAATTATGTCCTCAACCCGGGAGCTCATACTCCAAGAGGTCCACCTCCTGGGCCTCGTTGAAGTCATTACACTGGAGATTTGAAATGAAAGCAGTAAGTGCTGGAAGAACTCAGCAGATCTGGCAACACCTGTGGGGAGATATTCAAGTCCAACATGAGTATCTTTGGAACTCCAAAATAAAG
Source organism: Mustelus asterias (assembly GCF_964213995.1). Classification (NCBI taxonomy): domain Eukaryota; kingdom Metazoa; phylum Chordata; class Chondrichthyes; order Carcharhiniformes; family Triakidae; genus Mustelus; species Mustelus asterias. Next base: position 73,748,873 of record NC_135821.1, on the reverse strand, counting down.
AGTCATATTGGACCCTAGATGTTAATGCTGCCTTCATATATGGTGCTGGGTTTTTCCAACACTTTCTGCTCTAATTTACTCATCATAAGAGCCCAGCTGAGATGGAATGAACATGTATGACTGATGGTAAAATCCCTGAGGCAGTTGTGTATTCACAGCTGAAACTTGGACACTGCCTGTGAATTAGGCCAAGGTTAAAGTTCAAGGACTCATTGAAGGTGAACCTCAGGAAATGCGATCCACCACAGAACGTGAGAAAGGGACTACCTGCTGTTTCCTTCGAACAACAAGGAATACCGGCACGTTAACAAAAAGGAAGCTAGAGAGACCAGACACTCCCAACAAAATTGGACAATTCATCCTTTCCTGTACGGTAGGAAGCCATGCAGGTCTGCAATTGGCCCCCATGTGAGAATGCACAACAGGTTATTCTACACATCCGGGAGACCTATATACTTGTCCGTACACTAACCAACAGATGCACCACAATGTTGCACATGGCAAGACATGATTAAGGTGTTATGCCAAGTGCTATTATCCCAACTTAATAAAGGGGTGACTCTAGATCCTGTCAATACAGGCTGAGGGTGATTGTATTGGGACAGCGGCACACAATCTGGGAACAATCGAAGAACCCAGCTGACTTCAAAGTGTTCTGGGGCATCCTGAAGTTGTGAAAGGCACTATATAAATGCAAATTATCTTCTTCTGGAATGCAGTCTAGCTGCCTGTTTTTTTTATTAGCATCACAAGTAGGCTTACATTAATACCTCAATGAAGTTACTGTTCGGGTACACTGAGGGAGAATTTAGCACGGTCAATGCACCCAACCAGCACGTCATTCGGACAATGGGAGGAAAGTGGAGCACTCTAAGGGAACCCACGCAGACACGAGGAGAATGTGCAAACTCCCCACAGACAGTGACCCAAGCCAGGAATCGAACCCAGGTCCCTGGTGCTGTGAGGCAGCAGTGCTAACCACTGTGCCACCCCGTGGAGAGGTTGGGGATAAAACAAATCTGATCCTTGGCTTTTTTTGAACCATTCAATGTATCCAATGTCTGGTACACTTTGTGAAGCCACTTCTATCGCAATATGAATTGGATATTGATCAGTGTTGCCATTAAGAGGGTCTCGCTAACTTGTACACACTAATCCCTCTTCCATTCCCTTTCAGTCATCTTAAAGCATGGAGGGAGGGATGATGGAAAAATTGATGAGCAAAGTCCAAATATAACTACAGATAGTTTTTTAAAAATCCATTCGATAAATCTTAAGCTTTTTCCAGATGGCTGTCAAGAGATGGAAGTGAAATGACATCTTTGGATATTAACAGTTGACCAATTACTCTGGTCAAATAGAAAACGGAATTGGGTGAGTTTAAAAGAAAGTACTGACCCATGAGGAGCATCTGATTTATGAATCTGAAGATCAGCGTTGAACGGTCAAATGGATTGAAGTGCCATTTGTGCACTCTATTCAGGATCAGTTTATTAAATAAGCTGTTAGGCCACATACAGATGATGCAGGGCCAGCCTCGAGTCAGTAGGTGTTCAGTGACACTTCACGGACCTGCAAAATCAAGTCAATAGCACTGGGGAATTATGTACCAAAAGGCAGAATCCTAAGTCATATCCAGCAGCCTTCACTTAGCTACCAGGTCCGGTCTTCCAGAAAGAAGCATTCATCATTTCCTTCCAAAAATGAGCACTGAAATGGAACAAAATTTAGGTCCAGTGCAGGAAAGTGCATGCATCTCTGGACCTCGGATAAGGGTAAAACCAGACATGGCTGGGATGCCTCCACTGATACTCAGTCAGCTTGACCTACACAGGAAGAATGATCAGTGGGTAGTGGGATACATGACCCATGGCCACCGGTATCCATGTGCCAACAGGAAAGGTTTTTTTAAAGTTAAAGTTTATTTATTAGTGTCACAAGGAGGCTTACATTAATACTGTAATGAAGTTACTGTGAAACTTCCCTAGTCGCCACACTCCAGCACCGGGTACACTGAGGGAGAATTTAGCATGACCAATGCATCTAACCAGCACGTCTTTAGAACTGTGAGAGGAAACCAGAGCACCTGGAAGAAATCCACGCTGACACAGGGAGGACATGCAAACAGTGGGCGGCAGCTCCAGGGACCTGGAGTTCGATTCCGGTTTGGGTCACTATCTGTGTGGAGTTTGCACGTTCTCCCCGTGTCTACGTGGGTTTCCTCCAAGTGCTCCGGTTTCCTCCTACAGTCCAAAGATGTGCGGATTAGGTGTATTGGCCATGCTAAATTGCCCCTTAGTGTCCCGGGATGCATAGGTCGGAGGGGTAAATATGTGAGGTTACGGTGATAGTGCCCAGGTGGGATTGTTGTCGGTGAAGACTCGATGGGCCAAATGGCCTCCTTCTGCACTGTAGTGATTCTATGATTCCTATACTCCACATAGACAGTGACCCAAGCCAGGAATTGAACCAGGGGCCCTGACACTGTGAGGCAGGAGCAACCATATCAAAAATAAATTGGTGCATGTAAGAGAAGCTTATAAAAACACGATGTGGAAAGGATTATGATGACAGTTTAACTTCTGTAGTAGGGAAAATGCTTGAAAATATCATCAAGGAAGAAATAGCGAGACATCTGGATATAAATTGTCCCATTGATGAGACGCAGCATGGGTTCATGAAGGGAAGGTCATGTTTGACTAATTTGGTGGAATTCTTTGAGAACATTACATGTGCAATGGACAATGGGGAACCTGTGGATGTGGTGTATCTGGATTTCCAGAAGGCATTTGACAAGGTGCCGCACTAAAGACTGCTACATAAGATAAAGGTGTTACGGGTAATGTATTAGCATGGATAGAGGATTGGTTAACTAACAGAAAGCAAAGAGTGGGGGTAAATGGGTGTTTTTCTGTTTGGCAATCAGTGACTAGTGGTGTGCCTCAGGGATCAGTGTTGGGACCGCAATTGTTTACGATTTACATAGATGATTTGGAGTTGGGGACTAAGTGTAGTGTGTCAAAATTCGCAGATGACACTAAGATGGGTGGCAGACCAAATGTGCAGAGGACGCTGAAAGTCTGCAAAGAGATATGGATAGTCTAAGTGAGTGGGCGAGGGTCTGGCAGATGGAGTACAATGTTGGTAAATGTGAGGTCATCCATTTTGGTAGGAATAACAGCACAATGGACTATTATTTAAATAGTAAAAAATTGCAGTATGCTGCTGTGCAGAGGGACCTGGGTGTCCTTGTGCAGGAATCTCAAGGAGTTGGTCTGCAGGTGCAGCAGGTAATTAAGAAGGCAAATGGAATTTTGTCCTTCCTCGCTAGAGGGATGGAGTTTAAAAACAGCGAGGTTATGTTGCAGCTGTATAAGGTGCTGGTGAGGCCACACCTGGAGTACTGTGTACAGTTTTGGCCTCCTTACTTGAGAAACTATATACTGGCACTGTAGGTGGTGCAGAGGAGATTCACTAGGTTGATTCCGGAGTTGAGAGGGTTGGCTTATGAGGAACGACTGAGTAGACTGGGACTATACTCATTGGAATTCAGAAGAATGAGGGGAGATCTTATAGAAACTTATAAGATTATGAAGGGAATAGATAAGATAGAAGCAAGGAAGTTGTTTCCCCTGGCAGGTGAAACTAGAAACTTATTTTGAGGCATAGCCTCAAAATAAGGGGAAGCAGATTTAGGACTGAGTTGAGGAGGAACTTCTTCACACAAAGGGTTGTGAATCTGTGGAATTCCCTGCCCAGTGAAGCAGTTGAGGCTACCTCATTGAATGTTTTTAAGGCAAAGATAGATAAATTTTTGAACAATAAGGAATTGAGGGTTATGGTGAGCGGGTGGGTAAGTGGAGCTGAGTCCACAAAAAGATCAGCCATAATCTTATTGAATGGCGGAGCAGGCTCGAGGGGCCAGATGGCCTACTCCTGCTCCTAGTTCTTATGTTCTTATGACACTGATTGGGTTAGATATATAGGAGGAGTCTCAGTGGAGGATTTACAGTGGCATTGGCCAGTTTAACTGAATAGTCTGTTTCTTTCTTGTACACCCAATGTAAGCATACTCCAAAAACATGGGATGTACCCTGTGCTCGTGGAGTACATGACGCAAAACGACATCAAGCAGCGCACTAACTCTTGCAGCTCACAGGGATGCTGCAGTGTTCAGTTCCAACGAGTGCAAGTGCAGAATATATTTCCATAGTGTGTACAGCACACATTCAGGCATGTGGTCCAACTAGCCTCAGTTAGTGTTTAACTTCCACCCCAGCTTCCTCCCACCCTCTTTGTCTAACCCAATCAACATCATCATCTACTCCTTAATCCCTCGTGTTTATTTAGCTTCCCTTTAAAAGCAGCATTTTTGTTTTTTCGTTACAAAGCCAAGCTGAAGGCCTAGGCCAATCGTGGAGGACAGCACCAAGTTTGTAAAGGGAACTTAACGCAACTCAGCTTTTTAAAATTCATTTGTGGGACATGGGGTGTCGCTGGCTGGCCAGTATTTATTGCCCATCTCTAGTTGCCCTTGTCCAGAGGGCAGTTGAGAGTCACGACATTGCTGTGTTCTGGAGTCACACGTAGGCCGGACTGGGTAAAGACGGCAGATTTCCTTCCCTAAAGGACATTAGTGAACCAGATGGGTTTTTCCAACAATTGACAATGGTTTCATGGTCATCAGTAGATTCTTAATTCCAGATATTATATATTGAATTCAAATTCTACCATCTGCTGCAACGGTATTCGAACCTGGGTTGCCAGCTGAGTTTCTGGATTAATAGACTAGCGATAATACCACTAGGCCATTACATCTTGTCCCACTCCTAGTCTCAACTGGTATATCAGTGCAGGACTGACAGGTCCTTGACTGTAGAAAGTGCTGTGTTGCCAATGATTCGGGTGGCATTAAGTTGAGATCTCTGTCTGGTGGTTCAGGTGAGTGTGAATGCTACAATGCCTGAATACATTCGTGAGCTGTTCTGGTGTATTTATTAATGCTTTCATGGGGACAATATAGTACAATGTGAGTGGACTGGTAATCCAGAGGTAAAGGCAAAATAACTGCAGATGTTAGAAACTGAAATGAAAATGGAGTCATCCCAACTCGAAACGTTGGCTCTATTCTCTCTCCACAGATGCTGTCAAACCTGCTGAGACTTTCCTACATTCTCTGTTTTTGTGTTAATAATCCAGAAACTTGGACTACTGCCTCGGAGACATGGGTTCAAATCCCCCCACGGCTGCTGGGAAATTTAAATTCAATTAATTAGTAAATCTGGAATAAAATGTTAGTCTCATTAATAGTGATCATTAAAACTACCAGAATGTCATTAAGACACATTTGGTTCAATATGTAGTTCAGGAGAGGAAGTTTGCCATTACTATATGCTCTGGCTTACATGGGACTCCAGCAATGTGCTTGACTCTTAATGCCCTCTGAAGTGCCGCAACTGTACAGGACCTTGGTGAAACCACATTTGGAATACTGTGTGCAGTTCTGGTCACCTCACTATCAGAAGGATGTGGAAGCGCTGGAAAGAGTGCAGAGGAGATTTACCAGGATGCTGCCTGGTTTGGAGGGTAGGTCTTATGAGGAAAGGTTGAGGGAGCTAGGGCTGTTCTCTCTGGAGCGGAGGAGGCTGAGGGGAGACTTAATAGAGGTTTATAAAATGATGAAGGGGATAGATAGAGTGAACGTTCAAAGACTATTTCCTCGGGTGGATGGAGCTCTTACAAGGGGGCATAACTATAGGGTTCGTGGTGGGAGATATAGGAAGGATATCAGAGGTAGGTTCTTACGCAGAGAGTGGTTGGGGTGTGGAATGGACTGCCTGCAGTGATAGTGGAGTCAGACACTTTAGGAACATTTAAGCGGTTATTGGATAGGCAGATGGAGCACACCAGGATGATAGGGAGTGGGATAGCTTGATCTTGGTTTCAGATAAAGCTCGGCACAACATCGTGGGCCGAAGGGCCTGTTCTGTGCTGTACTGTTCTATGTTCTATGTTCTATGAAGTGGCCCAGCAAACCACTCCGTTGTGTCAACACCGCAATTGGCAATGGGCAGTAAGTGCTGACCCTTCTCGCGGCACTCCTGTCCCAAGAGTGAATGAAAAAAATATCTTTCTACCTCAACCTACAGATCTGAAACTGACTGGTCATTTGTGTGACCATACTGTGCCTTTAAGAGATGTATTTATATCATGGTTCTTGTGAAGGGTATGTTTAAGAGCCTGCTCTGTTTAATCAATGCCGGTCTGTCTGCTCCTGGCAGCCCACATGCTGAGAATGGAGAAGGATAATTGATCCTGGATATTGGGCTGTTTGTTTTAATCTGAGCCAATGCAGTTTTGTTCGTTTTTTGGGTTGTCCCCTGGGCTTTCAGAGTAGGGTTTAATTAGGTTGATTGACAAAGGCTGAGTCATATGCTAATGGGAGGAGTTAAGCTTACAGAGACAAGCAGGCAGTTTTCTGCTTCGGTCTGCAAGGAGCAGGAGCTCTTTTCTCTCTCTCTCTCCTTCTGGAGACTGTAGTTTGAGACCTGGTTGAAAATAGGTATCACTCTCTGGAATCGTTATAGGGCTGCGAGGACTACCAGCCCGTGTACCAGCACTGTCAGCCAGTTGTTTGTTAACTGATTTTTAAGAGCAGTTGAAGCTATGAGTATTGATTAAATTTGAACTAAAAGAGATAGGCTAGCAGTTAAGAATTGTATCTTGTCATGTTTAAGTATTTCAATAGGTAACAGTTACAATAATTATTTTTATTATAGTTAAACTGATTGTTAAAATAATGCTTGTTTTTATAAAAGCTTCCTAATGGGTCAATACAATCACATCTGGATTGAAACATCTTATTCTCACACTAATGCCAAAATCAGGGGAGGCGATGGCCTAGTGGTATTATCGCTAGACTATTAATCCAGAAACTCAGCGAATGTCCTGGGGACCCAGGTTCAAATCCTGCCACTTGCAGATGGTGGAATTTGAATTCAATAAAAAAAAATCTGGAATTAAGAATCTACTGATGACCATGAAACCATTGTCAATTGTCGGAAAATCCCATCTGGTTCACTAATGTCCTTTAGGGAAGGAAGTCTGCCGTCCTTACCCAGTCCGGCCTACATGTGACTCCAGAGCCACAGCAATGTGGTTGACTCTCAACTGCCCTCCAAGGGCAACTAGGGATGGGCAATAAATGCTGGTCAGTCAGCAATGCCCATGTCCCACAAATGAATAAAATAAAATCAAAACTAGTTAGGGTCTAGGCTAACTTCATAATATACCCTTGGAGTTTCTCTAACACGGCCCCTTACATTTCTCCCTTTGCCTTATATTAAGTGTTACTGTGACCCAAATACTGTTGTATTTGCCCGCATAATAACCATCAAACTAATTCAAAATGATCCATATGAGATGCTTTTTAAGATGTTTCAGAGGGTGATGGGAAGGCATTTTATCAATCCATGTACAGCGTATGCTCTCAACTCTACAACAATGAGAACTTTGCATTTATACAATACCTTTAAAGCAGAAAACCTCCCAAATTCTTTTGCGAGTGAAAAATAAGATGCTGGGCTATAGCGATAGCGGCTGTGAGAGGTGATTGAATGCTTGCTTACAGAAGGATTGCAAGCAGATTTGTGAAGTAGAATCGAGATGCTGTTATGAGGTACAAGGTTTAAAGTTGCCAAGTCCAGATCTGAAGGATGCTGATGCAAGGTTATTGGAGGAGATTTGATAATGACTGCCATTGGAGGACAGTTGAGAGTCAACCACATTGCTGTGGCTCTGGAGTCACATGTAGGCCAGACCAGGTGAGGACGCCAGATTTCCTTCCCTAAAGGACATTAGTGAACCAGATGAGTTTTTCCGACAATCGACAATGGTTTCATGGTCATCATTAGATTCTTAATTCCAGGTATTTTCTATTGAATTCAAATTCCACCATCTTCTGTGGTGGGATTCGATCCTGGGTCCCCAGAACATTAGCTGAGTTGCTGGATTAATAGTCTAGCGATAATACCACTAGGCCATCACCTCCCCAATTCACCTATCCAAAAATGTGGCTTGATGTGGAATCCCGTTACTGTTTTACTTCATTAAATGAGCTATATAAATGCGAGATGTTGTGGAGTCAGTGTCAATCTCCATCAGACCTGGACTAGCGCAGACTTGATATAGATTAAATCTCCTGTTTCACTGCCACAACCATGCACAGAGGAAAAGAAAACCAGGGAGCAGTTAAGAGTTCAATGTTTCCATTCTCACAAGAGGCAATTGCATCAAAAAAAATTTTGAGCACTGCCAGTTTGTGTGGAATTCTCCTGGCAGCTTTGTGTTGTGGACTTCAGCCCAGCAGGAGTTGGGTGAGATTGCCGAGACTCATTTGAATTAGAACTCTTTCACCTCAAATCCACAAGCCTAAGTCTTGGGTGGAATGGGCTGTCTGATGGTCGTAGAAGTTTTGTTTTTGCTTCTGCTGCGCTTCTCTATTCCCACTCCCTCCAGTCCTACCCCCTTACCCAACCATCTTCTCCAGCCTGACCTTGGCTGCTTAACATTCAATTTCTTCCAGGCTAATGGAAGTTTGAATATACCATAGAGGAGCACCCATCAACTACTGACCAAAACATCACCATTACCCTGTTATCTGGTTGGGGTTTTTTGGAAGTTGGAAGTGGTGGCAGAATTCCTTCTGTAGGTTCTTGGATCAGGAGAGCAGTATGTACTGCTGGGCTCCATCCGACAGAATTAAACTTAAAATAAAGCCAGTAATGTTCAACTTTACATTTCCTGAAAGAGTTTGCAAGGAATTTTGATTGGATGCCATCATTAGTCTTTACAGTACAAGAGGCCTTTTGGCCCATCATGTGCACACCAGCCATCAAGCACCTATTCACTCTAATCCCATTTTTCAGCACTTGTCCGTAGCCTTGTATGGCATTCCATAGAATCCATGGAATCTCTACATTGCAAAAAGAGGTCATTCAGCCCATCGAATCTGTACCAACTCTTCAAACAAGCATTCTCCCTCGGCCCACTTACCCATCCTATCCCCATAACCCCGTGCATTTACCATGACCAATGCAACTAACCTGCAAACCTTTGGACACTAAGGGAAGAATTTTCCTGTCCCACTCACCATGGGAATTGTAGCAGGTGGGAGATGGACCATGCAAAGGTCTATTAACCTTGGGCGGGATTTTCCAACCTTGGGACAAATGTGGCTGGAGAATCCTAGAACTAAGGGACAACTTAGCACAGCCAATCCACCTAATCTGCACATCTTTCGACTGTGGAAGGAAACTGGGGCACCTGAAGGAAACTCACGCAGACACGGGGAGAACATGCAAACTCCACACAAACAGTCACCCAAGGCCGGAATCGTACCCAGGTCCTTGGCGCTATGAGGCAGCAGTGCTAACCACTGTGCCAACCTCCACCCTTCTAGCGCACATCTGAATGCTTCTTAAATGTTGTGTCATACAACATCCAACAAGAGAGAGGAAGAGAGAGAACCTCCATTATGTTCTTATATTTTAAATTCAAATCCTCCATCTTGTACGTTGTTTCACTGAAGAAAAAACAAAATTGGCTACACTTTGTGCTGATGATTAAACAGTCCAATTGCTATAACTTCTGTTTTTTTTACTAATCTTGTCTAAATGGAAGAATACCCTTTGGGGTCTCCAAGCGTTGATAATTCAGAACGCAGCCACATAGATAACAATCAACACACTCAGTATATCTTTCAATTTTATGCATGAATTTGTTCATGCTGGTTTTCGATTTTTTTCTGCATCCTATAAATATGTGAAAGAAATTAACTTAAAAAAAACAATGATCTAGCTTATTTGTCTGAATTTTTCTCACTTGATAAATTCATTGGATGCAAACAGATTTGCTGCCTCAAAGGAAAAAGTATTTGTCAGACCTTGCTTTTGCTTCATGTTGTAGGGTCCAGATCCCTGATTTGCAAATGGAAAGGGGTTTAATGGTTGACTGGGGGTGAATTGTCAAGCCGCTTCAGGCAATCAAAGTGGCAGTGGATAGAATGCTGGCATTTAAATCATAGAATCCCTACAGTGCAGAAGGAGGCCATTCGGCCAATCGAGTCTGCACCGACAACAATCCCACAACAAGACATTGGTAAGGCCACATTTGGAATACTGTGTACAATTCTGGTCACCCTATTATAGAAAGAATATTATTAAACTAGAAAGAGTGCAGAAAAGATTTACTAGGATGCTACCGGGCACTTGATGGATTGAGTTATAAGGAGAGGCTGGATAGACTGGGACTTCTTTCTCTGGAGCGTAGGAGGCTGAGGGGTGATCTTATAGAGGTCTATAAAATAATGAGGGGCACAGATCAGCTAGACAGTCAATATCTTTTCCCAAAGATAGGGGAGTCTAAAACTAGAGGGCATAGGTTTAAGGTGAGAGAGGAGAGATACAAAAGTGTCCAGAGGGGCAATCTTTTCACACAGAGGGTGGTTAGTATCTGGAATAAGCTGCCAGAGGTAGTAGTAGAGGCGGGTACAATATTGTCTTTTAAAAAGCATTTAGATAGTTACATGGGTACAATGGGTATAGAGGGATATGGGCCAAATGCGGGCAATTGGGATTAGCTTAGGGGTTTTAAAAAGGAACAAGTTGGGCAAGTTGTTCCGAAGAGCCTGTTTCCATGTTGTAAACCTCTATGACTCTATGACACCCAGACTGGGACCTTTGCTGTTTGTAATATATATAAAGGATTTGGAGGAAAATGTAACTGGCTTGATTAGTAAGTTTGCGGATGACACAAAGATTGGTGGATTTGCGGATAGCAATGAGGACCATCAGAGGATACAGCAGGATATAGATCGATTGGAGACTTGGGCGGAGAGATGGCAAATGGAATTTAATCTGGACAAATGTGAGGTAATGCATTTTAGAAAGTCTAATACAGATAGGAAATATACAATAAATGGCAGAACCCTTTGGAGTATTGACAGGCAAAGGGATCTCTGGTGTACAGGTACACAGGTCACTGAAAGTGGCAATGCAGGTGGAGAAGGTAGTCAAGAAGGCATACGGCATGCTTGCCTTCAACGGCCGGGGCATTGAGTTTAAAAATTGGCAAATCATGTTGCAGATTTATAGAACCTTAGTTAGGCCGCACTTGGAATATAGTGTTCAATTCTGGTCGCCACACTACCAGAAGGATGTGGAGGCTTTGGCGAGGGTACAGAAAAGATTTACCAGGATGTTGCCTGGTATGGAGGGCATTAGCTATGAGGAGAGGTTGGAGAAACTTGGTTTGTTCTCACTGGAGCGACGGAGGTTGCGGGGCGACCTGATAGAAGTCTAGAAGATTATGAGAAGCATGGACAGAATAGATAGTCAGAAGCTTTTTCACAGGGTGGAAGAGTCAATTACTAGAGAGCATAGGTTTAAGGTGTGAGGGGCAAGGTTTAAAGAAGATTTATGAGGCAGATTTTTTACACAGAAGTTGGTGGGTGTCTTGCCGGAGGAGGTAGTGGAAGTGGATACGGTCGTGACTTTTAAGGGGCATCTTGACAAGTACATGAATAGGATGGGAATAGAGGGATATGGTCCCCAGAAGGGTAGGGGCTTTTAGTTAAGTCAGGCAGCATGGTCGGTGCAGGCTTGGAGGGCCGAAGGGACTGTTCCTGTGCTGTAATTTTCTTTGTTCTTTGTTCAGACCCTATCCCCAAAACCCCGTGTATTTACCCTGCTAATCCCCTGGATGCTAAGGGGCAATTTAGCATGTCCAATCCACTTAACCCACTGACTTTGGACTGTGGGAGGAAATGGGAGCACCCGGAGGAAACCCATGCAGACATGGGGAGAACGTGCAGACTCCGCACAGACAGAAACCCAAGAGCAAAATTGAACCCAGGTCCCTGGCACTGTGAGGCAGCGGTACTAACCACTGTGCCACCCAGGTGGGACAATAAATTTACAATCCAGATTTTGAAAGTAGTTTTAAAGGATTGATAGTTGTATAAGGTATAGCTTTAAGTTTAATTTCATGTTTCTGTGACTAGAAGGGTTAAACCTATTGTTAGATTTATGTTGGACAACGGTGTGGGGATTGCTTTCAATTCTAATTGTGATTCTATTGTGCTTAGAGAGGGTTACGGCGTGAAGAATAAATAAGCATACGGGAGTTACTTGGAGGCTCTTTTAAGGGAGAAAGCCTTTTTTTCTGGGTTTAGCTGAATTTGATTGCGGATGGAGATAGGACACTGGGGAGTCATCATCAGTCAATTCTCCCAGGGGGAGCTGGACAGGACAAGGGAGTTACAAAGATGCAGGCTTCCTACGGAACAAGTTACAGTCTAGATAACCAGGAAATTGAGACAAAAAGAATTACTGGAGTTATGAGAACAGAGAACAAGTTATTGTTCAGTAGAAGTCAAGGAAGAGTAAACAAAGTGTTCTGAGTAAAGGAGATAATTGCAGTAACCAGACTTAAAGTGGGACAGCAGACTTCAGAGGTAAATCAAACGTTTGATGCCATTTCATTAGAGTCTGGGAATCGAGAGTTAAATAAATTGTGAATAACTTGTACAGCAGTCAAGACAAAGGAAACCTAAAGAGGTTGGAGTAAAACTTGGACTGGATTTGTTGTTAAAAGTGGAGCCGCAGGTTTGTTTATAAGAGTCATTTGGAAAGCCCGGCCTGGATTTCAGAATGCAAACTGCTTAGGGAAAGTATTATTACGAGAGGAGATTTTAAAGCACATTTTTAGGAGCGGAGCTTGGAAACTTTCATTTGATAGTCTCCTGGGGGGATTCTGAGGAGAAATCCACAGACATTCACTTAGAGTTCAGAGTAGGGAGTGTTTTGACCACAGCCACCCTGTGTGCTTAAAAGGGATTTTGTGTTAATGAGACCATTGTAGTTTAAGATTTACTTTCTAATCCATGTTAATCTTAAAACCTGCGTGCATTTGTTAAGCTAAGGGGAGGGTGGGTCTAAAGGAGTATTGTGTTAAAATCCAATACTTCCATGTTTAATAATTTTTTTTCCCGAGTTGTTAAAACTAATTTGTGGTCCCGTGAATCTGTTTCTCCATGTTTTATTTTAAAAATATGTAAAAGTTACGGTCTTTTGAGCCAGGGTTCCGTTCTGAGATCTTCCCATCCAGTTATAACATTTGCATTGAATCTCAGAATGTGTTATCTCCTGAGTTCCATCGTACCCTATTTAAATTAACTTTCTTTGCAAATGTTTGCTCATTTTTTTTTAAAAGGTGATATAAATTCTGTTCCAATGTTTTTGATGGAGCATTTTGTGTGCTAATTCTCCCCTTCCACTTCTGGGAGTTATGTTTGCATTTCAATCCAGACTTCACTGCGCCAGGGACCCGGGTTTGATTCCCGGCTTGGGTCACTGTCTGTGTGGAGTATGCACATTCTCCCCATGTCTGCGTGGGTTTTCTCCGGGTGCTCCAGTTTCCCCCCACCGTCCAAAGATGTGCAGGTTAGGTGAATTGGTCATTATAAATTCTCCCACAGTGTACCCGAACAGGCGCCGGGCTGTGGCGATTAGGGGATTTTCACAGTAGCTTCATCGCAGTGTGAATGTAAGCCTACTTGTGACTAATAAATAAACTTTTACTTTTTAAACAGGATGGAAGCTGTTCCACGTTGACTTTGTGAACAGCGCTGGATGCTCTCCAGCTCCCCCTGCAGTTCAAAGTAGGTGTGAGCTGAGGAAGTGCAGTTCCCCAGACAGTGACTGAGTAGCAGTTGGGTAGATGTCTTATTGAGAGGAAACATGACAGAAGAGTGCAGGTTAAAAAAAAATCACAACACTGTTGTATAGACTGTTGATTAGGGGCAGGAATTTTGACTGGTCCAGGATGTTTCCACTAGTAGGAAAAACTAGAACCAGAGGGCACAGCCTCAGGCTAAAGGGACGATCCTTTAAAATAGAGATGAGGAGGAATTTCTTCAGCCAGAGAGTGGTGAATCTGTGGAACTCTTTGCTCAGAAGGCTGTAGAGGCCAGGTCACTGAGTGTCTTTAAGACAGAGATAGATAGATTCCTGATTGTAAAGGGGATCAGGTGTTATGGGGGAAAGGCAGGAGAATAGAGATGAGAAAAATATCAGCCAGATTGAATGGTGGAGCAGACTCGATGGGCCAAGTGGCCTAATTCTACTCCTATGTCTTATTGTCTTATGGATTAGTGGGTGCAGTGTCGGGGGCCGTACCCCAGGTTGAATCATGTTGTGAGTGTGTGATGCTGTTACTGGGGGAAATGATGCCTTGTAAATGTCCTCATGGACATGAACATTCACCCGAAAATAATAGTTGTGCAAAAAGTAATTGAAAAGTTTTGCTCTTTAAAAGAAATGAATTGAAATGGGATGGGTGTTGGTGAACAGTGACTTGATAAGATCCATCTCGAAGTTGCTTATTTAACGTCTGCAAATTGGTTTATGCTACCTTTCATTTTTAAAAATATTGTTCAACTGCTCCTTCAGCTCATTCAGTTCACGCGTTAGATCCTCAAAATTTTCACTATCTAATTTTAAAATATGGGCTTTGTTAGGGCCCTGGACCAGAACATTAGGAAGCCAGCCCAGACCCCAACAATTTTTCTATTTTATCTTATAAGGGGAGTCTTGACAAATACTTGAATGGGATGGGAATAGAGGGATATGGTCCCCGGAAGAGTGGGGGGTTTTAGTTCAGCAGCATGGTCGATGCAGGCTTGGAGGGCCAAAGGGCCTGCTCCTGTGCTGTAATTTTCTTTGTTCTTTGTAACTGTTAATGGTTACGCTGTTTCCTTTGTTCGAACTTTATTTAAACTGTGTTATGTATGAAGCTTATTTTGATTTTTAAAAATCCCTAATATGTCAATGGAATTACTCCTGGAATAAAGCATCCTATCATAAGACCCTAAGACCATAAGGCATAGGAGCAAAACTAGGCCACTCGGCCCATCGAGTCTGCGCCGCCATTCAATCATGGCTGATATTTTTCTCACCCCCATTCTCCTGCCTTTTCCCCAAAGCCTCTGATCCCCTTATTAATCAAGAACCTATTTATCTCTGTCTAAAGACACTTAATGACCTGACCTCCACAGCCTTCTGTGGCAAAGAGTTCCACAGATTCACCACTCTCTGGCTGAAGAAATTCTTCCTCATTTCTGTTTTAAAGGATTGTCCCTTTAGCCTGAGGTTGTGCCCTCTGGTTCTAGTTTTTCCTACTCGTGGAAACATCCTCTCCATGTCCACTCCATCCAGGTCTCGCAGTATCCTGCACGTTTCAGTAAGATCCCCCTCATCCTTCTAAACTCCAACGAGTACAGACCCAGAGTCCTCAACCGTTCCTCATACGACAAGCTCTTCATTCCAGGGATCATTCTTGTGAACCTCCTCTGGACCCTTTCAAAGGCCAGCACGTCCTTCCTTAGATATGGGGTGCAGAACTGCTCACAATACTCCAAATAGGGTCTGACCAGAGCCTTATACAGCCTCAGAAATACATCCCTGCTCTTGTATTCTAGCCCTCTCGACATGAATGCTAACATTGCATTTGCCTTCCTAACTGCTGACTGAAACTGCACATTAACCTATCCTCACATTGATGCCAAAATAGAAAAATTGTTGGGGTCTAGTCTGGCTTCCTAATGTAACGTGGGGTTCTGGTCCAGGACCCTAACAAAGCCCATACTTTAAAATCAGATAATGAAAATTCTGAGAAAGAAACTGAGGGTCTAACGAGTGAACTGAATGAGTTCAAGGAGCAGTCAGTGACCATGGAAGAAAAACTCTGAAAGGAACTGAATGCCCAGGTGAGTTAAGTTTATCCAAGGATTCCGCAGACAACTTGCGTTTAACTTGCATGGGTTTCCTCCAGGTGCTCCGGTTTCCTCCCACAGTCCAAAGACATGCAGGTTAGGTGCATTGGCCATGATAAATTGTCCCTTAGTGTCAAGGGGGCTAGTTAGGGTAGATGCATGGGGTTATGGGGATAGGGACTGGGTGGGATTGTGGTTGGTGCAGACTCGATCGGCCGAATGGCCTCCTTCTGCACTGTAAGGATTCTGTCGGATTCTATGATGAACTCTTAAAGTTTATTTATTAGTCGCAAGTAAGGCTTACATTAACACTGCAATGAAGTTACTGTGAAATTCCCCTAGTCTCCACAGTCCGGCGCCTGTTCGGGTCAATGCACCTAACCAGTACGTCTTTCAGACTGTGGGAGGAAACCGGAGCACCCGGAGGAAACCCACACAGACACGGGGGGAACGTGCAAACTCCACACAGACAGTGACCCGAGCCAGGAATCGAACCCAGGACCCTGGCGCTGTGAAGCAGTAGTGCTAACCACTGTGCTACCGTGCCACTGAAACAAAGATAACTGAGCTCACCAGAGTTGTGGCTGAGTTGAATGAAAAGATTAATAAGCTTGTAAACGAATTGGAAAATCAGTGAGTAAAACAAATTAGTGTGAAATTGTGAAACAAATGGAAATGCAGGTTCCATTTTTAATATGTCAACTTCCAGAAAGAACATGGCGGACCCAATGAGAAAAGGAAACCTGAGTCCATTCTATAAATGAAAAGAGCAAACATTCCCTCCAGAAGGAATGGGATAAACTAATAGCATCCAATTAAAGAAAGCAGATTGTTGACTAAGAAAATCATAACACGAACGAGGGCTAGAAGTGAACCAGATGTTGAAAGCGGAGTGCTTGACAAACCAAAATGCGACTATTTCAACTCTGAACCAATATAGTCAGCCCAAAGCAACTGAGATGACCACTTCTCTGCATGGGAAGAAAATGAGATTTGGAAGAGTGGTAAAGCCTCCAGAACATTTGAATTTATAAAGTTAGAAACTTGAGTAGGGGGGAGAAGGGGTAACATGTGAAGAAAGGTTGTACTGTTACGCTGGGTAAAGACTAGGTGGGGGGGGAGGTGTTGTATAAGGGTGTTCAACATAGCGCGGGTTGCTGTGGGACCGGGGAGCAGTAACACGCACAGTATGATGTAGAGAGACGCATGACATAGACAGGAGGGAATAGCAGGGCAGAGAGGGTCCGTGAAAAATATGCATAGAAACATAGATGTGAAGATGTCGGCGTTGGATTGGGGTAAGCACAGTAAGAAGTCTCACAACACCAGGTTAAAGTCCAACAGGTTTATTTGTCATGTGTCCTGAAGGTCGTCTTGCCAAATAAACCTGTTGGACTTTAACCTGGTGTTGTGAGACTTTTTACTGTAGAAACATAGAAACATAGAGACAGGAGCAGGAGGAGGCCATTCAGCCCTTCGAGCCGGCTCCGCCATTCATTACGATCATGGCTGATCGTCCAACTCAATAGCCTAATCCTGCTTTTTCCCCATTACCTTTGATCCCATTCGCCCCAGCTGCCTCTTGAATACATTCAATGTTTTGGCATCAACTACTTCCTGTGGGTAATGAATTCCACAGGCTCACCACTCTTTGGGTGAAAGAATGTCTCCTCACCTCCATCCTAGATGGTCTACCCCGAATCCTCAGACTATGTATGATGATAGCACCTGGATAAAGCTATACCTGGGAGATGCACATTGTTATGGGCTACTAATAAATGGTTTGTGGTCAACCACACAAGCTATTTTGCTCCAAGTTTGGAAAATAACTTGTCTGCTGATGCAGGATGATGTCTTGTAGTCAGAGATGGACTCACAGGAGAACCCTCATTCTCTCTCTAATTTTACCATCTCGTCATGTCACAATTTATCTTTTTCAAAAGAGATGGTTTTGTTTGTTCTGATCAAGCCTTGAGATGTGATGGACCCACTCTGCTTTCAGTTTTGGTATTAAACTGTGTGTGGCGTGGATGTGATGTTGGGTAAAAATTCCACACTCAGGCAGCTGGTGCCACACACTGTCACATTGTAATGTTTTGCATCACTCATTCTCATGTACAACCAAACTTGTGACAAAATACGGCCATGTTTGTCTCAGCGAGTGGTTGTTCCGTCCAGGACTCATTTCCTCATTGATATCCTTCTTCTCGTGGGACCATTAGCTGAATCCCAAGATTGGATTGCCATGGCTATGGCGTGTAAGTGATATTGCCTTTAGTATCTATGTTTCATTGTAATAAATGTTTTTAAAAAAAGAATTGAATACCAAGAAAAATGTATTTATTTCCAAAGCAGGACACGCTCTTAGCTGTGGCAGTGAGGTATGCAATATCCATCTGGATTTTGAACGTAGCCAATGGGTTTGATATTCATGAGCTTTCACACATAGAACACAAGAAATTGCTTTATGCTGTGATTTTTACAGTAACTTCGTTGCAGTGTTAAAGTGACAATACTTGTGACGACAAATGGGAGTGAAAAAGAGATACAGAAACAATGGAAAAACAGAAGATGTTGGAAATAGACTGTTCTGTATGGGAAAGGGTAAATATAGGCCAGCACGGTGACACAGTGGTTAGCACTGCTGTCTCATAGCGCCAGGGACCCGGGTTCAATTCCCGGCTTGGGTGACTGTCTGTGTGGAGTTTGCACATTCTCCCCGTGTCTGCGTGGGTTTCCTCCGGGTGCTCCAGTTTCCTTCCACAGCCCAAAGATGTGCAGGTTAGGTGGATTGGCCAGGCTAAATTGCCCCTTCGTGTCAGGGGGACTAGCGAGGGTAAATGTGTGGGGATAGGGCCTGGGTGGGATTGTGATCGGTGCAGACTTTGATGGACTGAGTGGCCTCTTTCTGCACTGCAGGGATTCTATTTTAATAACTTCAGATTTAACCCTTCACCAGAACACATGGAATTCCGTGGATTTGATGCAGTTTTTCAATCAACAATTCAAACGATACCCATCAGTGCCTGGTTAATTTATCTGCCAGACAACATCAGTGAAACAGATTCCCTGATTATTTATCTAATTGATGTTCGTTGGACCTTGGTGTGTGAAAATTGACTTTTGAATTTCCCTGCATTACCACGGCAACTACACTTCAAAAGTACTTCATTGGCTGTAAAGAATTTCAGGGGTGGTGTGAATGGCGCTATATCAATTAAAGTTCTTTCTTCTTTCTTTCTTGTGCTTCTCCCGGAGACACTGAGACCGACAGCCTCAAATAGGCCTCAAATGGAACCCACGGTCGGCGGGTGTCTAAGATGAAGTTTAATGTCTGGATAAGATGCACTGTAGGTAAAGGAGACACTGTAAGTTATGTTGATGGAAGTCGGACGTTACAAAAATACATAGAATGAGTGGGTGAAACTGTTACAGCTGGAGTTCAATGTGGGGATGTGCAAGGTCACCAACTTTGAACTTTAAGGAAAAGGTTCCAAATTGGAATTTGTTTTCCTAACAGTGAGAGGCTAGGAATTGGAAGAGTAAATAAACTTGGATGTCTGGATGCACAAATCGCTGAAAGCTAAAATACATGTACCGAAAGTAATCAAAAAAGCTGATGAAGTGCTGGCCTTTATCATGAAGAGGCTGCGAAACGAAAGACAGGAATTATACTTCAGCTGTACAGAATCTCTTTCACACCCTGGGCGCCATCTTATGGCTCTTCATGCCAGCGAGATCTTCTGCTCTTGCCGACGGTGCACCCCCGCTGCATGTCTCCTGGTGGCTTGGAAGTGATGGGAAATCCCATTGGTAGCAGCGGGACCGGATGGTCCCATTTCCCGCCACTGAGAAGAACTCTGTGGGGAGGCCGGAGAATCCCAGCGCCTGTCTGGAATACTGCAGTTTTGTGCACCATATCTCAAATTGGTCTTTGCAAGGGACACAACGGACTGATGCCAGGGCATAAAGAGTTAAATCATAAGTAAGTAGTCTCACAACACCAGGTTAAAGTCCAACAGGTTTTTTTTGGAAACACGAGCTTTCGGAGTGCTGCTCTGTCACCAGGAGCCACTCACCTGATGAAGGGGCAGCGCTCTGAAAGCTCGTGATTCCAAATAAACCTGTTGGACTTTAACCAGGTGTTGTGAGACTGCTTACTGTGCCCGTCCCAGTCCAACACTGGCATTTCCACATCATGAAATCATGAGGTCAGACTTTAGCAACATGGCCATTATTGCATTTAACAGACTATAGGATAGAGAAATTCAAATGTTTAAAATGATAGAAGGATTTGATATAACAGATACAAATACATTATTTGCTTTGGTGAAGGAATCTAGAACAAAGGACATGGTCCTAAAAATAGAATCAGGCCATTCAGGAGTTGAATCCAGGAGTATTTTTATACATAAAAGGGAGTTGAAAATCTGGAATTCTCCTCTTCAAAAGACATTGGGTGCTGTCCCAACCGAAATGTTCAAGTTTGAGATTGTCAGATCTTTAATTAAAGGTATTTGGTGAATATGTGTAAATGGATTTGGGATAATGATCAATCATGATCTGGCTAAATGATGGAACAGATTAAAGGGGCTGAATGGCCTATTACTGTTCCTTATAGAAACATGTTATGCACAGGTTTCCAAGTATATTTAATAAAACTATGATGAGTTGATATAAGAATCCCATGTGTATATTAATTGCACAATGCGGAATAGTCAAACCAGTATCATTGATTAATTCCAACCTTGAGAGTTTTGCAAACTTCAGACTGAATACATATACAATTAAAGAACCGATATTACACTCATAGAATCATAGGATCCCTACAGTGCAGAAGGAGGCTATTCGACCCATCAAGTCTGCACTGACCACAATCCCACCCAGCCCCTTTCCCCTTGGCGCCACATATTTACCCTGCTAATCTCCCTGACACTAAGTGACAATTTACCATGGCCAATCAACCTAACCTGCATATCTTTTGGAGTGTGGGAGGAAACCAGAGCACCCGGAGGAAACCCATGCAGACACGGGGAGAACGGGCAAACTCCACACAGGCAGTGACCCAAGCCAGGAATTGAACCCAGATCCCTGGTGCTGAGAGGCAGCACTGCTAACCACTGTGCCATCGTGCCACCCATCACCCTGTTATGAAGTTATTGCCTTTCTATTTATTGTTACAATCAGAAGCTACAGTGGGCGAGCTCTTTTGATTGTTCACGCCAGTTGGATCTTCTGATCGCACTGACGATGCACCCCTGCCGCAGGTTTCCCAGTGGCATGGCATGGATTCAATGGGAAATCCCATTGACAGCGGCGGGACTGGAAGACCCCACCACCAGCAAAAGGCAGGCTGCCTCCCACTGCCGGGAAACGCACCACGGGGCACATGGAGAATCACTATAGGATATATCTCTCCCTCATCCTCTTGTCCTCAAATACAGACTTTCTCTCCTCTACTTTTGTATTCTCTCCCATTTCTCTCCACACCCCTTTCATCCCTCCACATGCTCACTCTCTTTCTCTTGCACACTTCTTCTCGCTCGCTTTCTTCATCTCTCTCTCCCTCCCACTCTCTCTTTCTTTCTCTCTCTCTCTCTCTCGTTTTCTCTTTCACCTTCTCTCACTCTCCCTCACAAATCTTTTCACATCCAGACAGAATAGGGCAGGAATCCAGCTGGTGAGCAGGTGACTTGCCCGGGCACAGGGCATTTCCCTTCAACGTTCAAACCTTTCTGTTCACGGGATAGACACATTCATAAACCTCAACAGAACACTGCGGAGCTGTTACACAGAGATACTAGACAGAGAGTGACTCAGAGGGAAGCCCATAGCACAGGAGATAATGTTAGAATTCAAGTTAAGCTCAGTAAAAATTAAGCCCAGCAGGACTTGCTCAAGCAAAGAGATCTGAGAATGTGGGATGCACTGCCCTATCAACTTGTGACTCTCACACTGTGGGTTAAGGATCTTGTGGGGGCGGCATGGTAGCACGGTGGTTAGCATTACTGCTTCACAGCGCCAGGGACCCAGGTTCGATTCCTGGCTTGGGTCACTGTCTGTGTGGAGTTTGCGCGTTCTCCCTGTGTCTGCGTGGGTTTCCTCCAGGTGCTCCGGTTTCCTCCCACATTCTGAAAGATGTGCTGGTTAGGTGCATTGACCCGAAGAGGCGCCGGATTGTGGCAACTAGGGAAGTTTCACTGTAACTTCATTGCAGTGTTAATGTAGGCCTTGTGACTAATAAATAAACTTTTTAAACTTATTTTTTGGACCAGTCAAAATGGGATCTGTTCCAACTCAGTGCTAATTTTTAAAATTTTTATTCCATTGAAATTGAATCCAGTTCATGGTCCCCGCGAGGGAGACAAGCAAGATCCAAGCTGACAAGACAAGGCATTGCGCCCCATCTTGGGCCAGATCTGATGCTTCATCTCAGCTAAAAGGCTGAGATGGCTTTGAAAAATTGCCTTGGTTAAACCTCATCGGCTACTCTGATCATTGACTCTCCAGAGAGATTAACCTGCCTGGTCACTGACTCCCCTCTGAGATCAGGATTCTTCCATGTGGGAATCATGCGCTGCCCCTTTCCCACTACCAGCCCAAAATGGGATCTGTCAGAAAAAGAGGCGGCATTCCCACATTTGGGTCACATGGTGAGGATCTGGCTTGTGATTTGAGATGGAAAGGGGGAACCAATACTTCCTCATCAAATATTCAGGGATTATGGAAGGATAGGTAGAAAACTGGGAGTAAAATGGTAAGCCTACCATGGCTATCCGAAGGTATGGAAGTAGATTCGATAGGCTGAATGACTTACCTATTCCTTTTTTTTTGGAACAATGAAGGCTAATCAGTGGCCAAATCGAAAATAGAAGAGTCCATGAGATGTAGGAAAATGTAGAGAAAATAGGATGTTGGAGAGAAGTTATATGAAGACTGCAGAATTAGAAAATTAAGAATAACCCATTGTTGACCTCAACAGGTAGTGTGACGTCTTGTCCTGTCCTCCCACCTGGCTACTACTGAGAACTAAAATACTGCTGAGATTACACAAAATAATGGTAACTGGGGGCAACTATAATATAGTAATCTCTTTTTTCTGTGTTCAAAATCACATACAATGTGGAATTGCTTTATATGCAGAACAATAATGGTTGGGACTAGCCAAATTACAATCTGTGAATTTCTCCCCAGTCATTCATTAATTCTGTTTTTTTTCTGCCGGATCACTTTTTAAAATTGGTTTGGTGATTGGGAATAGACAACACGTACAGAAAGGCACTCATTGATTTCATTACGGCTACAGAGTAGTATCAGTGTTTTACTCGAGCTCAAATTGAAAAGGAAGTGTGTTTTTATTTGTTTGAATTGAGAGATCAGGGTGAAGGGCCAAGGCACATTATGTCAGGGAGCACTAGGGGGTTAAAGAGCTGCAAATAAATGAAGAAATAGTAGCGAAGAGAGTTCGAAGATGTCAGTGGAGGGAAAGAATAAACAAATAAGGGAGTTTGGTAACCACCAGGTGCCTGAAACAGATTTAGACGTTATCGATATCCTTGAATCTATATTTGGGATTATCTCAGGTAATCCAAGATATCTCAGAAATGAATTATGTACTTTTCCTCAGGATTTATTAATCTATTGTCAGGCATTCATAATTCCACAGAATCTATTTGGTATTGGACAAAAACTGCCCGCAATTGTCAGGTGAATTACTTTATCCTGACTGTGCCTAGCTCGTCAAAGGTCAAAAGTGCTTTCTGATGACATTTGGTACAAAGGTAAATAGCTTTTGGTGGTCACAAGTAGTTGTGAAACTAACAAATCTGTCCAGCTGAAAACATGCACGACTTCTGTAATAATTCCACGGAGGCGAAAGTCCTGTCACCAAGTTACTTTATTTACACCATACACCTGTACACAGCCAGCTCTCCAGTTGCTCCCTGCTGAATGCAGGCTGGGAATCTGACACACCTGCTTTAAATAGGGAGCATGAAACTCCCTGATTTAACCATCAATTAGGACTCATCCGGTATTCATATTCTAGCAAGCCAACCCCATTAGCCTGGCTGAAGTCATCACAACTTCAATGAAATTGAGATTGTTGCTAAGCTGCCATGAAAAATATTGTAGTCAGTAGGATTCTTGCCTTTCAGATTGGTCCCTCGATTTTCCATTCGGCGACTTTGATAGAACCATAGAATCCATATTGTGCAGGAGGAAGACTTTAGGCGCATCGAGTCTGCACGATCCCATTGAAAGAACATCTTGCACATGCCCATCTCTCCTGCTCTATCCCCATAACCCCTCACGTTTACCATGGCTAATTCACCTAACCTACACATCTTTGGACTGTGGGAGAAAACTGAAGCATTCGGAGGAAACCCACGCAGACATGGGGAGAATGTGCAAACACCGCAGTTACTCAAGGTACAATTGAACGTGGGTCCCTGATGCTGTGAAGCAGCAGTGCTAACCCACTGTGCCACCATGCAAATGTATATCATACATGTATTTCCTGTAATCTTTTTCCATCTTTCCTACTTGCTTTCTCTCTCTCTCTCCAATCAGGGAGACTAAGAGATCACTTAAAGGTGGAATTAATTTTTCATCCATCACACTTATTGATGCTTGTAAGTATCTTTGTGCTTTGGACAGATTCAAAGGACGAGAGACAGTAATCTGCCGGATCATCAATTCACTTATTGTTACAAAACATTAATCTAAAAATCCCTACAAAGCAACACACATCATCCTTGTGTCTAACACTGCGATGTATAGGATTTTGCTGTGGGATTGTGATATTGGTCCTGCTGTTGAGGACAGCAAAATCATTGCATCTCTTTGTCTTTTTCTTTCTGGTCTGTGATCTGTCCGATGCAACATTATCTGATGTTTTACATCTCTTCTCATCTTTCTTTATTCATTTGTGGGACATGGGCGTCGCTGGCTGACCAGCATTTATTGCCCATCCCTAGTTGCCCTTGAACTGAATGGCTTGCTAGGCCATTTCAGAGGGCATTGAGAGTCAACCATGTGGCTCTGGAGTCACATGTAGGCCAGACCAGGTGAGGACGGCAGATTTCCTTCCCTAAAAGACATTAGTGAACCAGATGGGTTTTGCCAATAATCAACAATGGTTTCATAGTTATTAGTAAATTCTTAATTCCAGATATGTTTTGTTGAATTCAAATTCTACCGTCTAATGTAGCGGGAATCAAACCCAGATCCCCAGAAGATTAGCCGAGTTTCTGGATTAATACTCTAGCGATGATACTACTAGGCCATTGCCTCGCCACGCTGTCATTTGAGTGAGATTACCAAATGGGGCTAAGGAACCTCGTATCCCTCCAGGCCATGTGACTTCCTACCATTACCTTGCCTGAGCCACAGCTTTGTTGTACAGAAGCTTTGTACGCTCTATAACCGCTTGTTGTTTAATATTGCAGCAATAGTTTCTCTTGCATCCTCCCTGCTGTGGTCAAAAGCTTCTGTGAGTTGAAAACCTACAAATTTTAATCTAAACAATCTTTTTTTACTAAACTATCCATCTAACTTATCTATCTAATACTCTATCCACCCATCCTAATCATCTAACTATTGGGAATTTTGTCTTCCCCGTACATGAATTTTGGGTGATTCCTGCATGGCCATGGCCAATGAGTGAGATATGGGTAAGGAATTGGCAAAGAAGAGCATGAAGGATGAGAAAGTGGTTAGCACTGCTGCCTCACAGCGCCAAGGACCCAGGTTCAATTCCAGCCTCGGGTGATTGTCTGTGTGGAGTTTGCACGTTCTCCCTGTGTCTGCGTGGGTTTCCTCCGGGTGCTCCAGTTTCCTCCCACAGTCCAGAGATGTGCAGGTTTGGTGGATTGGCCATGGTAAATTAGCATTAGGTGCATTGACCCGGACAGGCACCGGAGTGTGGCGACTGGGGGAATTTCACAGTAACGTCATCGCAGTGTAAATGTAAGCCTTACTTGTGACTAATAAATAAACTTTAGAACTTTAGAAATTGCCCCTTAGTGTCAGGGGGATTAGCAGGGTAAATACATGAGGTTACAGAGATAGGCCTGGGTGGGATTGTTCTCAGTGCAGGCTCGATGGGCCGAATGAGAAAGTGGTTCGCACTGCTGCCTCACAGCACCAAGGATTCTATGATAGTTTGAGAAAGCAGAAAGAGGGAGACAGAGACAGGGAGAAAGTAAAGAAAGACAAGGGACATGCTGTCAGCTATTGTTGTTTGACATTCTGTGCAAGCTGGGCAAATGCTAGCTGCTTCTTATGAGGTGAAAAATGCATAAAATTCTTGGATGGTTTGACCAGCCCGATGTTTCGCCTGGCCGAAGAGTCTAGAATGAGGGGTCAGAGTTCAGGAGAAGGGGTCAGGCATTTAGAGTTGAACTGAGAAGAATTTATTTTTGCTGACGTGGATTGGCTGTGAATATTTATCATTCCATAACCACAGCTGATTGTGGATGCTCAGTTTGAGTTCACTCAAGGCTGAGATTGATAGACATTTGGGCACCGAAAGAATGGAAGAATATTTTGGGATAGGGTGAGAAAGTATTTGCTGCAGGAAAGCAGCCGCACTCTCTTTGAATCGCATCGTAAGTTTGAAAGACCCTCTGGCCCACTCCTGTTCCTACTGCTTATGTCCTTATATTTTATGAGCTTATATTTTGTATACGAGATTACATCGGGCATGTAAACAGTGCTGAAAATCTCACCTGAACCTGCTCCTGATGGCTCTGGAGTCACACTGCAGGGACGGCAACACAATTTCTCAAACACTCAGTGAGCGAGAAGGGAGAATGTCGGGTTCGGCAAGAGAAAAGGAATATCATGATTCGCCCCCATGGTCCGACTCATGGGAAAGCAACTCACGTAGCAACTGACTTAACAGCACGACAGTGACATCTTGAACCTGGCTCTATACGGGTTTCACAGAGCTATTTATACAGCACAGGCAAACCGGCAGACAGTGAGCGGCAGCCAATTGAGATTTTGATTTAAATATAATCTGTCAGTCAAACAGATCTGTCTGCCACGTTATCAGCCTTTAAAGTTCATTTGCTTTATTTAAAAAAATACTCATCCACAAGTACTCGGTTTTCAACCTTTACCCTCTGTGTAAAAGGACCTCATCCTGGAACATTTCCACCAGTGTGAAGCTTGAACGTTTAATCCCATTTCTCGGTTCTTCCCCCGCTGTATTTTGCTAGGGACGTTGAAAATACATAAACTGATTTGGTTGCAGCCGAAATGATTCTTCTTTTGAAGTTAATTGCGCTTGGTTTCCCATGTTGTGTTTCAAAGGTGATTAATTTAATCAAATTTTATTTCAGGGATGGGTCAGACCATACAGATGAAAAATAATTGGCAATAAAGCCAGGGGGACTTGAAGATAATTTTCTTTTACAGAGGAGTTGTTACGATCTGGAATGAAAGGGCAGTGGAAACCAATTTTAAGGGAATTGGATCTCTTCTTAGAATAAAGATAGGTTTGCAGGACCACGAGAAATTGTGCTGGAGTGAGAGTAATTGGTTCGTTCTTTCTAAGTCTTGGCCGGCACAGGCGCATGATGGGTCTCAACGACTTCCTCCAGCTCTGTATGATTCTAAATGGCCTCTTATTTTAGCTTTTTTTTTTCTCCTCTTGACTTAGAGCTACATGGGCGGCACGGTGGTTAGCACTGCTGCTTCACAGCGCCAGGGACCCGTCTTGGGTCACTGTCTGTGCGGAGTCTCCACGTTCTCCCCATGTCTGCGTGGGATTCCTCCGGGTGCTCCGGTTTCCTCCCACAATCCAAAGATGTGCTGTTTAGGTAGAATGGTCATGCTAAATTGTCCCTTAGTGTCGGGGGGGAATTAGTTAGGGTTATGGGGATAGGGCCTGGATGCGGTTGTGGTCGGTGCAGACTCGATGGGCTGAATGGCCTCCTTCTGCAGTGTAGAGATTCTGTGCTCACTGCTGCTGGGGTAAAGATCCAGGAGTCTGATCCACCAAGTGGTCAATATTCATATATTAACTTAGAAGGAGAGGTTTGACGGCAGTAGTTTTCAAAGCCAAGGTTGATCTCACAAGGAAGGGGAGATGTGGCCCAATGGCTCTGAGTTCAACCTCTCTGCAATCACTGCGATGGAGAGAGTAATTGTTGTCCTCCTGTTCTCCTCAAAGGAAGCCAATGGACTTGGAATTTGCAGTCATTCAAATAAATCATACTTGCAGTTCAACATGTTTGCAGCTGTCCACAGACCTCTTGTGAGATTTTAATCCGTTCAGTGTGGCGCCTTCAACAGGATATGTGAGAGCCAGGTAGGCAACAGCAGGTCCCTTCAGCCAGTTGGATTGGACGTCCCTCACTGAGGTGGGCAGAGTCTAAACCAGGAAGAATGAAGAGCGGCACAGTGGCTCAATGGTTAGCACTGCTGCCTCACAGCGCCAGGGACCTGGGTTCGATTCCCGGCTTGAGTGACTGTGTGGAGTTTGCACGTTCTCCCCGTGTCTGCGGGGGTTTCCTTTGGGCGCTCCGGTTTCCTCCCATAGTCCAGAGATGTGTTGGTTAAATAGATTGGCCATGCTAAATTGTCCCTTAGATGTATGGTCTGACCCACCCTTGAAATGAAATTTGATTAAATTAAACACCTTTGAAATGCCTCATGGGAAATCCAGTGCAATTAACTAGGTTAGGCAGATTGGCCATGATCAATGCGCAGTGTTAGGGGTTAAGGCGGAGGATGGTGTATGGATGGGGTGCTCTTTCGGAGGATTAGCACAGACGTGATGGGCCGAATGGTCTCTTCTGCACTGTAGGGATTCTGTGAATGAATTCGAAAGTTTAATCAATGTAAAGTCATGTACAGAAAGCAAAATAAAAATGGCATTGAGAGAAAGTAAAAAAGCCAAAGAAAATATTAAAAGGAACATTGTATTTATCTTTCAAAAAATCTCCAATAATTGGAGAAGAATAAGACTTGTAAAAATCAATTTTCAGTGCCAAAAAGTTATATGGCAAAGCTTGTTGCATCATTAAAAAATCACTTGCACTTGAATATATTAATTTTTTTGCTACGATCAGTATTTGAAGACAGCAACTTCATGCCCTTTCTTTATTTGAATGCTGAGTTTCTGATAATGTATCAGTATAGCAAAGATTCTAGAGGAGCAGAGGAAAGCAGACAACAACCTAATGGATTTCTGCATTGAACTGCGCATGCTCAGTGGCCAGAAGTTGCTGTCCCCTATATTCCTGTGAGCCCTGTAAGCCTCGCCGTTGCATTAAATCTAGGGCTATGTTTGTGTCTGCACAAGCTGTGGCACACCGAGCTGAGTGGTATGTTTGAGGGACGTGGCCTGCAAGACCCAAGGTGGGGTTGGCCCTGTTGAATCTATCTCATAGGTGAAGGTAAAAACTGAGGAAAGTAGCAACAACTGGCAATTATATATAGTACCTCTCATGCAGGAAACGTTGCTTCACAGGAATATCATCAAACGAAAAGAAAAATAGAAAAAGCTGGAAATACTCAGCAGAGCCGGCAGAATCCTTAGAGAGAGGAAAAAAAAAAGTTGATGTTTTAGCTCCTTCATCTGTTTCTCCCTCTTTACAGATGCTGCCTGACCTGCTAATTGATCGCTGCATTTTCTCTGTTTATTCCAGAACTCAGAGCACTTTGCCTTTCACTTTGCCAGAGACACAATTTGACAGTGAGACCCACAAGGGGACATTAAGACGGGTGTCCAAAAGCTTGGTCAAACAGGCAGGTTTAAAGAGGAGATGGAGGTGGTTAGGGAGGGAATTCCAGAGCGTGGAGCCCAGGGAGTCGAAGGCATGGCTGCTAATGAGAGGGTGCCTGAGGACAGAATTGGAGGAGCACAAAGATTTCACGGACAGTGCAGCGGAGAGGATATTAATCAGATCAGACAGGAAGTGGCCCAAGAGCTATGAAAGTGAGTGACACAGCTGTGTTCATATTGATTTTTATGCAGTTTATTTTGGCACCCTCAGCAGTGTGCTGTGCCAGATTGTAAAATGACTTATTCAGTCTCAAGCGCCACATAAGTACAGATTTGCTTGGATTTCTTGCTGTGGAGATTGTCCTGTTATTCCTGAAGGCCTCATGGGAGAATTAAATTGCAAATATCAGAGTATTGTCAAATTATGGGCACTGCCTATGGTGGCTGAGGAAGTCAGATTCCAAGTTTCTGGATTGCCCATGGCCTTCCCTGTGGAATGCCAGGATAAGATGTTTTTATTAAATGATGGCCTTCACTGGTAAGAACAGTATTTATAGCCCATCCCTAATTGTCCTTGAACAAGTCCAAAGATGTGCGGGTTCGGTTGATTGGCCATGTTAAATTGACCCTAGCGTCAGGGGGATTAGCAGGGTAAATATGTGGGGTTAGGGGAATAGGGCCTGGGTGGGATTGTGGTCGGTGCAGACTCGATGGGCCGAATGGCCTCCTTCTGCACTGTAGGGATTGTATGAAGTCTATGGCTTGCGAGGGCTTTTCAGAGGGCAGATAAGAGTTAACTATATTGCTATGGATCTGGAATATCATGGAGGCCAGATTGAGTGAGGATGGCAGATTTCCTTTGTAAAGGACATGAGTGAACCAGATGAGTTTTTATAACAATCAATGATATTTTTGTGGTTCATTACAGAGGCTAGCTTTATATTGCAGATTCTATTCATTGAATTGAAATTCCACAAGTTGCTGTGGTTGGGGTTTGAACCCACATCTCCTGGGCATTAGCCTGATCCAGTGACATTACCACCATGCCCATCTCCTCTGATTCTTCCTTATAGTGCGTTAGGGAAGATACAAGTACTGTTACAACCAGGTTAGTAGAGGTTATCTGACTCCTCCTCTTGTCCCCAGCTGGGTTAGTTATAATAGAGTTTACTTATTTATAAAAATGTGATATTGCCAATTCAATACATCACTAACTACGGCCCACACAGAGGGACTTGGGAGTCAGTGTTCAAGATTCTCTTAAGGTTAACGTGCCGGTTCAGCCGGCACGTTAGGAAGACAAATGCAATGATAGCATTCACGTTGAAAGGGCTAGAATACAAGAGCAGGGATGTACTTCTGAGGCTGTATAAGACTCTGGTCAGACCCCATTTGGAGTATTGTGAGCAATTTTGGGCTCCATATCTAAGGAAGAATATACTGGCCTTGGAAATGGTCCAGAGGAGTTTCACAAGAATGATCCCTGGAATGAAGAGCGTGTCGTACGAGGAACGGTTGAGGACTCTGGGTCTGTACTCATTGGAGAATAGAAGGATGAGGGGGGATCCTATTGAAACTTACAGGATACTGCGAGGCCTGGATAGAGTGGACGTGGAGAGGATGTTTCCACCAGTAGGAAAAACTAGAACCAGAGGGCACAACCTCAGGCTAAAGGGACGATCCTTTAAAACAGAGATGAGGAGGAATCTTTGCCGCAGAAGGCTGTGGAGGCCAGGTCATTGAATATCTTTAAGACAGAGATAGATAGGTTCTTGATTAATAAGAGGATCAGGAGTTATGGGGAAAAGGCAGGAGAATGGGGTTGAGAAGAATATCAGTCATGATCGAATGGCGGAGCAGACTCGATGGGCCGAGTGGCCTAATTCTGCACCTATGTCTTATGGGCTTATGGTTAAAGGGGGCTGCCCATGGTTGAGAGCTGCATTCTGTTGGAGAGTGGGTGGGTGGAGAGGTCGTTTGGAAGTCAGGCCCACCACCTCTGGAATCAGTGCGGAGGCTGCCAGGCACAGAGGCAGATTTAGTGGAAGGCCCGCCTCTGTGCTCCGGAACTTTGTTCAAGAACCGTAGAAAAGTTACAGCGCAGGAAGAGACCATTCAGCACACGGTGTCTCTGCCGGCCAAAAAAGAAACCAGACATTTACTTTAGTCCCACTTTCCAGCGTCTGGTCCATAGCTTTCAGATTCCAACACTTCAGGTGCCGATCCAGGTTCCTGTTATAAGTTGAGCATTTCAGCCTCAACCACCAACTTTGGCTGTAAATTCCGGCGGGTGATTCTCCCAAAAAAATTCTAAGTGTTGAATTTGTGGGAAAACTGGAGTAATTCACGCTGTTTTTTCCAGTGGAAGTTCAGAGAAGGATCTCCCACACTCTGTGCACTGCAGAGGCTACCAGCATAAATATCATTAGATTTCAGGAGCGGGGTCTATTCACGCTGGAGAGTCCTCTGCATGTGTGCAGTAAGAAGCCTCACAACACCAGGTTAAAGTCCAACAGGTTTATTTGGTCGCAAATACCATAAGCTTTCAGAGCTTGCTGCTCCTTCGTCAGATGGAGTGGTCTCGCGAAGGAGCAGCAAGCTCTGAAAGCTTATGGTATTTGCGACCAAATAAACCTGTTGGACTTTAACCTGGTGTTGTGAGACTTCTTACTGTGCTTACCCCAGTCCAACGCCGGCATCTCCACATCGTGTGCAGTGGCCCCAAAGTGTCAGTCTCTCATTAGCTGGCCAGCCCGGGACCCCCACGTTGCTGCCCCCCCTCCCCCACAAGCCTCCCATGGCCCGATCGCGGTCCCCCGTCCATTCGCAGGCCAGCCCCGAACCCCTCCTGTCCCAGCCCATCCTAATTACCAGCCAGCCCTCCTCCCCAGCAGTAACAACCTCCCTAGCCCTGGCTGGCAGGAACCCACCCTTGTCAGACCCCCCCTCCCCCCTCCCCCCCCCTCCCCCAGCAACCCCCCCTCCCCTCAACTGACCACCCTCCTCCACAGCCCATACTGATCGCTGGCCTCCCTCCAGCCCCGACCAGATCCCAATGCAGAGTAGCAGCGGGACCCCCCATCACCACCAATCGCCTCCTATGCCCTGCTCCCCACAGGTTCCGCCCCATAAGCCCTGTCCCCAATAGGCTCCACCCCCTTGGCACTGCCCCATGCCTGGTGGGCAGTGCCAAGGTGCTCCCTAGGCATGGGCACTTTGCTCCTTGGGCAGTGCTGGGGGCACAGGCTGGCACTGCCAGGGTGTCAATGCCCAGGGGGCACCACCACCCCTGTCCTACCCACCTGGGGGCCCCAATTGCCCACCTTTCATTCCAGTGGGGTTTTCCCATTAGTTCCCCAAAAATGGGGGGCTATAGTAATCCCTGCTGGAGTGAAACACTCTAGCGGGGTGGGAGATGTGAGCGGGCCCGGAGAATTCTGTCAAAAGCACTATTTAAATGCAACCCCACCTCCCAGCTGATTTCCGGCTCCATGCAGACGCCACCAGAAATCCGGGCTTGGGAGATGCAAGCGTGGGCATGAATGCTCACGGGAATCCCACAAATCGGCTGATGCGTGATTCTCCTGGCTCGCTGCATCAATTTCTTTAGCGCAGCAAAATGGGAGAATCACGCCTCAGCTGTCCAAGTCCTTGAAAGAAAGAATAAAACAGGCCTCCACTCCCCCACCAATTATTCCTCATCCTTCATCCATGCCAACCTATGCCTCCCACGTCCCCATGGCTTTTTATAGCCCCTATGCCAATTTAGCACAATTCATGTCACCACCAACTATCCTTTGCCCTTACCCCTTCCATGCCAACTTATAAAGTATCCTTTGGCAGTTTTTGACAATGTTGACAGTTCCTTGATATCTTTGACCATTCCAGGACAGTTTTGACGATTCCTTGATGTTGTATTATTTGGTAACAAACTCAGTTTGAACAAAGAACAAAGAAAATTACAGCACAGGAACAGGCCCTTCGGCCCTCCAAGCCTGCACCGACCATGCTGCCCGACATAACTAAACCCCACTACGCTTCCGGGGACCATATCCCTCTATTCCCATCTCATTCATGTACTTGTCAAGACGCCCCTTAAAAGTCACTACCGTATCCGCTTCCACTACCTCCCCCGGCAACAGGTTCCAGGCACCCACCACTCTCTGTGTAAAAAATCTGCCTCGTACGTCTCTTTTAAAACTTGCCCCTCACACCTTAAACCAATGCCCCCTAGTAATTGACTCTTCCACCCAGGGAAAAAGCTTCTGACTATCCACTCTGTCCATGTCTCTCATAATCTTGTAGACTTCTATCAGGTCGCCCCTCAACCTCCGTCGCTCCAGTGAGAACAAACCAAGTTTCTCCAACCTCTCCTCATAGCTAATGCCCTCCATACCAGGCAACATCCTGATAAATCTTTTCTGTACCCTCTCCAAAGCCTCCACATCTTTCTGGTAGTGTGGCGACCAGAATTGAACACTATATTCCAAGTGCGGCCTCACTAAGGTTCTATAAAGCGTCAACATGACTTGCCAATTTTTAAACTCAATACCCCGGCCGATGAAGGCAAGCATGCCGTATGCCTTCTTGACTACCTTCTCCACCTGCATTGCCACTTTCAGTGACCTGTATACCTATACACCCAGATCCCTTTGCCTATCAATACTCCAAAGGGTTCTGCCATTTACTGTATATTTCCTATCTGTATTAGACCTTCCAAAACGCATTACCTCACATTTGTCCGGATTAAACTCCATCTGCCATCTCTCCGCCCAAGTCTCCAACTGATCTATATCCTGCTGTATCCTCTGATAGTCCTCATCGCTATCCGCAAATCCACCAACCTTTGTGTCATCCGCAAATTTACTAATCAATCCAGTTACATTTTCCTCCAAATCATTTATATATATTACAAACAGCAAAGGTCCCAGCACTGATCCCTGAGGAACACCACTTGTCACAGCCCTCCATTCAGAAACGCACCCTTCCACTGCTACCCTCTGTCTCCTTTGACCGAGCCAGTTTGTATCCACCTTGCCAGCTCACCTCTGATCCCATGCGACTTCACCTTCTGCACCAGTCTGCCATGAGGGACCTTGTCAAAGGCCTTACTGAAGTCCATGTAGACAATATCCACTGCCCTACCCTCATCAATCATCTTCGTCACTCCCTCGAAAAACTCGATCAAGTTCGTGAGACACGACCTCCCCTTCACAAAACCATGTTGCCTCTCACTAATACATCCACTTATTTCCAAGTGGGAATAAATCCTGTCTCGAAGAATGCTCTCCAATAATTTCCCTACCACTGATGTAAGGCTCACCGGCCTGTAATTACCTGGATTATTCTTGCTACCCTTCTTAAACAAAAGAACAACATTGGCTATTCTCCAATCCTCTGGGACCTCCTCTGTAGCCAGTGAGGATACAAAGATTTCTCTCAAGGCCCCAGCAATTTCTTCTCTTGCCTCTTTCAGTTTGCTACTGAGCTCTTCCCTAACTTTGCACAATTATTTGGTTTTATGAAAGTGACTAGTTCACCTAAATAACCTTAGTTGAATGGAGAAGCAGGAAGAGGAGTTTGAACTATCAAAGAATTGATGAAAAAGAACAAATATATTAACTTAGCCCTTCTTAACGACAGGACTTTCCTGCTAAAATAAGCAAGCTGTCTCCACCAGAAGTATTGATGGGAAGACGGCTATGAACACAACTCCCAGCTCTACAAAAAACACCAACCATTAATTTGGATGATTGTGAAAAATGTACAAAGCGTGGGGGGCGACAAAGAGATAGTCAAGCTCATAATTTCAACTTTAGGCACAGAGTATAAGACTTGAAAGTGCTACAGTCTGGGAGAGTGTGTGGTTATAAGATCAACAGAAGGCAATCACAGTAATAGAAAGTGTTCCTCAACTGAGATCTTACAGAATTGAGACAGACCAGGGAAACATTAAGAGAAACCGAAGAACCTTGATGTCATTGGGAAGGAAACCAATGGAACCTTAGATACACTGTTCAGATCTTGGAAGGAGACAGGGAACCGGAAACAAATAGAAACTCTACAGCCACCCAAGTGGAAGACACTCCCATCGAATGATGACAGAGTACAATTGATCCTTCACCTCAAGATCGAGACCAGACAGGCGAGTTTGGTCAAGGCGCCACAGAGATCAATCCTATGAAGTCTGAGACTTTGGAGGGAGATGTAGGAGAATGTATCGAATCAGGATAAAGATTTGGGGAGGAGGGGAGATGTAAAGGGTTAATGTCAGGAGCACTTGATCTTGATCTAGCTGCTGATGTCACTGTGATTACAATGTCACATGACTAAGAGACAGATCTGGTGGGAAACAGAAATACAACCTCGTGTAGAGTGACTGAGATGTGCGCAGGTCTGTAAATAAGCAAGTTTTACAAAGAATGTCTGTGGCATCATTCTTAGTGTAATGGGCAAACCGTAAAGAAACCCCAACTGGGCCCAAAACCCAAGAGAAAACATCCAGTCTCAGCCCGCAAAAATAGGAACTGCTGCGTTTGGGGACGGAACTTCAAGTTTTGGGCCATTTCTGGGATTTTTGCCATCAGTGCGTGCCTCTATACATAACATGCATCTTTCTCCAGCAGGTGGTATTACAAATTTGCAAATTAATAGTCCACATAGTATATCTTTGCAATTATGTGGGGATATGCAGCCTCTCTCTCACTGTTAATTACTTGTTCGTAGGACATGCATTTACTGGTCAGGCAGGCTTTTATTGATCATCCTCTGATGCCTTAGAGAACCCGGTGATGAGCTGCCGCCTTGAACCTTTGCAGTCCATGTAAGGGTGCTCACCTAGTGGTGTGAGCAGGGAGCTGCAGTATTGAACATCAGCAATGATGAAGGAACAATGGTTTATTCCCAAATCTGGGTGCTTTGTGTGATCCTGGGATGGTAATTTGGAGGTGGTGATGTTCCCATTCGTCTGCTGCTCTTGTCCTTCCTGGTGCTCAGACTTGGAAGGCGCTGTCGAAGAACTCTTGACGAATTGCTGTAGATGGTGCCCACCCTCTGCCAGAGTGCGTTGGTGATGGAGGGAGGGGGTGTTTGTGGTGATGGAGGGAGGGGGTGTTTGTGGTGGTGGAGGGTACGATGATCAATTCGGCCACGTGGTGTTGAGCTTCTTTTCTTGGAGGTGCCTTCACACTCCTGACCTGTGCCTTTGAGATGGAAAAGCTTCGGGGAATCAGGAGGGGAGCCAGAGGTATCCCCAACCTTTGACCCGTTGTTGCAGCTACAGTATATATGTGGCTGATCCCAGTAATGTTTCTGGCCAATGGTGAAGGATGTTGATGGTGGGGGAATTTGATGATGGTTACGCCATCAGATGTCGAGGGGAAGATGTTGACACTTGTTGAAGGTGACACAACACCTCATTTTAGGAAGGTGTGAATGTACTGTGGCCACACTTGTGTTACTCCTGCATGTCCCAGATATTTGCTCCCAGCTGGCAACTGCTGCTAAACATTTCCCATTAGCATCGGTGCCAATTACAAAGAAGCTGCTCAAAAGATATACGGGTTAGGTTGATTGGCCATGCTAAATTGCTCGTTAGTGTACTGGGATGCGTAGGTTAGAGGGATCAGCAGGGCAAATATGTGGGGTTGCGGGGATAGGACCGGGGTGGGATTGTCGTCGGTGCAGACTCAATGGGCCAAATGGCCTCCTTCTGCACTGTCGGGTTTCGATGATTTCTATGAAACCATCACACACACCTTACCGTTCAAGAAGGCAGCTCACCCTCACCTACTCAAGGCCAATTAGAGATGGGCAAAGCAAATGCTGATCTAGTCAGTGACGCCCACATCCGGCAAAGGAATAAAATGATAGAAAACACACCGGCTATTTCAAGCAGTCCTGATCCAGGTTACTTTCCACCTGCTCCCACTCACTGCCGGATTTTGTGTTTTCAAGTCAAACCCTTCCCCCAGTTAATCAATGTTAATTACTAAAAATCACTCACAGCCTCGACAGCAAAGTTCAGGAGTTTTCAAATTGACCAAATAGATCAGCTTAATTCTTTTATTTAGAGTAGTTCTGCTGAGTGAAATTAAGAGAGTGTGGTAGACTCTATTGGTAATATAAGACCATAAGACCATAAGACATAGGAGCGGAAGTAAGGCCATTCGGCCCATCGAGTCCACTCCACCATTCAATCATGGTTGATTTCAACTCCATTTACCCGCTCTCTCCCCATAGCCCTTAATTCCTCGAGAAATCAAGAATTTATCAATTTCTGTCTTGAAGACGCTCAACGTCTCGGCCTCCACAGCCCTCTGTGGCAATGAATTCCACAGACCCACCACTCTCTGGCTGAAGAAATTTCTCCTCATCTCTGTTCTAAAGTGACTCCCTTTTATTCTAAGGCTGTGCCCCCGTGTCCTAGTCTCTCCTGCTAATGGAAACAACTTCCCTACGTCCATCCTATCTAAGCCGTTCATTATCTTGTAAGTTTCTATTAGATCTCCCCTCAACCTCCTAAACTCCAATGAATATAATCCCACGATCCTCAGACGTTCATCGTATGTCAGGCCTACCATTCCTGGGATCATCCGTGTGAATCTCCGCTGGACCCGCTCCAGTGCCAGTATGTCCTTCCTGAAGTGTGGGGCCCAAAATTGCTCACAGTACTCCAAATGGGGCCTAACCAGTGCTTTATAAAGCCTCAGAAGTACATCCATGTGGCTGGCTGATAGCTAAGGATGAGGAAACTACAACCATTCAGTCTCTCTGTTTAGGAATTTTAAAGGATGTTATTTTTGAACAGTGTGATTTGCAATTTTATTAACCGTTACTGGCCATTGTGCAGAGCAGGCAAATCATGTTTGTACCAATGCGGTCGCTCTGACGAAGAGTCATCCAGACTCGAACCGTTGGCTCTATTCTCTCTCCACAGATGTGCCAGACCTGCTGAGATTTTCCATCATTTTCTGTTTTTGCTGCTGTAGGTGAGGACAAGCTAATAATTCAGAACAACCACATAACAAACCTCACAATACAATTCCACACTGTGGCCAGAATGTTATTCTGCCCACGCTTCCCCAGGAACATGCTGACAGGCGGACAATCAAATGGCATGGTAGGAGGCTCTGTACCCATCACCTACCATCTCCACTATCTGGGGTAGGTGTTGGGCAACCCACCCACTATTGAGCCAATTGAGATCACTTGAGGGCTCCTTGGGTCGCCATTGGCAGAGGGGTGGGGGCGGTTCCTTTTCAGGCAATCTGTGCTCAATTAAGGATCCCTTAGCAGCAAAGGGTGATCCTGTTTGCTTCCCCCACTCTCCCCCACACCCCCCTGGCCTCCTGATTCCCGTCCCAAACCTTGCATTGAAGTGTACCTGCTAGATTTTGATGAAGCTGTCCCATTTACATGGTTATCCAAACACCCTCATGTTCCTCGCTGGGGATTGGTGGCAGTCTGAACAGTGGCCACCGCCCCCATAGTGTTGTTGGGGCTGGGCAACAGCTAGCCACCTGATTGGTTGGCAACTCTTGGAGGTAGGACGTCCTCCCACAAGATGTCAGAGGTCATAAGCTCAGACAGTTAACTGCAAAGTCTAGTCCTGGCTTCCTGGGCTGGTTGAGTCGGGTACACCCCAACTTATCAGCCCGAGTGCTGGGGCTCCTGCATCCGTGAAAAAGTACGGCCAAGGAGTCAAGATTGAATCTAGAAACATCAGACATTTTCAGCCAAGAAGGAGGC
This sequence comes from Mustelus asterias, assembly GCF_964213995.1. Lineage (NCBI taxonomy): Eukaryota > Metazoa > Chordata > Chondrichthyes > Carcharhiniformes > Triakidae > Mustelus > Mustelus asterias. The sequence continues at coordinate 73,709,553 of NC_135821.1, read as the reverse complement.
CATTCAGCCTACTGCCTATGGTAGAACATTTCTCAAAGTGATGGGGAGCAGTTGATGGGCTGAATGATGAGTTTAATTGGATCAGGGTGCACAGATGTAATACAGATCCCATTGTAAAGCTACACATGGAGCTCTGGCAATTTTACAGCCTTTTCTGGGAACCCTAATTTATGACGTTGCCCATTAACTTGTGACTATGGAAGGTCAGTTACATTCCAAACAGGTAAAGGGCTGGAACTTCCTTGAATCGAGGTATTTGGTTTATTGCGAGTGCTAAGCAAATTCTGTCTTTACTGTTTTGCTTATCAGGAATTTTACTGAACTTTTTCTTTTAAAAACACAAACTGTTGGCCTTAGTGACATCATCAGACTGCAAACATTTTTATTTCTTTGCAAGCATCAGAGTTTTTTCCTTAATCTTTAAGATGGGTATTTGCTGAATCACTTGATTAGGTTTGGGTTCTAAATGTCTAATGTGCTTCATTCACCTTTATTTGACCTCTTTGAGCATCTGGAGCATCAATTCACAAACTTGGAAGGTCAAGAAAGGCCTCCTTCATCGACAGAATTCCATTAGCATGTTTTTGTTGGCCCTATATCTGTCTTTATTTTATCAATAGCAATATGATCAGGGCTGCAGTGCGCTTTCCACTCTTCTGGGATGTAACCTCAGGAGAAACATGTTCCTGTTCCTTCCTGGTGTCCTCAATGTGTCCAAGCTCAATATGCTCCACCTCATTCTTTTGAGGATCTCAAAACCACAGAGATTCCTTCCTGCACTCAGTGATCCATTCCTTCCTGCACTCAGTGATCCATTCCTTCCTGCACTCAGTGATCCATTCCTTCCTGCACTCAGTGATCCATTCCTTCCTGCACTCAGTGATCCATTCCTCCATAACTTCAAGAACCCACATCCATATATCATACTGAATGTAGTAAAACACCGGAGGCACGTCACATGAATGTTATCAAACAAGATTTGACACTATGGAGTTGCAGATAGTGATGAAGATTGCCAGAGAATACAGCAGGATATAGATAGGCTGGAAAATTGGCCAGAGAAATGGCAGATGGTATTTTATCCGGACAAATGCAAGGTGATGCATTTTGGTAGATCCAATTCAGGTGGGAGCTATAAAATAAATGGCAGAACGATCGGGAGTGTAGACACACAGAGAGATCTGGGAGTACAGGTGCACAGATCCTTAATAATGGCAGCAGAGGTGGAAAAGATGGTGAAGAAAGCATATGGCATGCTTGCCTTCATTGGCCAAGGTATCGAGTATAAAAGTTGGCAAAGTACGTTACAGTTACATAAAATGTTGGTTAGGCCACATTTGGAATACTGTGTCCAATTCTGGTCACCACACTACCAGAAGGACGTGGAGGTTTTGGAGAGAGTACAGAAATGGTTTACCAGGATGTCGCCTGGTATGGAGGGTATTAGCTATGAGGAGAGATTGAATAAACTGGAATTGTTCTCCCTGGAAAGACGGAGGCTGAGGGGCGACCTGATAGAAGTTTATAAAATTATGAGGAATATAGGTAGGATGAACAGCTGGAAGCTTTTTCCCAGGGCAGAAATGACAATTACAAGGCGGCACAAGTTCAAGATAAGGGGGGAAATGTTCAGTAGAGATGTGCGGGGGAAGTTTTTTACACAGAGGGTGGTGGGGGCCTGGAATGCACTGCCAAGTGAGGTGGTTGAGGCAGATACATTAGTGACATTTAAGACTTATCTGGATAGACACATGAACAGATGGGGAATAGAGGGATACAAGTGGTTGGTCTAGTTAGGACAATGTAATTGGTGCAGGCTTGGAGGGCCGAAGGGCCTGTTCCTGTGCTCCCTATATCTGTCTCTATTTTATCAATAGCAATATGATCAGGGCTGCAGTGCGCTTTCCACTCTTCTAGGATGTAACCTCAGGAGAAACATGTTCCTGTTCCTTCCTGGCGTCCTCAATGTGTCCAAGCTCAATATGCTCCACCTCATTCTTTTGAGGATCTCAAAACCACAGAGATTCCTTCCTGCACTCAGTGATCCATTCCTTCCTGCACTCAGTGATCCATTCCTCCATAACTTCAAGAACCCACATCCATATATCATACTGAATGTAGTAAAACACCGGAGGCACGTCACATGAATGTTATCAAACAAGATTTGACACTATGGAGTTGCAGATAGTGATGAAGATTGCCAGAGAATGCAGCAGGATATAGATAGGCTGGAAAATTGGCCAGAGAAATGGCAGATGGAATTTAATCTGGACAAATGCGAGGTGATGCATTACCCCTCAAAGAACAGGTTCTTTGTTCTTTTTGTTCCAACTACAGAAGGTGATATTCGGCAAAGAGATATCTTTTATATAATATGTTAGAGGAAAGGGAGGATTTTGAATAACTAGGAACATGAGTCATTTAATAAGATTATGGCTGTTCTCCCTCAAATCCACTTTCTGACCATCCCCATATTCCTCCATTCTCTTAGGAAAACGTGCAGGGAATGTTTTTCACACAGCGGGTGCTGGGTGCCTGGAACGCACTGCCAGTGGAGGTGGTGGAAGCAGGCATGTCAGCAACGTTCAAGGTGTATCTTGATAGACACATGAATGGGAGACAAACAGAGGGACAGAAACCACGTTTCGGCGCAGGCTTGGTAGGGTGAAGAGCCTGTCCCTGTGCTGTATTGTTCTTCGTTCTAGCATCCCAAAGTCTATCAATCTCAGTTGTGAATACACTTAATGATTGAACATCTGCACCTTCTCTGGGGTAAAGAATTTTAAAGATTCACAAATTCGAAAAATCTTGCAGCATGGCTTCAATCCTGTACTTATAAGTTTATTATGATGTCCCGTTCATTGAATAGTAATTAATTAAATGCAGTTTGTGCAAGTGGCAATTGACTACAAGGTCAAACATCTGGATAGTTTCCCAAAATGGGTTAGACACGATTTTTAGTACCTGGGCAAGGATTCTGTATATGGCTTTTTATTTATTAGTGTCGCAAGTTGGCTTACATTAACACTGCAATGAAGTTACTGTGAAAGTCCCCTAGTCGCCGCACTCTGGCGCCTGTTCGGGTACACTGAGGGAGAATTTAGCGTGGCCAATGCACGTAACCAGCAGGTCTTCAGGCATGGTGGCACAATGGTTAGCACTGCTGCCTCTCAGTGCCAGGGAGCCAGGTTTGATTCCTGTCGTGGGTCACTGTCTGTGTAGAGTCTACACATTCTCCCCGTGTCTGCGTGGGTTTCCTCCGGGTGCTCCGGTTTCCTCCCACAGTCTGAAAAATGTACTGTTTAGGAGCATTGGCCATGCTAAATTCTCCCTCAGTGTACCCGAAAGGGTGCCAGAATGTGGCAACTAGGGGATTTTCAGAGTAACTTCATTGCAGTATTAATGTAATGTATTTGTGACACTAATAAATAAACTTTAGACTTCAGACTATGGGAGGAAACCGAGCGACCCAGAGGAAACCCACGCAGACACAGGGAGAATGTGCAGACTCCACACAGACAGTGACCCGAGCCGGGAATTGAATCCGGGTCCCTGGCACTGAGGCAGCAGTGCTAACCACTGTGCTACCGCACTGCCCTGTTCCTGATTCTTTCGCATTGCGTTTATTAACAGGGGGTTTGAGTTTAAGAGCCGTGGGGTTATGCTGCAACTGTACAGGACCTTGGTGAGACCACATTTGGAATATTGTGTGCAGTTCTGGTCACCTCACTATAAGAAGGATGTGGAAGCACTGGAAAGAGTGCAAAAGAGATTTACCAGGATGCTGCCTGGTTTGGAGTGTAGGTCTTATGAGGAAAGGTTGAGGGAGCTAGGGCTTTTCTCTTTAGAGCGGAGGAGGTTGAGAGAGGTTTATAAGATGATGAGGGGGATAGATAGAGTGGACGTTCAGAGACTATTTCCTCGGGTGGATGTAGCTGTTACTAGGGGGCATAACTATAAGGTTCATGGTGGAAGATATAGGAGGGATGTACGAGGTAGGTTCTTTACTCAGGCCTGACATACGATGAACGTCTGAGGATCGTGGGATTATATTCATTGGAGTTTAGGAGCTTGAGGGGAGATCTGATAGAAACTTACAAGATAATGAACGGCTTAGATAGGATGGACGTAGGGAAGTTGTTTCCATTAACAGGGGAGACTAGGACGCGGGGGCACAGCCTTAGAATAAAAGGGAGTCACTTTAGAACAGAGATGAGGAGAAATTTCTTCAGCCAGAGAGTGGTGGGTCTGTGGAATTCATTGCCACAGAGGGCTGTGGAGGCCGAGACGTTGAGCGTCTTCAAGACAGAAATTGATAAATTCTTGATTTCTCGAGGAATTAAGGGCTATGGGGAGAGAGCGGGTAAATGGAGTTGAAATCAACCATGATTGAATGGTGGAGTGGACTCGATGGGCCGAATGGCCTCACTTCCGCTCCTATGTCTTATGGTCTTATGGGGTGTGGAATGGAGTGCCTGCTGTGAAAGTCGGACACTTTAGGAACTTTCAAGCAGTTATTGGATAGGCACATGGAGGACACTAGAATGATAGGGAGTGGGATAGCTTGATCTTGGTTTCGAAAAGGTTCGGCACAACATCGTGGGCCGAAGGGCCTGTACTGTACTGTTCTATGTTCTATAAACACTAATGGCCTTATATCCCACGCAATGATGAGAGGCAAAAATAGCTAATCCCTCTGTGCAAATGTGAATGTCACCATCTTTTATTGTGGTTTTATCTCGGGGTGCAATGGCTTCTTACTCTAGAAGAGATTCTGCTGGATTCGTTGGTCTTTTGTTCAAAAATCTTTATTTACATGTAAACAATTTACAAAGGTTAAATAAGACCAAGACAGATCAGCAGTTGTCCATGCTGTTAATGGTTTTCTGTCCATTGAAATTAATTCTGTTCCTTCAAATGATGCCTGACTGAGTACTGACCAGATATGACCTTGCTTCTCGATTACTGTTCCTTCACAGTTCTGGTCGCTAATCCATACTCTCTCTCTTTCCAAGAATCAAAAGGTCTTGACCCCTTTGCCTCTGGTTAAATGTGCAAACTTAAATTGCTCAGTAGGCTTCTTCCGAGCTTAATCGTGGTCTTCCACTGTGACATTGGTAGCAAGGTGTCAGACAGGAAAGAAAATTGGGAGGCAGTGCATAGTGGTAATGTCACTGGACTAGTAATCTGGGAACCCGGGTTCAAATCCCACCACGGCAGTGGTAAAATTTGAATTCAATAAAATAGATCTGGAATTAAGAATCTACCGATGACCATGGAACCATTGTCGATTGTCAGAAAAACCCATTTGATTCACTGATGTCCTTTAGGGAAGGAAACCTGTGATCCTTATCCGGTCTGGCCTCCATGTGACTGCAGATCCACAGCAATGTGGTTGACTCTCTACTGCCCTCCAAGGGCAACTAGGGATGGGCAATAAATGCTGTCCCAGTCAGTGATGCCCACATCCTGTGGCCCATCAGAAGCTCACATGGGACAAACTCACTATGTAATGGACTGGGGTGATAACTAAGCAGGGCAAGTTCACTGTTGTCATTCTTCTTCAGTCGTGTGTACTCCTAGTTTCGCTTTTTCGTTAGACTGAGGGTAGTTTTGGGGAGCCTGTGGCATGCACAACTCCATACAACACTGCAAAGGATTAGAAGAACTCGTTGGCAAATTGTGGTCCATTATCAGAGATGACAAAGCCATGTCTTTCTTCAAGGAGGTAAAAGTAGCATCAGAGGTGAGGCCATGTAGCTTTTCCACCTCTATCAAGTGGGAATAATAGACTATCTCTCTAAGGAATATTTTCTCTTTATAGTCAATCAAATCTATGCCAGGCTACCGAAGAGTTGTTGATGCTGGAATATTTTACCACGGCTACTGGTAAACACCTGTGGGAATCCCTTCCAGCTGGAGTCAACACATCCAACAAGAACTATTGTGCACCTTTAGTGCGGTAAAGATATTAACTAGGTAACGGTGTATTGGTGGAGTTTTCGAAGTGGCCGGGTACTGTCAGAAATTTCAGACAATACAAGACTCACGAAGCCAGTGTCTCAGTTTAAAGACGTAACCTTTATTTTGACCAGCGGACGCTAGGAGAAGTCATCAATGTGTTGGGGCAACTCCCGAGATGGAGCAGCTAAACTTCTCCGATGAATTCTAACGTATACAATTCAAAACAGAGCAATTATAGATTTTCTTATCAATTATTCCCTTCTTTCATTAGCTTTAAATCAATCACCTTCAATATACATAAATCAACAATAATACCTGTCATATACTTTAGCCAATCGCATTTTACCCTCTGGCATAATGGCATTCCATTCGTCCTTAGAATCTGGATGCTTCCTACCATTTTGGCTAACTCAACATTCTGAATCCCTTAGTAACCAGACGCCAGCCACAAAGTTCAAAGTGTACATTTCCATAAGTTCCCCTATAGGTCACCGCCAAACTAGATTAACACATGATTCCACATCTGGGCATGCATCCACCTTATCTGGACAGTGAATAAACTCTATTCATGAAGTTTGATTAAGTGTTCCAAATGTTCTTACCACAAGAATCTCTGCTGATAAAACTTGTACATTTCCAAGGCTTCAATATTCCCTTAGAATATGGCTATGTCCTAATGCCCTTTACCATGATGCTTTGCAGCAATCTGCCTTTGGCCGAAGTGAACAATGATTCTTAAAAAAATACATGAATACATTCAAAATATCAGCATATGTGTTTTTAAATCATAATCACTTGTGTAAATCTCTTACTGCATTTCATAGGTGTGTAAACTGCTTTCTTGTTAGCGTATAAATCTGTTTTAAGACCATAAGACCATAAGACATAGGAGCGGAAGTAAGGCCATTCGGCCCATCGGGTCCACTCCACCATTCAATCATGGTTGATTTCAACTCCATTTACCCGCTCTCTCCCCATAGCCCTTAATTCCTCGAGAAATCAAGAATTTATCAATTTCTGTCTTGAAGACGCTCAACGTCTCGGCCTCCACAGCCCTCTGTGGCAATGAATTCCACAGACCCACCACTCTCTGGCTGAAGAAATTTCTCCTCATCTCTGTTCTAAAGTGACTCCCTTTTATTCTAAGGCTGTGCCCCCGCGTCCTAGTCTCCCCTGTTAATGGAGTCATTTAACTCAATGCTGGTAGTTCTGTTAGTGTCTTAATGTCTAATGGTTTAAAAATCTTTACTAACCCATTTGGATTTCTTCCCTTTACAGGGCGTTATCAATCGGAAACTATGTAGAGATATTAGAACAGGTTATCACAAGCTTATTCAGAGAAGTAAATTTTCACCACCAATTTAAAGGAAGCAAGAGAGGTTTGGTGAGAGATTCAGGGTCCAGGTAGCTGAAACCATGGCCACCAATGGTGGAACGATGGAAAAAGAAATCTGTGGGAAAGAACAACCAGCAACTGGGGAATGAGGCCTTGAGTTTTTTATGAGCTTCCGGCGGCATTTTCTGAAGGTTAATTGGGTAGCAGTTAAATCAAATGAAAAGAGCACCAGTGAATCAAACTACAGCTCATGTCACAAAAATTGTCAAAATGTTGAGAGTCCTACCTGGCAAGAGCCTGGTGTCAGTGGGATATCAGGAGTAAAACAGTTATTCATGTGGCACTTAAAGAAGAAGCGGGTGGTTTTTGCAAATGGACCACGTATTCTTATCAAATGTCAAGGATCTTCCCTGCTGATTTCCCTGATAACGCACTGGCTGATTAACTCGTGTCTCGGTGCAGTTATGTCATGAAAGGATTTTAACAAGCTACTTGTGCCACCTGTGAAAAATTACATCCACCACAGATGCCAGGCTGAACATTTCCCTTCCGATTGCCATCGTTCTTCCTCAGGTAGTCAACACTCATAGAATCACAGAATCACACAGTGCAGAAGAGGCCCCTCAGCCCATCGAGTCTGCACTGACACGTGAGAAACACTTGGCCTCCCACCTAATCCCATTTACCAGCACTGGGCCCACAGCCTTGAATGTTATGAAGTGCCAAGTGTTCATCCAGGTATCTTTTAAAGGATGTGAGGCAACCTGCCTCCACCACCCTCCCAGGCAGCGCATTCCAGACCGTCACAGCCCTCTGGGTAGAAATGTTTTTCCTCGCATCCCCCCAAAGCCTTCTGCCCCTCACCTTCAACTTATGTCCCCTCGTGACTGGCCCTTCAGCTAAGGGGAACAGTTGCTCCTTATCCACCCTGTCCATGCCCCTCATAATCTTGTACACCTCGATCACTTCACCCCTCAGTCTTCTCTGCTCCAACGATAACAACCTGAGCCTATCCAGCTCCTTGAGCTCTTGCTGCCAGAAAGTTCTGTCTGCAGACTTTAAGAGCCCAAGTCAGAAGTCAAATCACTTGATGTCAGCTGCTTCGTTTTACCTCCCAGATTCTGCCAGCATGGCTCGGAAACTCTTGTTTCTGGGGATGAGCAACTGTGGGTTTTGAACCCCTCGTGAAGAGTTTGAACTAGCAACCTTTTGTAATACTCAAGCACAGCACTAAGAGAGTTCCATTGTCAGATAAGATATGGCCCTGAGTGCCTTTTTACATCATGGATGCCACTGCCCATTGAAGATCCCTAGCTATTGTTCAAAGGGATTTCTCTCAAGTTGCGGCAATTATCCCAATACCACCAGAAATAGGTCAGCATTCACTCTTGAATTACTGTTTGTGGGGTCTTCTTGAACAGCTCCTTATTTTTGCTCGTTAAAAGCAAGCCATTGTGTGCTAAGCGTTTTGAGAGGTTTCTGGAGGATATTATGAACGTGCTAGATATATCTGCTTGTGATCCATATTGATTTTACTCTGTAAAGTTAACAGTTAGCTGAACCTGGCACACACTAAAGGCCGAGCTTTAATTTATCTACTCGTGCTTGCATCCCTACCTCCATCAGAATTCGCACCTGGGTGTGTGAATCATTAATGCAAGTAAGATTTGACGTGAAAATTGATTGTTTGGAATTCTGGCTGATCTTAAAGCTCAACAAACCAGAGGAGAATTGAAGGAAAAATGTGTCTCCAGTCCTTTTCTGAAAGTCTGTATCTGTGGTTCGTTCAATATTCCAATGCTCACGTGACTTCGATCCTGGGGTCAATTCTTATCATCTTAACCCTCAAAATCATCAGCCAATCAAGTGGTTAAGAGTGTCACAGAACTGTAGTTATACTTGATACTTGATTTATTATTGTCACATGGATTGGGATACAGTGAAAGGTATTGTTTCTTGCACTCTTTACAGACAAAGCATACGATTCATAGAGTACATAGGGGAGAAGGAAAGGAGAGGGTGTAGAATATAGTGTTACTGTCATAGAAATATCAGCTTAATATAAAGTAGGTCCATTCAAAAGTCTGATGGCAGCAGGGAAGAAGCTTTTGATTTGATTTGATTTATTATTGTCACATGTATTAACATACAGTGAAAAGCATTGTTTCTTGCGTGCTATACAGACAAAGCATACCATTCATAGAGAAGGAAACGAGAGAGTGCAGAATGTAGTGTTACAGACGTAGCTAGGGTGTAGAGAAAGATCAACTTAATGCAAGGTAAGGCCATTCAAAAGTCTGACAGCAGAGGGGAAGAAGCTGTTCTTGAGTCGGTCCTCAGATTTTTGTATCTTTTTCCCGACGGAAGAAGGTGGAAGAGAGAATGTCCGGGGTGCGTGGGGTCCTTAACTATGCTGGCTGCTTTGCCGAGGCAGCATCAATGGATGGGAGGCTGGTTTGCGTGATGGATTGGGCTATATTCACGACCTTTTGTAGTTCCGTGCGGTCTTGGGCAGAGCAGGAGCCATACCAAGCTGTGATACAACCAGAAAGAATGCTTTCTATGGTGCATCTGTAAAAGTTGGTGAGAGTCGTAGCTGACATGCCAAATTTCCTTAGTGTTCTGAGAAAGTAGAGGCGTTGGTGAGCTTTCTTAACTATAGCATTGGCATGGGACGACCAGGACAGGTTGTTGGTGATCTGGACACCTAAAAATCTGAAGCTCTCGATCTTTTCTACTTCATCCCCGTTAATGTAGACAGGGGCATGTTCTCCTTTACACTTCCTGAAGTTGATGACAATCTCCTTTGCTTTGTTGACATTGAGGGAGAGATTATTGTTGCCGTACCAGTTCCCCAGATTCTCTGTTCTTGAGTTGGTTGATACGTGATCTCAGGCTTTTGAATCTTTTTCCCAAGGGAAGAAAATGGAAGAGAGTATGTCTGGGGTGTGTGGGGTCCATGATTATGCTGGCTGCTTTTCCAAAGCAGTGGGAAGTGTAGATGGAGTCAATGGGTGGGAGACTGGTTTGCATGATAGACTGGGTTATGTTCACAACCCTTTGTAGTTTCTTGTAGTTATGGTCTATGTGGACTCCTTTAGTTCAAAAAGGCTACAGGTCAAGACTTGATGTATGTACATGGCAACATGGGAACAGAGGAGGCCATTCAGCCCCTCAAGCCTACCACATCATTCACTTAGATCATGATTGATCTGTATTTCATTCCATCTACCCGCCTTGATCTTTGCAACCTGTGTAACTCTGTCTAACATGTAAGGGTACAAGTCATTCCGCCCCTCGATCTGCCATTCAATTAGATCGTTACTGACCTGTGAGATAATGTAAATAATAAAAATAATTCAAATGAACAAATGTTTTAGATCCTTTTCTCTCTTGCCAGGCATTTACATACCTTTAATTTATCTGCTTATTCTTGGATCATTGCATCTTATCGATGTTCTGAGCTTATGGAAGAACTCAGAACAAGTTGCAAGGATTAACAATGATTTCAATAATCTGTTTACTGAATCTCATATCTCCTAATCCCAGTTTGGAACAAAAAAATATTAAATATAGAGCAGATTTGACTAGCCCAGTCAAAATATCAAAAAAGTGCATTTTAAATATCTGCAGTGGGCCTGTTCTCCTCTGAAAGAGTGTGTTCAGATATAAAAAGAAAATCTACAATATTTGTTGAGCTGGGAATATTGCTACTTTTAAACTACTATTTCTGTTGGTTGAACATCTCGAATTGCAATATAATATGGTGAACAGAGTGGTGTCTGAATAGATGCCAGGACCTGGAAGATTCTGGTGAAATGAACAAAAATGTAATTTTTACCTGTCGATCTTTCTGACGCCAATATTACAATTGTACAATATGTAAATAGATATGCGAGTATGGCATTTGATAACATTCCTGTGACCTAATCAGCAAGAAGTAATTTTAGCGTACGCTTACTCCCATGCTCCATTAACAAGTTTCCAGATACTGACAATTTAATCCTAATGTGTTCCTTTCAGATTATAGAAAGCACCTGGTATATACATTGATGGAATCAGTAGCAATTTAAATCAGTTAACAAGTCGCCTACGCAGAATGATTTTGTTTGTTAGAAAAAAATCACAAGTCAAGATGTGATTTATGTACGGAGCAAAATAGCAACAGGGTGAGGCCATTCAGCCCCTCAAGCCTGCTTCACCTTTCATTGAGATCCTGGTTGATCTGTATCTAACTCAATCTACCTGCTTTGATTTTTATAACCCTGAATCATTGTCTGACATGCATTGTAAGGAAGATAAGAAGACGTACTGGCCATTCAGCCCCTCGAGCGTATTCCACCATCATTCAATTAGATCATGACTTTGAATAACCTCAGACCAGTGATGATTTGCAATGAGAGAGCTTACTTCCTGTTGCCGTCACTTCCCCAAGATGACATTGTGCCCTTGAATGAAAGCAAAATGGTTAGCTATCCCTGCTCGTTCATTGTCACTTAATGGAAATCGAAGGTTCAAAGTCGTTCAGAAAATACTAAGCAAATGAAGGCACGTGCAACGAAGGAGGCAATCGGTGATGTGCTCACAGAACAGATGATAATTGCCACCAGAATACCAAAGCTGCGGTTGTATAATGCTTCTTAATACAAGTGTCTTCAAAAATGCTTCACGCGTTGATCAATTATGGTGTGGTCGTTAAAGCCTGGGTGTCAGTAATATAGGCACAAAAACCTGTGGCCTTACCTGTTGAAGCTGTCAGTTTTAAAGTTTATTTATTAGTGTCACAACTAGGCTTACGTTAACATTGCAATGAAGTTATTGGGAAAATCCCCTAATCGCCACACTCTGGTGCCTGAGGGAGAATTTAGTATGGCCAATGCACCTAACCAGCACATCTTTCAGACTGTGGGAGGAAACCGGAGCACTCGGAGGAAATCCATGCAGACATGGGGAGAACATGCAAACTCCACACAGACAGTGACCCAAGCTGGGAATCGAACCCAGGTAGGTCCCTGACACTGTGAAGAAGCAGTGCTAAACAATGTGCCACATACCGCCCCATAGCAAAAGGAAAATTCTAGATAAGGAAGAGGAAAGGGCCGAAGATGTATTGACGTGATGCTTCAGAGACAAGATGTACTTGCGGCATTTGGATCAGTATGGGAGGGGTTATGTGTGGGTATTCCATGATGTTGGCCAACAGAATACAATGGAGGAGGTTGCCAGAGTCTACTGTATCAATCTGATGTGATTCACCCAATATAAAGACTATGAGTGTGATAGGCAGCCAAGACAGCAATCAATTTTACAAGCCAATGGGTTAAGTTGCCAATGCTGTACTGCTGGATTTATTTCAGCCCATCTCACTCCAGCTTTCTGTGAATGACTTGGACTAGGATTTAACTCGAAAATGATGTCTGTAATAATGAAATAATGTCACTCTTAATTTGAAAAACTAGTATTCATTCTTTAAGAATCAAAAATTGGGGCAGGCTGGATGGAGCAAAGGGTTTTTGCCTGTCCATTATTGTTTGCCTATGGTGACAGTCATTGCTGAGATATGGTCCCCCTCACCAGCTTCCCTCGTTTCACTGATCCTCACTCATCACATTGGGGATAGTATTCTCTCACTTTAAGGTTTCTCCTGTATAATGTATGCAGTTATGTGAGTTCTTCAATTCAGTTTTTTATTAGTTTGAGTATATAATTGAGAAGCATTTTCTAAAATTGAGTTTGACATCACATCAGTTAAATAACAGATAGAGGCAGAATAGACCAACCAGAACGCAGGCATGGAGCAGTTGCGAGCAAAAATTTCGCTGCTAGTTTTTTTCAATCTTGTTAAATATTGGATTATACAAATCCCTAAAATGAATTCAAAATGAAAACTTTTCTGGGGGATTGCATCGGGGGAAAGGAGGAATTTGACCTAACTCTACCATGTCTGAATTTATTCTCCAGTGCAGTTTTTGGCCTGTTTTCCCATCACTAAAGTCACAATGCAACATCAAGAACACATTCCTTGCACTTCTGCTTCAAATAGTGACCTGCATCTTCAAAGTTCTTTCGTAGGTGTTGAGCAGAGGATTACCATTTCCTCGTGGAGTGAGGCCAGAGGTGGAGGATACAGAAGGCACTGCAGCCAGTGGTGATCTTTTCCTTGGGGCATTGCGGTAGATGCTGACCTTTCCCTTGAGGCATTGCAGCAGATACTGACCTTTCCCTTGAGGCATTGGAGTAGATGCTGACCTTTCCCTTGAGGCACTGCGGCAAGTGATGAACTTTCCCTTGAGGCATTGCAGCAAGTGGTGACCATTCCTTTGATGACATGCTGGACCTGAATTAGCTCTTCCTGGAGAGTGATGAGGAAGAATGCACGCAGTACCGTGTGATCTCTTAAATGTTGAGGACCCAGCGAATGATCCATTATCTCATTTTTAGATGCACTGAGTGAAGTCTGTTTCATCTTTTGAGAAGAATTAGTTGTGCTTTCAGTGGCTAAGCAGCATTCGAATCTTTGTTCCACTGAATCTACCAATGTATTATCCACTTTATCTCCTGTTGTCCTTGAAGAGTTTTCCACAGAGGACACCGCGCCTGAGACCTGGCCAGAGTCCATCGACGACCACACTGTTCGAGTGCTGGTATCTTCCCAGGAGCGAAGGTTAATTGCCAGCCATATTTTATTCCAAGATGAAAGTCATCTTCCCTCCTGAGCTAGGGGTCAGTCCAGAAGCTGCAGAATCTTTAGCACTTCTGAAGTTGCAGAATCCTCTACAGCAATCTTGTCCCAGAGCTGATTGTCTCGAGGAATTTCCTCTCAATTTAGAAGATGAAGCTCTCTTGTCTCTAAATTATCATCAATCCTTCCCCTTGCCCATCATGGAGCAACCTCCACACAGAGAGAAGCATGACTCTCTTACCAGTGTCTACTGAAAGTAGCCAATCTTCCTCAAGTATCATTGGGAAACCATCTCTTATATTTTCCTGAAATGCTTACTGGAATTCTTTTGTTTTTTTCCTTTGTCTTCTAAGTTCATAGCAATCTCAGATCTTCAGTACCTTCTCAGAGTTTGACACAGCGATCAGTGAATCAGCTGTCATTGTCGCCCGGGAGTTGAAGATCATTCCACTCCAGAAACTTCCTCTCAGAGTTCTTGGAGGGAGCAACTAGTTCATCCAAGTGTCCTGAGTCTATTCTAGTCCCAGATGGTCCAAAGGTTGATTCTCTTCGGTCTTCTCTTTGGGATCAGTTTTCATTGAAAAGTCTTCATTGTCTTTGTAACTCCATCATTCTAAAACCAACATCCAGTTTCCCAGCAATACTGATAACATGTTGTCCTGTTCTGCAGATGAGGTTCTGCCAGGTGCAAAATAAGCTCCCGTGTCTCCAAGACATTTTCTCTCAGGGCTGAGAATACTCAGGGAGATTGAATCCCCCAGGACTGGGGGAGGCGATGGCCGAGTGGTATTATTGCTAGACTATTAATCGAAAAACTCAGTGAATGTTCAGGGGACCTGGGTTTGAATCCCCCCAGGGCAGATGGTGGAATTTGAATTCAATATAAATTATCTGGAATTAAGAATCTACTGATGATGAAACCATTGTTGATTGTTGGAAAAAAAACCCATCTGGTTTACTAATTTGAATTCAATAAATGGCTGCACGGTGGCACAATGGTTAGCACTGCTGCCTCACAGTGCCAGGAACCCGGGTTCGATTCCCGGCTCGGGTCACTATCTGTGTGGAGTTTGCACATTCTCCCCATGTCTGCGTGGGTTTCCTCCAGGTGCTGCGGTTTCCTCCCACAGTCTGAAAGACGTGCTGGTTATGTGCATTGACCCGAACAGGCGCCGGAGTGTGGCGACTAGGAAAATTTCATAGTAACTTAATTGCAGTGTTAATGTAAGCCTTGCTTGTGACTAATAAATAAACTTTACTTTTAATGTCCTTTTGGGGAAGGGACTCGACTGTCCTTACCTGTTCTGGCCTATATGTGATTCCAGAGCCACAGCAATGTGGTTGACTCTCAACTACCTTCCAAGGGCAACTAGGGATGGACAATAAATGCTGGCCAGCCAGCGATGTCCATTTCCCAGGAATGAATAAAAGAAAGGACTGTGACTTGAGGTGGGGAAGAGCAGGAGTTGGAGTAGAATCTGTAGTTGTAAAAAGGGAGCTTCAGAAATACAATGTAAATAGTGAAGGGCAAGATTTGGTTTGATTTGATTTGATTTATTATTGTCACATGTATTAACATACAACGAAAAGTATTGTTTCTTGTGTGCTATACAGACAAAGCATACCGTTCATAGAGAAGGAAATGAGAGTGCGGAATGTAGTGTTACAGTCATAGCTAGGGTGTAGAGAAAGATCATCTTAATGCAAGGTAAGTCCATTCAAAAGTCTGACAGCAGCAGGGAAGAAGCTGTTCTTGAGTCGGTTGGTACGTGACCTCAGACGTTTGCATCTTTTGCCCGACGGCAGAAGGTGGAAGAGAGAATGTCCGGGGTGCATGGGGTCCTTAATTATGCTGGCTGCTTTGCCGAGGCAGCGGGAAGTGTAGACAGAGCCAATGGATGGGAGGCTGGTTTGCGTGATGGATTGGGCTACATTCTCGACCTTTTGTAGTTCCTTGCGGTCTTGGGCAGAGCAGGAGCCCATACCAAGCTGTGATAGAACCAGAAAGAATGCTTTCTATGGTGTATCTGTAAAGGTTGGTGAGAGTCGTAGCTGACATGCCAAATTTCCTTAGTCTTCTGAGAAGGTAGAAGCTATAGTTAATAGCTTTCTTAACTATAGTGTCGGCATGGGGGGACCAGGACAGGTTGTTGGTGATCTGGACACCTAAAAACGTGAAGCTCTCGAACCTTTCTACTTCGTCCCTTTTGATGTAGACAGGGGCATGTTCTCCTTTACATTTCCTGAAGTGGACTTCATGTTATTGTTAAAAAAAATAGGATATATTAGGATATATAATTGGGGGAGGTGCAGTATAACAAAAGGGATATGCCACTGTATGATGATGCTGTACCAATCAGTGTTGTGTTAGACTCTCTACAGAGAGGTTGGAATCATGCCTAGGAGCAACATGCCTACTCTGTGACCTGTTTAGATGCAGTATTAACAAACAAGTGTCAAGCAGTGTCTGTCTATTATCTAAGAACCAAGTCCCATGCCTAGACTCCAAGACAGAAGAATACATTTCATAACAGATCCTGGGAATGAAAAGTTTGATGTATGAGGAGAGATTAAACAGTTTGGACTTATCCTCACTGGAGTTTAGAAGGATGAGAGGGGATCTGATCGAAGTACATAAAATTTTAAAAGGAATTGATAAAGTAAATGTTGACCAAATGTTTCCTCTTATGGGGCAATCTAGAACAAAAGGTCAGAAGTTGAGAGGCGATAGATTTAAAACTGAGATGAGGAGGAACTACTTCTCACAGAGGGTGGTGAATTTGTGGAACTCGCTGCCCCATAGCGCGGTGGAGTCTGAATCATTGAATGGTTTCAAGAAGGAGATAAATACATTTCTAATAAAAAGTGGGATAAAGAGATATGGGGAACAGGTGGGAAGTGGATTTGAGACCAGGGAGAGATCAGCCATGATCTGATTGAATAGCGGAGCAGGCCGAAAGGGCTCCTAATTCCTATGTTCCTAACAGGTTTTGAGGAGCGTCGTGAGGAGGAGAGAGAAGTGGAGATGTTTTGGGAGGGAATTGCAGACCTTAGCGTTTCACCAGCTGAAGCCACAGCTGCTAATGGTGTCAGGATTGAAATGGGGAATGCACAGGAAGCCACAACTAGAGGCACACAGATATCTCTGAGGATTTTCAAACTCTATGAGGTTGGAGATTCGAGAGGAGAATGGCCATGGAGGGATTTGAAAAGCAAGGAGGATTAGGAATGAATAAACCTGTGTTGAGGGGAGCACAGTTTGCTTGGTTGGCTAAACAGTTAGCACATGGTTGAGAGTATTACCAGCAGTGTAGGGTTCAGTCCCCGTTCTGACTGAGGCAGATGTGAGGCCTCCCTCCTCACTCTTCCCTGCAATCAAATCACTGCATAAACTGTGGTTTAACAACCCACGAATAATGGACAATCCTACCTGGAGGGGAAGGAGCTTGTAATAAATTACTGAACTCATAGTGAGCCATTTAACTTGTTCTCTGTTATGTCAGTTGCTCCATATAAAGCCATTCATTGTCCATCCGCAATGACCCTTGAAAAGCTGATGATGAGCCGTCACCTTTAACTGCTGCAGTTCATGTGATGTAGAAAACGAGTTTGGATTTTGACCCAGCAACAGTGAAGGATGGTGATATATTTCCAAGTCAGGATGGTGAGTGACTTTATAATAACTCCAGGAGTCAGCTGTAAAGGAACAGTGCTTTATTGCTCAAAACAAAAGAAAGTAAAACCACAAGCCTGTGATGAACACAAACAAGTCCCAACTGGAACAATACGGTAATGGACCCACTCAGGGGCCTGCTTTATACAGGGCTCGGTATTCAAGCTCCATCTGGTGAGGTAATTAACAATCCCCAGGGAGCTTGTATTCCACGTGTCCTTCAGGGAGGTCAACCAGTGATTCTCCATGCCAGTCCTGGGGCTTGATTTGATTTGATTTATTATTGTCACATGTATCAGCATACAGTGAAAAGTATTGTTTCTTGCGCGCTACACAGACAAAGCATACCGTTCATAAAGAAGGAAATGAGAGAGTGCAGAATGTAGTGTTACAGTCATAGCTAGGATGTAGAGAAAGGTCAACTTAATGCAAGGTAGGTGCATTCAAAGGTCTGATGGCAGCAGGAAAGAAGCTGTTCTTGAGTCGGTTGGTACCTGACCTCAGACTTTTGTATCATTTTCTCGATGGAAGAAAGTGGAAGAGAGAATGTCCGAGGTGTGTGGGGTCCTTAATGATGCTGGCTGCTTTGCCGAGGCAGCGGGAAGTGTAGACAGAGTCAATGGCTGGGATGCTGTTATCACAGACTTGGAGGGCAACCTCCAGGTGGCGATCTTCCCAGCGCCTGCTGTCCTCGACCTTCTAGGTGGTGGAGGTTGCAGGTTTGGAAGGTGCTGTTTTTTCTTTTTATTCATTCGTGGGACATCGGCATCGCTGACTGACCTGCATTTATTGCCCATCCCTAGTTGTCCTTGGAGGGCAGTTGAGAATCAACCTCATGGCTGTGACTCTGGAGTCACATGTAGGCCAGACCAGGTAAGGATGACAGATTTCCTTCCCTAAAGTGCATTAATGAACCAAATGAGTTTTTCCAACAATGCTTTCATGGTCATCAGTAGATTCTTAATTCCAGATTTTTTGTTACATTGAATTCCATTTAAGAACATAAGAACTAGGAGCAGGAGTAGGCCATCTGGCCCCTCGAGCCTGCTCCGCCATTCAATAAGATCATGGCTGATCTTTTCGTGGACTCAGCTCCAGTTACCCGCCCGCTCACCATAACCCTTAATTCCTTTACTGTTCAAAATTGTATCTATCCTTGCCTTAAAAACATTCAATGAGGTAGCCTCAACTGCGTCACTGGGCAGGGAATTCCACAGATTCACAACCCTTTGTGTGAAAAAATTCCTCCTCAACTCAGTCCTAAATCTGCTTCCCTTTATTTTGAGGCCATGCCCCCTAGTTCTAGTTTCACCCGCCAGTGGAAACAACTTCCCTGCTTCTTTCTTATCTATTCCCTTCATAATCGTATATGTTTCTATAAGATCTCCCCTCATTCTTCTGAATTCCAATGAGTATAGCCCCAGTCTACTCAGTCTCTCCTCATAAGCCAACTCTCTCAACTCCGGAATCAACCTAGTGAATCTCCTCTGCACCCCCTCCAGTGCCAGTATATCCTTTCTCAAGTAAGGAGACCAAAACTGTACACAGCCCTCCAGGTGTGGCCTCACCAGCACCTTATACAGCTGCAACATAACCTCGCTGTTTTTAAACTCCATCCCTCTTGCAATGAAGGGCAAAATTCCATTTGCCTTCTTAATTTCCTGCTGCACCTGCAAACCAACTCCTTGTGATTCTTGCACAAGGACACCCAGGTCCCTCTGCACAGCAGCATGTTGCAATTTTTTACCATTTAAATAATAGTCCATTTTACTGTTATTCCTACCAAAATGGATGACCTCACATTTACCAACATTGTACTCCATCTGCCAGACCCTCGCCCACGCACTTACACTATATCCCTTTGCAGACTTTCAGCATCCTCTGCGCACTTTGCTCTGCCACTCATCTTAGTGTCATCTGTGAATTTTGACACACTATACTTGGTCCCCAACTCCAAATCATCTATGTAAATCGTAAACAATTGTGGTCCCAACACTGATTCCTGAGGCATTTCCATCTGCCATGGTGGGATTTGAACCCGGGTTCCCAGAACATTAGCTGAGTTTGTGAATTAATAATCTAGCGATAATACCGCTGAACCATCGCGTCTCCGTCAACAGAGGCTTGGTGAATTTCTGCAGTGCACCTTGTAGATGGCACGCACCGCAGTTGCAAGTAATTGGATTGTTATAAAATCAAATAAAGGGAGACAAATAGACCATATTAATATCAATGTCAGTGGGCATCTCTTTGAGTCTAAAGACCCCACTGCACTTCTCACAGGGACAGAAAATCTGCATCAAAATTGCTTCAAGTAATTAAAACTACCATAAATATTCTTGCCAGCTTATTCTTGCCATCCCCACAAGCATTAACTTCAATAAGCTCTGGACTTGCTTTCATCAAAGTTAATTATTAAATCTGGTGACTTGTTAACTTGAATTCATTCTCCAGTTTTTGCAGATATAAGAGTGCCATGTTTTCTGTATCAAAGCTTCTTTGGTTTCCATTTATCCTTTTGATCGAATGATGTGGGAGTTTTCTTGTGGGGTTTGCTCTGTGATACTGGAATTGATCAAAAGCATGCTCCATTATGAAATGTCCTCTACAATCCTCACGATCCCCTAAGCGCCTCTTCTCGGCTGCATTCTGTCTCCCCTTTGATCTCGTTTGTTCAGTTTCTCTTATTTTTTTTCCATTTAATATATTTTAGCCGAGAAACCATGACTGTGACAGAATTCTATCATGCACCGGTTTTAATAAAATGCTCTCGGGTACTTTGAAGATGTTAGGCAATTTAAAATCCTGCACTTTTTACAAGATAGGTACAGATAGATAAAGCCATTCTGGCTATCTTGCTCATCCTTGCTGACTCCTGTCACCTTAATCAGGCGTCTGACCGCCTTTTGAAAGATTTCCTAAATTTCCATATCGTTGGAGTAAATCATTCCAAGTCTGGAGGCGTGCTTCCTGGCATCAGCCCCAGTGCATTCCCACATCCAGCAGTTGATGCGAAGATCCCAAGTCACCGATAAAGACCAACTTCTCCATGTCTCAGCCAACATTCATCCGCAAACTAATATCATTAAAACCTGGTCATTATTTGGGGAGGCGATGGCCAAGTGGTATTATCGCTAGGCTATTAATCCAAAAACTCAGCTCATGTTCTGGGAATAGGGGTTCGAATCTTGCCACGGGCAGATGGTGCAATTTGAATTCAATAAAAAATATCTGGAATTAAGAATCCACAGACGACCATGAAACCATTGTCGTTAGTCGGAAAAACCCATCTGGTTCGCTAATGTCCTTTAAGGATGGAAATCTACCATCCTTACCTGGTCTGACCTACATGTGACTCCAGAACCATAACAATGTGGTTGACTCTTAACTGCCCTCGAGCAACAAATGCTGGCCAGCCAGCGATGTCCATGTCCCATGAATGAATTTTTAAAAATTACATTGCTGCATGAAATTGGCTGCCACATTTTACGATGTTACAAATGTGATTATGCTTTTGAAAAAAATGAATCTTATCACTCTTATACTTTGGGTACTTTGAGGATGTCAGAAATGTTGGGTGGGATTCTCGGGCCCCCACCGCGGTGGTTTCGAGTTAGCGGAAGGTGGCACACCATTGGCAGCCGGCGAGGTCTTCTGGTCTCACCGTCATCAATGGAATTTCCCATTGAATCCACTCCACGCAGCGAGGAAACCTGTGGCAAGGGTGCATCGTCAGTCAGGAAATTCCAACAGCGAGAAGGACAGGAAAATCCCGCCCGTTATACAAGTACAAATGTATTTGTTCTTTCCTAATAGGAAGTTCAGGCATTGAGACTGAGAATAAAATGATGAGAAAACATTCGTTTCCTCAATTGTCAAAACATTGGCAGAATGTCCCTTTGGGTTTTTCTATTTTAAATGAAAAATGTTACAGCAAAGGATGACAGAAAATTGTGCCAACAGATCGGGAGATTTGTGGATGGAAATGTGCAAGATTTTAACTCTTCCTCCCCCCCGCTTCCCCACTCCCCCCCCAACTCCCACCCACCCCGGCACATAGATATATGTATTTGAGTCATTGGACCATATGACGAAGGAGCTAGAATTCTTTCTAACCTTCTCTAGGCAGAGGTTCCGACAGTCTTAAGTGCTGTGTTTCCTCTGTGACTGATAGCGTGAATAACCAGTTGCATCTGGCGTGAGATTTGTATCAAATTCCAATCACTGCTGAAAAGCCCTAGAGGGAAAAAATAACTTTGAGCAACAGCAGGTCAAGTAATTGATTCCAACGTGGTTGCTGATTCACAGTGGAACTGAAGGTGGAACTGTCGTGGTAGTGTCTCTGGTTCTAGCTGCTCACCGTACAGCGTACAAGGCAGGCATGTGTGCACTGTGCTGAGATTGGTCATTGCACAGAGTGATTACAGGAAAAACGGACAATGGTAGAGGTCTTCCAGCCTCGGGATGGTTGAACCCCAAGCTCACCCCAGATGGTGCACCACAGGACCCAGTACAAGGATCCATATCTAAGGAAGGATGTGCTGGCCTTGGAAAGGATCCAGAGGAGGTTCATAAGAATGATCCCTGGACTGAAGAGCTTGTCGTATGAGGAACGGTTGAGGACTCTGGGTCTGTACTCGTCGGAGTTCAGAAGGATGAGGGGGGACCTTATTGAAACTTACAGGATACTGCGAGGCCTGGATAGAGTGGAGGTGGAGAGGATGTTTCCACTAGTAGGAAAAACTAGAACCAGAGGGCACAACCTTAGGCTAAAGGGATGATCCTTTAAAACAGAGATGAGGAGGAATTTCTTCAGCCAGAGAGTGGTGAATCTGTGGAACTCTTTGCCGCAGAAGGCTGTGGAGGTCAGGTCATTGAGTGTCTTTAAGGCAGAGATAGATAGGTTCTTGATTAATAAGGGGATCAGGGGTTATGGGGAAAAGGCAGGAGAATGGGGATGAGAAAAATATCAGCCATGATTGAATGGCGGAGCAGACTCGATGGGCTGAGTGGCCTAATTCTGCTCATATGTCTTATGGTCTTATGGACTTATGATTTGCCAGGGAAGGTTCAGCTTCTGATGGGCAATTCTCCCCTTCCCCAGAGCCCTCTAAAAATGTCTCCAAATTCTGAGTTAGAGTTGAATATTTCAGAGGGTTCTGACTTACTTAGTTACCCAGGAAAAAGACCATATCTAATTCCTGGGTAACTATTCAACTGATAGCTCCCTCCCGCCCACCCCCCCACTCCCATCCCCACCCCTGACCAAGTGCTCCCTTTTGACTCTCCATCTCCATTCCCCAAATTCGACCCAACCTCACCGACCTACCACTCACCTCACCATGCACTGTGCCTTAAGAAGGCATTGACAACCATTGATTGGTCCGTGATCAAGCTTGGCAAAATACTGCAGTGGTTTGCTGTTGCCTTTTGCAGTAATGGCTGACCAGGAAACTCTCCCACTCTTACTGCCAGCCATCAGGAATATTAGACAGATTTGCAGGCCGATAATTAACCTGTTTGGCCACATTATGAACGCACCTTCCATGACCATAAAGTTCCAGAGTGGGACTTGAACCTTGAGATAAGATTTGACTTTATTTGATTTATTATTGTCATATGTATGAGTATACAGCGAAAAGTATTGTTTCTTGCATTATACAGACAAAGGAAACGAGAAAGTGCAAAATGTATTGTTACAGTCATAGCTAGGGTGTAGAGAAAGATCAACTTAATACAAGGTAAGTCCATTCAAAAGTCTGACAGCAACAGGGAAGAAACTGTTCTTGAGTCTGTTGGTACGTGACCTCAGACTTTTGTATCGTTTTCCCATCCATCCATCTTTTTTCCCAGGGACACTACCCAAAGTTAAAGTTAAAATTTAAAGTTTATTTATTCGTCACAAGTAGGCTTGCATCAACACTGCAATGAAGTTACTGTGAAAATCCCCTAGTCGCCACCCTCCGGCGCCTGTTCGGGTACACTGAGGGAGATTTTAGCATGGCCAATGCACCTAACCAGCACATCTTTTGGACAGTGGGAGGAAACCGGAGCATCCGGAGGAATCCCACGCAGACACGGGGAGAATGTGCAGACTCCACACAGACAGTGAACCAAGCTGGGAATTGAACCTGGGTCCCTGGCGCTGTGAGGCAGCAGTGCTAACCACTGCGCCACCCATCGCACCACTAGACCTCCTTACTCATTTCAGGAACACATCAAAAGGCTTTTCAATGCCCCTCAGCTTTAGAATGTGTTAGTGAATGAAGACTTATCAAAATATGATGGCTGGTGCCCTAAAAAGCAGGATGTGGCTTGGCATCCCTCAATGACTCTGCCCTACAAGGAAGGACTCCCAGAGCAGGAATGCTCCGCATTTCTGAAAAGGACTAGTTTGGATGTCTGGGCCAGAAATACTGAGATCTGTCGCTGTGTAAAACACAGGAAGAAGTCTCACAACACCAGATTAAAGTCCAACAGGTTTATTTGGTAGCACGAGCTTTTGGAGCACTGCCCCTTCAACAGGTGGGTGACTTCTTACTGTGCCTACCCCAGTCCAACCCTGGCATCTCCACATCATGGCTGTGTAAAACGAAAGGGAATGGAACGGCAATGCAATGGTGATTGCCAATCCTCAGAAGGCCTAATGTACTTGTACAATTCAACAGTAAAGTGAGAGTTTGTACCTTAATCTGCAAATATTACTTTATCTCTTGACTAATCCATAAGTCAGCAGTACCAGTGTGTATTTTTGCTGCTGATAACTCGATTTAAACTTATGTTCGTATTTTTTGAGATTTAATATAATCCTGTGCCAGGTTTAGCAGGTTTACAAATTATTAGAACCTTCAACTTCCAATTTGATTCATCATCATCACCTGCATCATGAAATGTTGAGCCAATGATTTGGACGTGGACTATTTGTCAGAATGGTTTCAACATTACAGAATCTGACTGATCTGACCTACTTTTTAAAATTGTTTCTTGGGTTGTTGCTGGCTAGGTGGACATTCTTCTCCATCCCCCTAGTTGTCCTCAGAAGGTGATGGTGGGCCATCTTCTTGAGCCACCTTCACCTTCTAGCTGTTTGGTCCAGCTGAATGGCTCACAAGGGCACTTTGTGGGGGCTGGGGTCAAATCTAAATCACCTGGGTAAAGATAGCCGGTCTCCTCCCCTAAAGGGCATCAGTCAGCTGGTTGGCAAGGTTTCAAAATCACTTTAACCATGCACTGCTTAGGTTTGTTTCTTTTGTTTCGAGTATTTGCTCTTTATTTTAGCTATACAATAGGAAAGATACAAAATGAGATATTTGAACAATTATTTTGTCAGTTTCAGAGGAACTATATACAAGTGAACAGGTCTCCAAACTCAGACATCCATTCACCGTTTGGGCGGCACGGTGGCACAGTGATTAGCACTGCTGCCTCACAGCGCCAGGGACCCAGGCTCAATTCCGGTCTTGGGTCACTGTCTGTGTGGGTTTCCTCCGGATGCTCCGGTTTCCTCCCACAGACCGAAAGACGTGCTGGTTAGGTGCATTGGTCATGCTAAATTCTCCCTAAGGCCACTGCCTGGCCACGTCCCTCTCCTGGGGGCTATACTCATCTTTATGCCCCACTACCCCCCACTCTACCCTGCGGGACCCCAATGACAGGTTCATGTCTGAGTGAATATCCCCTGAATATCTGGCTGGGGGGGGTGGGGAATTCTGGAGAGAGTGCTCACTAATGAGCTTTCTGCAGTCCTGAGGCATGTTTCACGTTACTCCGCCAGTGAGAAACCTGCAAGATCGGAACTTGGAAACTCGGTGGCGTGAATTACGCTTTCCAGATTTTGAACGCACACTGCCATTCCCGCAGACAGAGAGAGCAGGATCAAAACCGCCCCCTTCATCTTGAAGACAAGGTCACAACAGAGACTGGAAACATTTTTGCTTCCATTTCCCTATTATTGTAATTTACCATCCGATTAACCTTCTGACAACTAACAGGTTTTCCAGCTCGTTCATCACATGTTTTACTATGAAGCATATATATTGTTAATTTATTGAAGTGCCAACACCTACTTTCGTGCTTTTGACTAATAGATTAGTGAACATTTATGGCCCTTGAGTCACATTTGCCATGGTTGTGTGAGTAATCGTTACGTTGGTGATGGCCTCAACACTGATCACCAAATGTTGTGATGACTTTTCTTATTCTCTATGTGGGAGAGGAATGAAGGTGCGAGGGAAGGGGCAATCGTTCATACACCAGCTGTAGCGTGTGACGCTATTAGAAGAAGAAGAAACCCTACAGTACAGAAAGAAGCCACTCGGCCCATCGAGTCTGCACCGACCACAATCCCACCCAGGCCCCACCCCCACATCCCACCCTCTAATCTACGCATCCCAAGGCACTAAGGGGCAATTTTAGCATGGCCAATCAACCTAACCCGCACATCTTTGGACTGTGGGAGGAAACCGGAGCACCCGGAGGAAACCCACGCAGACATGAGGAGAATGTGCAAACTCCACACAGACAGTGACCCAAGCTGGGAATCGAACCCAGGACCCTGGAGCTGTGAAGCAGCAGTGCTAACCACTGTGCTACCGTGCCGCCCTGTATTGTTTAGCACCTGCTCCACGCACTTGACTTTTACCTTCCTGAGCTTTATATCTTGGCTAAAGCTATTTCTGTGCTGATGAGATGAGTACAGACTCAGTTTGAAAGGTCGTCAAACATGGTGACACAGTGATTAGCACAGTCACGGCTTTGGGTGACTGTCTGTGCGGAGTTTACACATTCTCTCTGTGTGGGTTTCCTCCGGGTTTTCCGGTTTCCTCCCACACTCTAAAGAAGTGCGGGTTAGGCCATACTAAATGCAGCTATATATAAGACGCTCGTCAGACCCCACTTGGAGTACTGTGCTCAGTTCTGGTCGCCTCACTATAGGAAGGATGTGGAAAAGATTGAAAGAGTGCAGAGGAGATTTACAAGGATGTTGCCTGGATTGAGTGGCATGCCTTATGAGGATAGGCTGAGGGAGCTCGGGCTTTTCTCCTTGGAGAGACGAAGGATGAGAGGAGACCTAATAGAGGTGTATAAGATGTTGAGAGGCATAGATCGGGTGGACTCTCAGAGGCTTTTTCCCAGGGTGGAAATGTCTGCTACGAGAGGACACAGGTTTAGGGTGCTGGGGGGTAGGTACAGGGGAGATGTTAGGGGTAAGTTTTTCGCACAGAGGGTGGTGGGCGAGTGGAATCGGCTGCCGTCAGTGGTGGTGGAGGCGAACTCAATAGGGTCTTTTAAGAGATTCCTGGATGAGTACATGGAGCTTAATAGGATGGAGGGTTATAGGTAGGTCTAGAAGGTAGGGACGTGTTCGGCACAACTTGTGAGCCGAAGGGCCTGTTTGTGCTGTAGTTTTTCTATGTTTCTAAATTGACCCTTAATGTCAGGGAGATTAGTAGAGTAAATATGTGGGATTATGGGGATGGGGCCTGGGTGGGATTGTGGTCGGTGCAGACTCAATGGGCCAGATGGCCTCCTTCTGCACTGTAGGGATTCTATGATTCTAAGTATGTTGCACGTTGATTGCAGGTAGCCTTAAAATACTGATTCAATTGCCTTTTCCCTCCAAATTCTGACTCATTCAACGCACACAGTCCTCACTTTACATCTTCCCCACTTCGGCTGGGGAGGGTTAAACGTTTCCACTAAGAATAATCACATTGTGGGCAGAGTGGGCAAAAGGAGGCTATTTGGCCCATTGGGTGCAGTTTTGAACTGTCAGAGTGAATGGGCGATGTGGACAAAAAATCTTGTGAGAGTCAGGAAATGAGAATCTCGCCGGTGAAATCTCGTTTTCCCATTTTCCACATCCTTGCCGGTGACATAACTCAGGGCATAACATTTCAATAAATGTTAATAAGTTTAAATATAATTAAAGGACTTCCCTGCAATATGTCTCCCCCCCCCCCCCCCCCCCCCCCCCCACTGAATATTCATACCTCGCTGACACAATGTCACGTCACCGGTATGTTCGAATACAAGAGCAGGGATGTAATTCTGAGGCTGTATAAGGCTCTGGTCAGACCCCATTTGGAGTATTGTGAGCAGTCTTGGGCCCCGTATCTAAGGAAGGATGTACTGGCATTGGAAAGGATCCAGAGGAGGTTCACAAGAATGATCCCTGGAATAAAGAGCTTGTCGTATGAGGAACAGTTGAAGACTCTGGGTCTGGTCCTTGGAGCTTAGAAGGATGAGGGGGGATCTCATTGAAACCTACAGGACACTGCAAGGCCTGGATAGAGTGGACATGGGGAGGATGTTTCCAATAGTCAGAAAAACTAGAACCAAAGGGCACAACCTCAGGGTAAAGGGACGATCCTTTAAAACAGAGATGAGGAGGAATTTCTTCAGCCAGAGAGTGGTAAATATGTGGAACTCTTTGCCGCAGAAGGCTGTGGAGGCCAGGTCATTGAGTGTCTTTAATACAGAGATAAATGGGTTCTTGATTAATCAGGGGATCAGGGGTTATGGGAAAAAGGCAGGAAAATAGGGATGAGAAAAATATCAGCCATGATTGAATGGCGGAGCAGACTCGATGGGCCGAGTGGCCTAATTCTGCTCCTCTGTCTTATGGTCTTATGCTCTTATGGCATCCCCTTTGTTAGAACAACTCCACCGTTCTGTAGTAAGTTATTGTCTGCTTCAACTATTTAGCCAATGTTCCTTTAAAAGATGGAGTCGTCATTACCTCATCTGTACCTTGTGCAATGACTTTAATGAGCTCACGATGTGGACCTCTTGGAATACGAGCTCTCTGATTAAGGCAGTAATGGCTTGTCCGATCAGGGAGCCCTGCATGTGTATATAATGTGGAGTGTCAGGGTTACTGGCACTCGGGGTTTATACTCTGCATGAGGAAGTGCCTGTCTGAGTGTTACTGACTGTGTAAGTAAATCTAAGTTTGGTGAAGGGAACTCGGCCTCGGAGGAGTTATTCCACCTTGAATTTCATTGTCCATCTCCTAGCTACATAAATAACTTTTCCCCATCTTCCTCCTTACTCATTAAGTGGCCATTTTAACCTGATCATGATTTGTCACTGACAACCCACCCAGATAATAGAGTTTATGATGATAACCACATAGCGCATTGTTTTCAGAAGGACTTTATTAAGTGAGGTTAATAAGGCAATACATTACCCCTCCCTAATCCCCTACAACTAGCTTCATTAAAATCCTTTTTCCCAATAAGAATTCAATTGGCTTCTTACACCTATTGGTGGTTGCAAGGATTTTCTTTTGTCTTCATTGTGCCATTTAAGAGTCTGTTTTGGAAATAAATTTGTAGATGTCACAATCTTTAAAACAACTTCACTGTAAGGTGTCTCTTCTCTCAGAGGTTTAAAATGTGTGTGACAGTTCTATTGTCACCACTAAGAATAGTGTGATCGTACAGTTCAGTTCAGCTTCAACATCTTCAAGATCTCACTATTGCTCTCTCGTTGTTCACCCAATGTGAAAACAAGATTGGTTGAGATCAAGTTGTCAGTAATGAGATAATGGCCGTGCCTGTGCATTCTTCTCAAATTTATAGCTTTGGGGCTTTAAAAGGCAGGGTGAAAGCTTACCAAAAAATAGCAGAATGTTGTTTCTGGCGATAGAACTGGTGTGTTTCTTTCCAGATTCTATCACACCCTGCGAAAAAAAAATCAAGGGGGTGTGATTCATACCATCATACAGGCAGGTGGGCCCTAACTACACTGGCAAAACCCAACTGCACAGAGATTAGGGTGCCATTTTTAAAGGATGCCCAAATCAGAACTCCAATAAACCTTCATGGCGCCAACCTGCCAGTGCCTAGCTGTGCCAAGGGGCATTGCCAGAGCACTGCGTGGCCATGTCCCTCTAGGGGACTATACTTACTTCTACACCCCCAGGGAGGCCCCCACAACAGGTTTACGTCTGTGTGAACCTGTTGCATGCTGGCACAGTGTCAATATCTGGCTGGGGCGGTGAGGAGGTGGGGGGGGGGGGGGGGGGGGGGGTCAAGGTTTGGCGAGAGGGCAGGTTAATGGTATGAAAATATATGCCAATGCATGCTAATGCATGCAAAGCAGGTTCGCACCCACTGCGTGTGTGAACCTGGTGACATTGTGGGCAAAGGGACAGGGAAGATACGAAATCGTCTTCTTGCCGGTGAGAACTGCAACTTCCAGATCTTGAGCCCCCGCCGGCAGCCTCACAGACAGCGAGCATAGGCTCAAGATTTTGCCCGTAACGTTAATTAGCTCTTAGAGGTCACAAGGCTTGGTTTCTGCTCACGTCCGACACACATGGTTACAAAGAGAGTGTACAGAACAAGACAGATCATCTACCCGACTTACCGATGATGCCGTTAATGTCTCATTCGAGCCGCGACAGACTCCTCTTCATTTAACCCCTGTCAGCATACCCTTTTCTAACTTTCTGCCACATATACTTACCCAGCCTCCCTTTAAATGTATCTGTGGTACTCACCTCAACCACCAATTTCACATTCCTGCCACTCTTGAATTAAACGTAGATTCCCTGTTGGGTATTTTGGTGACTATCATATATTTATGGCGTCTAGTTTATGTTTCTATATATGGGGGGGGATCAGGATATTGAATTTGATGATCAGCAATGATCAAAATGAATGGTGGAGCAAGGCCCGAATGGCCTATTCCTGGTTCTAGTTTCTATGAAACAGCTCCCCCTCCCCCCCAACCTCAAACCCACCATTTTCTTTACCTCTCCCTGATTGAACTATCTTAGAATCATAGAATCGCTACATTGCAGAAGGAGACCATTCAGCCCATCGAGTCTGCAATCCCACCCAGACCCTATTCCTGTAACCTCACATATTTATCCTGATAATCCCCCTGACACGAGGGTCAACTTAGCACGGCCAATCAACCTAACCTCTGTCAGTTAACCTCCTCAGCCCCTCTTTTCATGAGACAAGAGCCCCACTTGTTTGTGCTTGATGAGTATAACCTCACAGTTCTGACATCATTCTCGCGAATAATCTTCTTTGCAATTTCTCCGGTGCCTTTCTGATCTTTCCATAATGCAGGGAGCACAACTGCTCACAGTATTCCAAGTGTGGTCTCATCAAGGTTTTTTTATACATGTTAAACACAACGTTTCTGCTTTTTGATTCTACCCCTTTAGAAATGAACAATGTTTAATTTTCTGTTTATGGCCTTATTAACCTGAGCCGCTACTTTTGGTGATCTCTGCGTCTGTACTCCATGATCTCAGTGCTCAATCGTCCCATTTCCACTCTTATTATCTCAGCAGTGTGTGCCTGCCTTATTCTATCAAAATGCACTACCTGACACTTATCTCCATTGAAATGCACTTGGCAGGTGGTAAGATTGCCATTAGAATTTAAATTAAGGCTGAACCCAACGAGCTAAGGTTAAGCTAAAGATTCAGATCACAGGAATGAAGCTTAAATCAAAAAAGCAATGTTGTTTAAATCAGTTAACCTCATGCGTGCAATTCTATTTAGTTAACTGTAAGTGGATATCACAGACTATGGTAAACAGGTATTCTCAAAGGCAATCATGTAAAGTGAAGATGCTGTAGGAGTATAACTTCAGAAATCAAACCTCAGTCACTTTAAAGTCTAGTTCAATTTAACAACAACATATTAGGATAATTAAATAGCACCTGTAACGTTCGGAAATACTCCAAGGAGCTTTACAGGGGCACAATTTAACAAAATTTGACATCAAATTGCAATGGGGCTGGTGATCAGAAGGTGGGTGGAAGAGGCCAGTTTTAAGGACTGTTTTATGGGGGAGGGAGAGGCAGAGAGGGTTCGACTGGAATATGGAGCGTAGGGCACAGACAGCTGAAAGCACAATGGCTAACAGTTGAGGGATTAAAATTGAGCCTGCACAAGTGGTCAGCTTTGGAGAAGTGCAGGGTTCCCAGAGGGCTGGAGCACTGGGAGAGGTTACTGACAGAGGGAAAAGTCAGGCCATCGATGGCTCTGAAAAGAAGGATGAGAATTTTAACTTTGAGGTGTTGCCACACTGGGACCAAAGTGGGTCAGCAAGCACACTGAGGGAAAGGGGATTTGGTGAAGGATAGGGTATGTACAGCAGAGCTTCGGATGAGTTCATAGAATTCGCACAGTGCAGAAGGAGGCCATTTGACCCATTGAGTCTGCACGACCACAATCCAACCCGGGCCCTATCCCCCGTAACCCCACATATTACCCCGCTAATCCCCCTGACACTAGGGTCAATTTAGCATGGTCAAATCAACCTAACCTGCACATCTTTGGACTGTGGGAGGAAACCGGAGCACCCGGAGGAAACCCATGCAGACACAGGGGGAATGTGCAAACTCCGCACAGACAGTGACCCGAGGCCGGGATTGAACCTGGGTGCCTGGCGCTGTGAGGCAGCAGTGCTAACCACTGTGCCACCGTGCCTCCTACTTCTTCAGAGTTCTTCAGAGGAAATAAGGCGGGCGTGGGCCTGGGCAAGATGCTGAGTCGTTACAGACTCGATGGGCCGAATGGTCTGCTTCTGCACTGTAGGGGTTCATATTTTCTATGAAAAATGAAAATAAGGATCCCAATTTATTGGTTCTGTTATGAGACTATCTTGAGGAGAAATCTCTGACTAAGAGGGGAATAGCTTGACATTGATGTGTTTGCCGTGTTGGGCATCATGTTGTCATGCTCTATGTTAAAACGTTGCAGCTTGCTGCTGGATGGACACCGTAAGCCTGTCTTTACTCACTGTGAGTACAGTTGAGATATTCTCAATGTGCTGAAGTAGAATGATATTCCCTCCTGCAAGTTTTCTTTCTTATTCTGCTGAGGTGTTAAAAGCGCACTGATTATCAAGGTGTTAGAAGCAAGCCTGCAGGTTTTTTGCACTGAGGCAAAAAGGATTAATTCAGTTTGATTTCCCCCTCTCTCATTTCACCATAAAAACAGAGATTAATATACAGTGGTAGTTGCTGGGAGACACTCTCGTGTCAAAGGTTAAAATTTCCATAAAAATTGCATAGCTAATAAAATGACCCATCATGATTGGTGTCATATGTGGTGCTGCATGGAGCAGGACTAACATTTCAGAACTATTACTGACCACTTAATGGCGTGTGCCATTGCTATGTAGGAGGGGAGGGCAGTGGAGGAGTGGTATTGTCGCTGGACTAGTAATCCAAAGACCCAGGATAATGCTCTGGGGATCCGGGTTCGAATCCCATCACGGCAAATGGTGAAATTTGAATTCAATAAAAATCTGGAATTAAAAGTCTACTGAGGAAACCATTGCCGATTGTTGTAAAAACACACCTGGTTCAGTAGTGTCCTTTGGGGAAGGAAATCTGCTGTCCTTACCGGGTCTGACCTACATGTGATTCCAGAGCCACAACAATGTGGTTGACTCTCAACTGCCGTTGGGCAACTAGAAATGGGCAATAAATGCTGGTCAGCCAGTTATGCCCATGTCCCATGAATTAAAATCCATCTGGTTCATTAATGTCCTTTGGGGAAGGAAATCTGCTATCTTTACCTGGTGTGGCCTACGTGGAACACCTCGGTGTTCCCCACAACTTCCTAACTCACAGACCACAATCGGTAAGGATAGGCAACAACACACCCTCCACAATTATTCTCAACACCGATGCCCCACAAGGCTGTGTTCTCAGCCCCCTGCTATACTCCTTATACACCTATGACTGTGTGGCCAAATTCCCCGCCAATTCGATTTTCAAGTTTGCTGACAACACCACCGTAGTGGGGTCGGATCTCAAACAATGACGAGACAGAGTACAGGAATGAGGTAGAGAATCTGGTGAACTGGTGCGGTGACAATAATCTCTCCCTCAACGTCAACAAAACGAAGGAGATTGTCATCAACTTCAGGAAGCATAGAGGAGAACATGCCCCTGTCTACATCAAAGGGGACGAAGTAGAAAGGGTCGAGAGCTCCAAGTTTTTAGGTGTCCAGATCACCAACAACCTGTCCTGGTCCCCCCATGCCGACACTATAGTTAAGAAAGCCCACCAATGCCTCTACTTTCTCAGAAGACTAAGGAAATCTAGCATATCAGCTACGACTCTCACCAACTTTTACAGATGCACCATAGAAAGCATTTTTCTGGTTGTATCACAGCTTGATATGGCACCTGCTCTGCGCAAGACCACAAGAAACTACAAAAGGTCGTGAATGTAGCCCAATCCATCACACAAACCAGCCTCCCATCCATTGACTCTGTCTACACTTCCCGTTGCCTCGGCAAAGCAGGCAGCATAATTAAGTACCCCTCGCACCCCGGACATCTCTCCTCTAGCTTCTTCCATTGGGAAAAAGTCACAAAAGTCTGAGGTCACGTACCAACCGACTCCAGAACAGCTTCTTCCCTGCTGCCATCAGACTTTTGAATGGACCTACCTCGCATTAAGTTGACCTTTCTCTACACCCTAGCTATGACTGAAACACTACATTCTGCACTCTCTCATTTCCTTCTCTATGAACAGTATGCTTTTTCTATTTAGCGCGCAGGAAACAATACTTTTCACTGTATGCTAATACATGTGACAATAATAAATCAAATCAAATCAAATCAAAATGTGACTCCAGACCCACAGCAATGTGGTTGACTCTTAACTGCCCTCTGAAATGGCCCGGCAAGCCACTTAGTTCAATTAGGGATGGGCAATAAATGTTGACTCAGCAGCGATGTCCACATCATGTGAATGAGTAAAAGAATAAAAATATGTATATAGATTTGTGCTTGTTGGATTATGGTGGGATTTCATCAAACCACCCAGTAATATTGCATGATTAGATTATTCGATTTATTTCGGGTTGGTTGAGTGGCTGTATTCATATCCCTTTCACTCGGTGCTCAATAGGACTTCATGTCTAAATCAAATAGTTAAATGACAATGTAGGGTCAGTTTAGTTCTTTTGGCTGGATCACTGGTTATTGATGCAGAGTGACGCCAGCAGCGTGGGTTCAATTCCCATACGGCCGAGGTTATTCATTCTTGATCTTGCCCTTGGCCTGAGGTGTGGCGATCCTCAGATTAAATCACAACCAGTCACAGCCTATGGCAATCTGGGGCTATGGTAACTTTACCTTTAGACTATATATTGAAAAGAATGGCCGCCTCTTGCTGTCCTGTATTTGTGGAAAATCAATCAGGTAAAATGATTGTTGCTTTGATGTTCACAGTTCCTCAGTTTATTTCTCATGATTTAAGAGCAGAAGGCATAGGAGCAGGAGTAGGCCCTTCGGCCCATCGAGTCTGTTCCGCCATTCAACGAGATCATGACTGGTCCGATGTAATCCTCAACTCCACTTTCCTGCCTTATCCCCATAGCCCTCGATTCCCTTACTGATTAAAAATCTGTCTATCTCAGCCTTGAACACACTAAACGACCCAGCCTCTACAGCCCTCTGTGGTAAAGAATTCCACAGATTCACTCCCCTCTGAGGGAAGAAATCCCTCCTCATCTCTGTCTTAAATGGCCGACCCCTTACTCTGAGACTATGCCCTCTGGTCCTAAACTCTCCCACAAGGGCAGAAACAATCTCTCAGCATCTACCCTGTCAAGTCCCCTGAGAATCCTGTATGTCTTGATAAGGCCGCGCCTCTCATCTTTCTAAACTCCAATGAATTCAGGCCCAACCTACTCAATCTCTCCTCGTAAGAAAATCCCTCCATACCTGGGATGAACCTCGTGAAGCTTCTCTGGACTGCCTCCAATGCCAGTATATCTTTCCTTAGAAAAGGTGCCCAAAACTATTCACAGTATTCCAGGTGTGCTCTAACTAGTGCCATGTATAGACTTTCTTATTTACTCCATTCCCTTTGAATAAGTGCCAACCTTCCATTTGCCTTCCCTATTATCTGCTGAACTTGCATGCTAACTTTTTGTGATTTATGCACGAGAACCCCGTATCTCTCTGTGCTTCTTTCTGCCAGAGTGCATAACTTCATCGTTTCCTAAATTATATCACATCTGCCAAGATTTTGCCGACTCACCTAACCTGTCTATATCCCTCTCCAGACAGGAAGCCATGTACTAGATTGCCAAAGTCTTCAGGAAACAAAATTTAATCTCATGGACACAGCAGTGAGAAGAAGCATTTTGGAAAAGTGAAAGTTTTTCATATTTTTTCGTCTTTTCATTTATCAATTGTAAAATAGAAAATAGAGATAAGAAAGATTCAATTGTCTGGGGCGGTTAGAGTCGGGAGGGCATCCAGGCATATAAGCAATCAGAGTTGGTAACTCTTTACCCCACAGACTCTCACTCGTAGGATTACATTCACCAGAGTTTATAAGAGTGAGAGGGGATCTCATAGAAACTTATGAAATTCTAACAGGGTTAGTCAGGGTAGATTCAGAAAGAATGTTCCCAATGGTGGGGGGAGTCCAGAACTCAGGGTCATAGTTTGAGGATAAGGGGTAAACCTTTTAGAACTGAGGCGAGGAGAAATGTCTTCACCCAGAGGGTGTTGAATGTGTGGAATTCACTATCACAGAATGTAGTTGAGGCCAAAATGTTGTGTGATTTCAAGAAGAAATTAGATATAGCTTGTGGTGAACCATAGATGGTTAGCACTATGGGTACTTGTACATATGTTACTGTTGTCACTGTTGGGGTTAGGGTTGGGGTGTTCTACCTGTTGGTATTGTTCTGTGGTACACTCCGGTTGGCTCTGCCTACCTGTAGGAGTATAAAGGTCACTGCACTGCCTGGTGACCCTTTAGTCTGGGATTGTATTGTTATGCAGTATGCTCCATTCTTGTTACTAATAAAAGCCTTTATTTCCCGGGTACGATCCAGCCTCCCGAGTGATTTAATCGCGCATCATAGCTCTTGGGGCTAAAGGGATCAAGAGATATGGGGGGAAGGGGGGGGATCAGGATATTGAATTCGATGATCAGCCACGATCAAAATGAATGGTGGACTAGGCTCGATGGGCCGAATGGCCGACACCTGCTTCTAGTTTCTCCGTTTCTATGTTTGTATACTATGAGTATGATCATCTGGTGGTTCTGGTACTGCACTGGCTGCCCTGAGGCCCTGAGTTTAAATGACAGGTTACAAAGTTGAATTCAACAAATTTGCAGGCGAACGTCGGAAAATGACCACAGCTGTGGTTTAAAAACAAACAGTAACTCCTTCATTAATGCGCTGCAGAGGAAAAAACTTGGCAAGCCTCGCTGGCGTGACCTTCACATGGCTCCGGCCCCTTAATATGTAATGGTACTGATAGTTCACGGATCACCATAGGCATTTCTCTGCACTAGAGAGAGACAATTGTTTATGTGGCTTGCGGGGCACCACTCCTCACCAAGTGAGGGGCAAGGCAAGGTGGTCAGCCTCCATGAACTTGGTACTTGACTGCTAATGACCTCAGACCAACAAGGGGTGAGCAATAGATGACATTCTGCCTGTGACACCAACGTCCCAAGAACAATTAAAGGAACCAGATGTAGCCCAAGCTATTTCGTGCAGAAGAGGAAGATCAGCGGCAGTATTACATAAGAACATAAGGACATAAGAAATAGGAGCAGGAGTAGGCCATCTAGCCCCTCGAGCCTGCCCCGCCATTCAATAAGATCATGGCTGATCTGACGTGGATCAGTACCACTTACCCGCCTGATCCCCATAACCCTTAATTCCCTTACCGATCAGGAATCCATCCATCCGTGCTTTAAACATATTCAGCGAGGTAGCCTCCACCACCTCAGTGGGCAGAGAATTCCAGAGATTCACCACCCTCTGGGAGAAGAAGTTCCTCCTCAACTCTGTCTTAAACCGACCCCCCTTTATTTTGAGGCTGTGTCCTCTAGTTTTAACTTAATTACAGGATCAAATCAATCTGTGTTAATACATAAAACACTTTGATTTTCTCGAACGGAAGAAAAAACAGAGGATGGATAGTGGTAAGGATGACCATGACGTCTTAGACCATAAGACATAGGAGCAGAGTTAGCCCACTCGGCCAATTGAGTCTGCCCCGCCATTCAATCATGGCTGATATCTTTCTCATCCCCATTCTCCTGCCTTTTCCCCATAACCCCTGATCCCCTTATTAATCAGGAACTTATTTATCTCTGCCTTAAAGACACTCAATGACCTGGCCTCCACAGCCTTCTGTGGCCAAGAGTTCCACAGATTCACCACCCTCTGGCTGAAGTCTTTAAGTCTTAGAGTCTTAAAGGCCAAAATGGCTAATAGATACTGAGCTAAAGCAGGAGATTTTGGAAGGGGTGGGGGAATCACTAAAGGCTTGGTCAAAGTGATACATTTTCAGGAGGAGGCGAGAGGGGTGGACAGGTTCAAGGAGAGGTTTCCAGAGTTTAGGATTTTGACAGCGGAGACACTGCTGACAATGACGTGGGCAAAGGGCATAGGGGGGGTTACCCAAGAGGGTCAAAATTAGAGGAAACCGAGTTCTTGGAGAGTTGTATGGCTGGAGATAGTTACAGAGATGGGGAGGGGTGAGCCCATGGAATGATTTGAACACAGGAATGGAAATTTGAAACTCAATGCACTGATGGACCAAGCCCCAATGCAGGTCACCAATTGCAAGGATACTGGATGAGTGAGAGTTGGTACAAGTTAGAATGTCTGCAGCAGAGTTTTGGATGAATTCTCAGTCATGGAGGGTGGAGACTGGGAGACGGCCAGGAGATTGGAATGAAGATAACAAAAGGATAGATTTTCCAATCATTCCTTTTAACTCAATCTTCCGATGCCTGACATCAATCTCTTGGCTTTTCTCCAACTGCCATCAGGCTTGTGCATCTCCGAGATTCAGGATGGTAAGGTCATGAGCACATGCAGATTTTCAGGCTTGAATGACTCAGTCGATCACGTAATGCATTTGCTAAATGAGCTGCTTATGCTAATCTGAAGTAACTGGAGCTTTTACTGAGTTCATCACATATTCTCGAAAACCGTGAAGGTACTTCAATTAAATGATGCTGAATCGTAAAGAGTTAAATTACGATGCCACGTTGCACAACCTTGATTTGTATGCCCTTTCGTTTGGAAGATAGAGGGGTGATGTAATCAGGGTGCTAGGATTTGACGCAGCATAGAGAGAAATTGCTTCCTCTGGTGTGTGAATCCAGAACAAGGGGACGCAACCTTAAAATTAGAGCTAGGCTACTGAGATGTGAAATT
Source organism: Mustelus asterias (assembly GCF_964213995.1). Lineage (NCBI taxonomy): Eukaryota > Metazoa > Chordata > Chondrichthyes > Carcharhiniformes > Triakidae > Mustelus > Mustelus asterias. Next base: position 73,670,697 of record NC_135821.1, on the reverse strand, counting down.
AGGAAATGATTGTTGATACAAAGAATAGTGACTAAATTGAAATTTTGCAGAATGACGGCTCTATAGACCTTTTTGAGAGCAAGAGTTTCAAACAATATGGAGCAAAGTGGGTAAATGGGGTTGAGGTACGGATCAGCTATGAGCATTTGATGATTTAATGGCTTATTTATGTACCTGTTTTTCTATTTGGTATCTGACATTGACAGTAAACCCACCCTATGTTAAGAACAGTCACTGGAGTGTGGCAACTAGGGGAATTTCACAGTAACTTCATTGCAGTGTTAATGTAAGCCTTACTTGTGAGTAATAAATAAACTTTAAAAACTTTTTAAAGGTCTCTGAGAAACTTGCACATTTATAATTTCTGGTTGAAAGCAAATTACTGCGGATGCTGGAATCTGGCTTTGAACTTTGACAAGGGGTCACCTGGACTCGAAACGTCAGCTCTTTTCTCTCCTGACAGATGCTGCCGGACCAGCTGTGATCTTCCAGCATTTCGCCTTTGGTTTATGATTTCTGATTGTCCGGGACCGAGTGTATTCTTTACTGATTTTGATTTGTCACATGTATTAGTATACAATGAAAAGTATTATTTCTTGAGTGCTATACAGACATAGCATACCATACATAGAGAAGGAAAAGAGAGGGTGCAGAATGTAGTGTTACAGTCATAGCTGGGGTGTAGAGAAAGATCAACTTAATGCAAGGTAAGTCCATTCAAAAGTCTGATGGCAGCAGGGAAGAAGCTGTTCTTGAGTCGGTTGGTACGTGACCTCAGACTTTTGTATCTTTTTCCTGACGGAAGAAGGTGGAAAAGAGAATGTTCGGGGTGCTTCGTGACCTTAATTATGCTGGCTGCTTTGCCGCGGCAGCAGGAAGTGTAGACAGGGTCAATGGATGGGAGGCTGGTTTGCGTGATGGATCGGGCTACATTCGCGACCTTTTGTAGTTTCTTGCGGTCTTGGGCAGAGCAGGAGCCATACCAAGCTGTGATACAACCAGAAAGAATGCTTTCAATGGTGCATCTGTAAAAGTTGGTGAGAGCCGTAGCTGATATGTCAAATTTCCTTAGTCTTCTGAGAAAGTAGAGGTATTGTTGGGCTTTCTTAACTATAGTGTCGGCATGGGGGGGACCAGGACAGGATGTCTGATCGGGATACAGTCCACTTACCCAGGTCCTGCAAGCTTAGGCAGCAGATGGCAAAGCTGAGGCTTTGTGTGCCCCAGTGTGCCAGCATATTGCCAGAGTTTACCCAACTAAAGCCACTCAGTTTATATGTATAGAGCCCTGATAAGTTTCACAATGTTTGCCCGCCTAAGGGCAACTGACTGTTCAGACTGCTTTCTTGTTCTAATTTGTCTTATTAATTTAAATATCAGAGGACAGACATAGGCAGTTGAAACAATCAGGTCTTTAATGAGACATCAAACATTATAATCCAAGATGTTCTCAAGTCTTTAATGAGATGTCATCTGACACAATCATGTATATTCATTCAGGTTTCACACTTCATGATGATTCCAGTTAGAGTATAAGAGTCTTTATTGGGATCATACAACACAATCCAGTATGCTCACACAGGTATATTCTCGAGTATTTAATGATTCCAGTGTAAGAATTCACTTACAACTATGAATTCTACTTTTAAACTCTACATTCCTTGCATTCTACCAATGGTTCACACTTTATCAAAGGTGCATAAAGGTACACCAGAATAAAAACACACCTAGTAGAATGCACTTATCTCTTCAACTATTCTAATCATCCTGTTATCATGCTTACCATCATAGAATAGAATCATTGAATCCCTGCAGTGTAGAAGGAGGCCATTCAACCCATCGAGTCTGCACTGACTCTCCAACAGAATATCATATCCAGGCCCTCTCCCCTGCCCTATCCCTGTAACCCCACACATTTACCATGGTTAATCCATCTAATCTACACATCTTGGGACATCAAGGGGCAATTTAGCATGGCCAATCCACCTAACTCGCACATCTTTTGGACTGTGGCAAGAAACCGGAGCACCCAGAGAAAACCCACGCAGACATGGGGGAACCCAGGTCTCTGGCACTGTGAGGCAGCAGTGCTAACTGCTGTGCCACCGTGCGGTCAAAATGTAAAATAATCTCCAGTAAAATATTTGGGAGAAAAGTATTTACCCAGAGAGAGGTAAGATGTGGTTAGCAGTGCTGCCTCACAGCACCAGGGACCCGGGTTCAATTCTGACCTTGAGTGACTGTGTGGAGTTTGCACGTTTGCCCATTGTCTGCGTGGGTTTCCTCCAGGTGTTCCAGTTTCCTCCCACACTCCAAAGATATGTGAGTTAGGTGGATTGGGCATGGTAAATCACCCCTTAGTGTCCCAAGATGTGTAGATTAGGGGAATTTGTGGGGTAAATACATGGGGTTATGGGGATTGGGCCTGGGTAAAATAAAATAAGGTGGGTCTGTGCAGATTCGATGGGCCGAATGACCTTCTTCTGTAGGGACTCTATGATTCAATGAATGTGGAACTTGCTACAATTGCCGGTAGTTTGGTGACCAGTCTGGCTTCAGGATGAATGCGATTGCTTTGATGCTTCCAGTCCAAAGATGTAGATGACTGAGATGGTTATCCTTCAGGAGACGATGCAGCTGAGTTGGGTTCCTGGATGATCACAGTTCAATAAACAGAGCTCGAAGCTCACCACCTGGATTGGAGAGAAAAGGAAGCTGGAAGGACTCCACTTGAACTTTCCCCTGAAGATGTCTGTCCTCAGTTCTGCTGAGAAAATATGTGCTTAAAGCAGAAGATCCCGCCAACCTGAACAGCCGAAGAATTACGACCTACATACTCATTTGCTTTTTTTTATTTATAGACTCTAATTTGACCAACTGTAATCTCTATTAGTGTGTGTGTGTTGGAAAGTCAGAACATATTTTACTTAGATTAGTTCAAGTATAATAATCACTCACCAGATGAAGGAACCGCGCTCCGAGAGCTCGTGATTCCAAATAAACCTGTTGGACTTTAAACTGGTGTTGTGAGACTTCTTACTGTGACTACCCCAGTTCAACGCCGGCATCTCCACATCATAAGTATAATAAAGCTAACCTCTCTCCTTATTAAAATCAAGTAAACATGTTCTTTGATTTGATTTATTATCGTCACATGTGTTGGGAGCAGTGAAAAGTGTTGTTTCTTGCGCACTATGCAGACAAAGTATACCTTTCATAGACCATATAGGGGAGAAGGAAAGGAGAGGGTGCAGAATATAGTGTTATAGCGATAGGGGTATAGAGAAAGATCAGCTTAATATATAGTACGTCCATTCAAAAGTCTGATAGCAGCAGGGAAGAAGCTGTTCTTAAGTTGGTCGGCACGTGATCTCAGACTTTTGTATCTTTTTCCGGATGGAAGAAGGCGGAAGAGAGAATGTCCGGGGTGCGTGGGGTTCTTGATTATGTTGGCAGCTTTTCCAAGGCAGCGGGAAGTGTAGACAGAGTCAATGGATGGGAGGCGGGTTTGTGTGATGGACTGGGCCACGTTCACAACCTTTTGTAGTTTCTTGCAGTCTTGGTTCTGTTGGTTCTTTTATAATCAGTGAGTAAATGCACACTGAATTAGCAAGTATATCCTTTTCAAACACGAAAGCCTTTTACGGCCAAATGAGGAGAGAGAGCAAAGAAGGCAGCCATATGACCCCTCCACACTTGGTCATAACAATATGCTGAAAAGGTGAGATGAGGTAAAGGGGAAAGAGTTACAGTAGGGAATAGGCCAGTTAGGCTTAAGGGCCCACTCCTCTGCTTTGCATTCTATCTAATTCTGCTTACAGGCCTCATCTATGAAACCTCTGTATTCATCCAAATAAAGTGTATGTTACAGAGAACAAAGAACAGTACAGCACAAGAACAGGCCGTTTGGTGCACCAAGCCTGCGTTGACACGTCACTCTTTTCTAAGCTAAAGACTGTTTGCCTCTGCATAGCCCTCTATTCCCTGCCTATTCATGTATCTGTCAAGATGCCTCTTAAACGTTGCTATTGTATCAGCTTCTACCACCTCCTCTGGCAGCGCATTCCAGGCACTTACCACCCTTTGTGTAAAAAACTGGTCCCTCACATCTTCTTTAAACTTTCCCCCTTTTACCTTAAACCCATGTCCTCTAGTAATTGACGTTTCTACCTGGGAATATTGCTAATATATATTCTGTAACATTGCTGAGAGTGGGATTTGGCTGTGGGCTTTTTTGCCTTCCACTCTCAGATCTCTATCCGATATCTTTGTGAAAACAGTTGTCTGAGAGGAGGAAGACCATTTTGACATCAATGTTGTGATGTGGATGGAGGAACCGTGTAACTAGGATTGTTTAAAAAAAAAGAGTTGAGAGATACAGTTACATTATGTTTCCCTTTATTAAATATTTTCAGAGGATGTATGGTGTACAATGTCTGACCTTATCATGGCTGGCTCAAGTGCTGATAGGGGAAGGCTGAATTATGAGCCAGCACTGGCCCGTTCCTTGATGTTTCTCTCAAATTCTGACAGCTACTTCCTCATGCTGAGAGATGGGGAACATTATGAGACTGGTAAAATGAATAAATTGGGCTAATTGCAGTTGAAAAAAAAGGTTTATTTCTCTGTTTTATATATATTAGAGAGAAGCAACGTACCTCAAAGTCTTAAAACCAAAGGTGGGATTTTCCAACCGCACTCGCCCCAAAACCGGAAAATCCTGCCCAAGGTCAACGGACCTTTAGATGGCACCCCCCTCGCCTGTTACGATTCCCATGGTAGGCGGGATGGGAAAATTCCCCCCTAAGTATCCGTAGCAACTTATTAAATACCAGGATAATATCATGCATTGTTCTGTAAAACCATGGGATTTCTTCCCCAACTTCTAAAAGAACAAAGAAAATTACAGCCCAGGAACAGGCCCTTCGGCCCTCCAAGCCTGCACTGACCGTGCAATATGTGTTTCTGCCTCTCTTTCCTCCTTCAGTTCTCCCCCAAAACCTATCTCTTTGACCATGCACTTGGTGTCCTATCTTAGTGTATTCCTATGTGGTTCTGCATCAAATTCCATTTGAAAAGGCTCCCATGAAGTGGCAGGGGATATCTTTGTTATACTGAAAATGCAAGTTGTAATTGTTGTTCATTGAGCTGGAGTCCTTTTGTAAATTCACACTTCTCTTGATGAGGAACAATGTTGTCGTTTGGTTAAACTCTTTGTCGAACAGGATTTTCAACGTACATTCACCAGGTGGACTGAAGCAGTTGAGGTCCATTAAGGGCGGGACAATATCTGCACTGCATGTCTGTAACTCCCACATCCCAAGAATTAATCAGAACAGAATAGCAAACCAAGAATGAGTTATACCCGTTGGCACTTATTGACTTTCACCCTGCCACTACTTGTGTTTTATACCTCGGAGATATGTCGAGATGATGCACCAGTTTGTATTTGTCTAAACAGGAGCTACATTTACAGTGCTGTAAAAATGTCCACAGCACAAACTTCCAGCTTACTCTTAGTTTATTTTTCTCTATCCACAGCCACAGATTTGACTAACAGCACAGGAGAACAGTCAACAGACACACACAATCAAACACTGAACAATTGAACACTATGTGTGGGGTGGGGGTGGGGGTGGGGGCGGGGTGGGGGGATGATCTTGAGCCCACGTTTACCATCTGTGAGGTTGCTGGCGGGGGCTCAAGTCGCAGATCTCACCGGCGAGTTCTCGATTTTGAATCTTTAGCATCCCTCGCCAGCGACATCATCAAGTTCACATCCCGAATAGGCGTGAACCAGCTTTACATGAATTTGAATGTATTTAAATGTTATTAACCCGCCCCCTCATCAGATATTGATGCCCCTCTCCCCCATGCCCCCCCCGTACCGCAGTATATTGACACCATGCGGACATGATGCCATGTTGGCACGGTTTACATCAGGTTCACACAGATGTAAACTTGTCTTGGGAATGCCCTTGGAGGCAAGTATAGCTCCTGGGGGGGGGGGGGGGGTGGGGGGGGAGGCACATGGGCAGACAAGTGGCCTGGCAATGCCCACTGGCACTGCCCTTTGGTACACATTGGCATTGCCAGCTTGGTACCAGCCTGTGGCAAGGGGCAGATCTCAGTGAGTGCTTCATGGGGAGTGGGGGGGGGATTCATTTAGGTGTGGCGCTGACTGGGGGTGGAGGGAGAAGCTGTGGAAGCCTCCATGGCCATTGGAGGAGGGCGGGTTGGGGGAAGGAGGGGGTGCTAGGAGGTGAGTGCCAGATTAGACTGTGGAGGAGGGGAAGGGGCCGATGATTGGGCAGTGGGTGGGTGTGCGTGGAGGAAGAAGGCACTGAAGACTGGGGGGGGGGGGGGGGCGGGGGGTGAGGGGCCAATGATCAAGGGGGGAGAGAAGTGCTGACTCTGATCAGGGGCAGGGAGAGGGCCCCTGAGATCTCTATGATGGGCGAGGGGGCAGGTTATGATGGCGCCCCAATCTCTGCGCAGCTGGCATGTTAAGGTCCCCCCACACCCCTCCCCTCTTGTATGACGGCATGAAACCAGCCCTCTTGGTTTTTTTTATGGCAGAGTGTCGTAAGATCTGGAGAGAAACATACTGATTTTCTTGCCAGAAACAACACAGCCATTTTCTTGGTAAGAGTTAGCCCTGCATTGTAGTTACATTTCTCTCTGAGCAGGGATAAGGGGGAAATGAGGAGCTTTTTGGTGGCTACATATTCTTTTGAGTAATTTCTTCTCGAGGGACTGATTAAATGGCACTAGAGCCTCCCCAGCTGCTTCCATAATGCATCTCAGACATAACCCCAGTCCACCCTGAGGACACTGTTTGTCACACGACTGGCGTGACATTTCTCACAACTTTGGAGATCTAGATTGTCAAATTAATATTCAAAGTCTTTATCCAGTTCCCATTGGATAGAACAGCACAGACCTGAACTTGCTGCATTTGGTCAATAGAGGTAGGCCCTGCGGAATGTGATTCTGTTCGTCTGGTGAAGAAAAATCAGCATAAACTAGATTAGGCAGCAATCATAGAATTCCTACAGTGCAGAAGGAGGCCATTCGGCCCATTGTGTCCGTACCGACCACAATCCCATCCAGGCCCTATCCCCGTAACCCCACATATTTACCCTGCTAATCTCCCTGACACTAAGGGACAATTTAGCATGGCCAATCAACCTAATCCACACAGCTTTTCCCCAAGGTGGAAGAGTCAATTACTTGGGGGCATAAGTTTAAGGTGTGAGGGGCAGGGTTTAAAGGAGATGTACGAGGCAGGTTTTTTACACAGAGGGTGGTGGGTGCCTGGAATTCACTGCCAGGGGAGGTAGTGGAAGCAGATACAATAGTGACTTTTAAGAGGTGTCGTGACAAATACATGAATAGGATGGGAATAGTGGGATACGATCCCCGGAAGGATAGGGGGCTTTAGTTCAGTCAGGCAGCTGAACTATGGTCGGTGCAGGCTTGGAGTCCGAAGGGCCTGTTCCTGTGCTGTAATTTTCTTTGTCCTTTGTTTTTTATCTTCGGAGTGTGGGAGGAAACCGGAGCACCCGGAGGAAACCCAGGCAGACATGGGGAGAACGTGCAATCTCCGCACAGACAGTGAGCCGAGGCTGGAATTGAACCCGGGTCCCTGGCACTGCAAGGCAGCAGTGCTAACCACTGTGCCACCCTGCAGCCCGGTGGTGAGAGAGAGAGAGAGAGAAACACTGAACGTGGCATCATGAAAGATTAGTACAGGAATTGAGCAAAAACATTGAAGGATATAAGGTAACACTGGAGTGAGTGCATTTTGATTGTATCTGCTGTTTCAGGAAGTCTATTCTATCAATAGCTTTCTTGGCAGACTGAAGCTATAATTGTAACAGCACTAAATTAAACTAATTCACCTGAACTTATTGATTTACTACTTAATAAGTGGCCATATACAACTGGCGGATAAGGCTAAACATGTGCGGATGTACCATTCTGTTTCTATTTCTCCTGTGCTGTGTTATTGGGATCACTTGGATCTCCAGATGGATTTTACTCTTTTTTGCTGATAGTGATAGTTCCTTCTACTTGACTCTTGCCCTCCCCACTTTTGCCTCACTCCTACCATCGTGAAGCTTCTGTACCTCTGTACTAGCATCTACAGTGACACAAAGGACAACATGTCAGTGTTGATGTTATGATGTGGAGATGCCGGCGTTGGACTGGGGTAAACACAGTAAGAAGTTTAACAACACCAGGTTAAAGTCCAACCATAAGGACTTTAACCTGGTGTTGTTAAACTTCTTACAGTGTTGATGTTATCCAGGGATAGTCACCATTTTCAATTTCATAGTAATGTGGAGAGGAATCACAGGGTGAGGGGCAGGAGATTCAGAGGGGATTTGAGAAAAATTATTTTCACTCAGAGGGCGTTTGGAATCTGGAACGCACGGCCTGGGGAGGTAGTAGAGATCGGAAGCCTTACAACCTTGAAAAAGTATTTGGATGAGCACTTGAAACATCCTAACATTCAAGGACATGGGACAAGTGCAGGAAAATGGGATTAGCATGACTTTAGTGGAGTTATTGTAGATCGATGGGCCAAAGGGCCTTTCCTGCACTGTACGGCTCTATCACCGGAACTCTACCACCCTGCTGCCATGGAACCGGAGCGGGCAAGGGGCAGACAGTGGAAATGTCTGTTGACCTCCTGTGGGAATTTCCGGTCTCGCTCAAGCGAGGCCATAAAATCTCGCCCTATGACTCCATCAATGTATAGTGGCAGAGTTGACTTGCTCAGTTGGCTGGACACTGGTTAGTGATGCAGAGCAATGCCAACAGTGTGGATTCAATTCCCGTACCGGCTGAGGTTATTTGTGAAGGCCCCGCCTTCTCAAACTTGCCCCTTGCCTAAGGTGCGGTGATCCTCAGGTTAAATCACCACCAGTCAGCTCTCCCCTTCAAAGGGAAGAGCAGCCGATGGTCATCTGGGATTATGGAAACTTTACTTACTTTACAGTGGCAGCAGTGTGTACCATCTACAAGATGCAGCGCAGCATCTCACCAAGGTACTTTTGAAAACACCTTCAAAAACCCTTCACCTTGACCACCTGGAAGGACAAAGCAGGCAGATACATGGGAACAACACCAGCTGCAGGTTTCCCCTCCAAGCCACTCACCACCTTGACTTGGAAATATATCGCCGTTCCCTCGCTGGGTCAAAATCCTGGAGCTCCCTCCCTAACAGCACTGTGGATGTACCTACATCTCAGGGACTGTAGTGCTTCAAGAAGGAAGCTCACCACTACTTTCTTGAGGGAAATTAGGGATGGGCAATAAATGCTGGCCTACCCAGCGACACCTGCAACCTGTGAAAGAATATTTTTAAAAATCTGCATGCTGCGGTTTGCCATTGCGAGAGCAGCTCCTGGACATGGGTGTCCCAGGCGGTGCTGGGGGTAAAGAAGTGGTTTCCATTTCTCCCAGATGTTTGTACCTCCATATCATCCTGTCCTGCCTTGTCCCATTCCCCCTGCACAGTGAAGGCTGCTGACCAGCCCTGCGAACATGACACTGAATTCCTCCCCTCTGCTCAACCTACACCAACATCCTGAATCGATTCCAGAGGCTTCCTCTCAATCGCGCGCCCCCCAAAAGTTAATACCGGCAATGCTGTTACTGCCCCGTTGTGGGATTCATGACCGGAAAAAAGTAAAGTTTTTAAAAAAAGTTTATTTATTAGTGTCGCAAGTAAGGCTTACATTAACACTGCAATGAAGTTACTGTGAAATTCTCCTAGTCGTCACACTCCGGCGCCTGTTTGGGTCAATGCACCTAACCAGCACGCCTTTCAGATTGTGGGAGGAAACTGGAGCACCCGCAGGAGACCCACGCAGACACGGGGAGAACGTGCAAACTCCACACAGGCAGTGACCCAAGCCGGGAATCGAACCCGGGTCCCTGGCACTGTGAGGCAGCAGTGCTAACCCACTGTGCCACTCCCACTACATAATCCCACGCGACAGAGAAAACCGACAGTGGGTGTAATGGTTGGCCCCTTTAAGGGGCGTGCATTGGAAGGGTCGTGTAACCCGTTCGCCCAATGGGGATCGGGCGTGGGGATCGCTGGGCCAAGCGTGGGGTTTTTTTTTGTTGGTAGATTGATCCTTGGGTTGAGAATGAACACATCGATTGTAGAGCTCTGTACAGAACCGTAGATAGTAATTTCGAAAGGGCTTATAATATTTGGGCAGTTTTCGCAATTAGACTGGCAAACAGACGATTATGATAATTGGCTGTAATTGGATGTAATATTGCCACGTTTCCATGGTGTGGATTGAATACCAGCCAGATGAATAAACTCAGATCAATTATTTAATTGTTAATGAGGACCGGTGTATGGATTTAATTGAGATTTTGCCTTTGTTCCGTATTCCAAAAGAACATGAAATATGAAAATGTTACACACCTTCCTTTTGCTTATTTTCATTTTTGCAATTATTAACCTAAATTTGTGTTTTGCCAGAGTCTTTCTCATTGTAAACATCTGCCACATTTTGATACAATGAGGGGTGTTTTAAATCTCTTTCCCCCAAAGCATTTGGTGTTTGTGGGAAGCTCAGCTTTTAAGATTTACACCTTTTGTTTCTGCAGTTTATGCTGTAAAGGTTCTGCAAATGACCCTCTGCAGAAAGGGAACTGCTGGGCGTGTTATTTTAGAAGAACAATAAAGCCTATTCAGATGAGGCCGGTGGAGTTTGATCACAGTGCTACAGTCGGTTAGAGTATGTCAGATACAGAACAAAAGACAGACCGGCAAGCCCACACATTGCCAAGCACTCTCTGTGCATTGCTTATCACCCAATTGTACTGAGGTTGCTCATGGAACATCATTTTAAATGAAAATAACTCTCGAGTACCTGTAAATGTACGATTGGTATGTTCTGAATTGCCGTTTGATTGGGCTGTGTGAACCAAATGACACTATCAATCACATGACGAACAGGGCCTGATCCAGTGTGACTCCCCAACAAGCACGTATCATATCCAATACACTTCCAAAACTGAAAATTTAAATCATAGACTCGCTACAGTGCAGAACGAGGCCATTTGGCCCATCAAGCCTGCACTGACAACAATCCCACCCAGGCCCTATCCCCGTAACCTCATGTATTTACCCTGTTGGTCTCCCTGACACTAAGGGGCAATTTTGCATGGCCAATCCAACTAACCCGCACATCTATGAACTGTGGGAGGAAACCGGAGCACCCGGAGGAAACCCATGCAAACACGGGGAGAACGTGCAAACTCCACACAGACAGTGACCCAAGGCTGTAATTGAACCCGGGTTCCTGACGCTGTGAGGCAGCAGTGCTAACCCACTGTGCCACCGTGCCACCCTCAAGTGGATGAATTGAGGTAATTATGAATGTTTTAGAGGCTATGTGGAATCTCATCTAAGGTCGCATGTCAGGTTATGCTTTGGGCCACTAGGGCTAATTTCACAAACCAGCCCAATCAGATCTGAGGTCGACTTTTTTACAAAGAAATATTTCCTTGAACTTTTGCCTGTGGACAGCAGTACTGGATAATGTTGTACAAAATGTCCACCCAGATCCATGTGAAGTGAAATTGTTCCTTGTGACCTTCAATTTTCATAGAATCATAGGATACCTACAGTGTAGAAAAATAGCCATTCGGCCCATCGAATCTGTGCAGACTCTCCAACAGAGCATCCAGCACCCAGGCCATCCCCTCCGCCCTCTAACCTACACATTTTTGGACACGAAGGGGAAATTTAGCATGGCCAATCCACCTAACCTGCACATCTTTGCACTGTGGGAGGAAACCGCAGCACCCGGAGGAAACCCACACAGACATAAAGAGAACATACAAACTCCACACAGACAGTCACTCAAGGCCAGAACTGAACCTGGGTCCCTGGGACTGCGAGGCAGCAGTACTAACCACTGTGGCACCCTTGTGTGGGGGCTGAACAGATTGGGGCCATAAATATAAGAAGGTCAAGCAACAATAAGTCGAATGAAGAATTTGAAAGAAATTTCTTTATCCAGGGAATGAAACTCATTTAAAGAATAGTTGATATATCTGTCTCTCTCGCTCTTTAAGGGGAAACTAAGTACCTGAGGGAGGAAGGAATGAAACGTGAGATGGAACATGAAGAAATTCATACGGAGACGCCCAGCATGGACCAATTGGGATAAGTTGGGCAGGATTTTCCTGCCTTGCTCATTCCAAAACCATAAAATCCCACCCGAGGTCAATGGACCTTCCCATTGTCCGTCCCTCGATTCCCATGATTCCCATGGCGGGCAGGGTGGTAAAATTCCGGCGATTGTCTTTCTTTGTGCTGTGCATTCTGTGCGACCTCAACGCAGCATGGTGGCACAGTGGAGGGCAGCACGGTGGCACAGTGGAGGGCAGCACGGTGGCACAGTGGAGGGCAGCACAGTGGCACAGTGGAGGGCAGCATGGTGGCACAGTGGTTAGCGCCGCTGCTTCACAGTGCCAGGGACCTGGGTTCAATTCCCAGCTTGGGTCGCTGTCTGTGTGGAGTCTGCATGTTCTCCCCATGTCTGCGTGGATTTCCTCCGGGTGCTCCAGTTTCCTCCCACAGTCCAAAGATGTGCAGGTTAGGTTGATTGGCCATGCTAAAATTGCCCATAGTGTCCCAGGATGTGTAGGTTAGAGGGATTAGCGGGATAAATGTGTGGGGTTGTGCAGATAGGGCCTGGGTGGGATTGTTTTTGGTGCAGATCCGATAGGTCGAATGGCCTCCTTCTGTACTGTATGGATTCTATGATTCTATGAATCCAAAATACGATACATTAGGTGAAAATATAGGGCAGATGCAAGGTGAATAGAATGTAGTTATCCAGAGAAACTTGGAACGAGAACTTGGAGAGATAATGGACATGTTCAACACTGTCAATATCTTGATGTCAAACCCGACAGTGATCCGGATTTGCTGGAATTATACAATGCACATTTCAAATACCATGTGTAATGCTGGTTGTTCTGCAGGTGACTTTAAATGGACTTAAAATATTCAACTGCTTGCATTTTATAAATTCAGAATGTTACTTTAAAGTCAGCAAGGTCAGGAGGACCAGAAGTCATAGATTTTACCAGAGAAAAGTAAATTTAAATTAAACGTCAGTAAATGCATCACGAACAGGTGTTGTGATGAAAGATGAAACCACTCAACTCTAAGTCGCAGTAATTTTTTTATTCACGAGCCTGCTTCGACAGGAAATATAACATATTTATTCAGTGCAACATATTAATATCTTTTGGTTATCACCCTTAATATCCTAAGCAGAATTATGCAGGATGCAGTTGTCCCCTTTATCCAACTCAAGGCTGTGCTTCTTCCCTCATTTTTGCTTACCCATCCTATGATGGCCATTAAGTTTCACATTGTTACTTTCCCACACCATCATTTTTCTTTTATTCATTCGTGGGGCATGGGTGTCGCTGGCTGGCCAGCATTTATTGTCCATCCCTAGTTACCCTTTAACTGAGTGGCTCGCTAGGTCATTTCAGAGGGCACATGAGAGTCAACCCCATTGCTGTGGCTCTGGAGTCACACATAGACCAGACCAGGTAAGGACAGCAGATTTCCTTCCCTAAAAAACATTAGTAAACCAGGTGGATTTTTCTGACAATTGACTATGGTTTTGTGGTCATCAGTAGATTCTTAATTCCTGATATTTTTTATTGAATTCAAATTCCACCATCTGCTGTGGCGGGATTCGAACCCAGGTTCCCAGAACATTAGCTGAGTTTCTGGATTAATAGTCTAGCGATAATACCACTAGGCCATTGCCTCCTGCATCATGTTCTCAGGGGTTCTAATAGCAATTCTTTGAAAGCTGTTCATGTTTATAAGTACTTCAAAGCTATTAATGTTTAATGTTGAATTATTTCAATAACCGTACTTCACCAAGCGGGGAATAATTGGCGGAATGTTCTCTGGAGCAGGGTTGGGACCCAGCTAATGAAGGTGCTAGGCTGAGTGCGCTCAGGTACTGGTGAGCCTAGCACTACTGGCTGAAGGGTCAGTGTTTTTTTGTCCTTACGGTCCAGGTGTTCCTCCTTGGCCGAAGAAGTGCAGACACAGAGGAGAAATAGATACCAGTGTCGTGATACTGTCATTTTCTTTCTGGGACTTGAATTCACTCCGGGCTGAAAAGGTGAAACTCTCCTTCTCCATGGTAACTCGTGAAGGTCAAAAGACATGCTCATGATGGTCGCAACCCCGTTCCTAATGGGGATAAATTTGCCCAGAATTGGGCCAGTTCACGCAAAGAAGATGCAAGGTTAACTGGTGTGTTGGAAATGGAAATGTAGACTGGTCCCATGGAGGATTATCCAGTGCTGTGGCTGAGAACATTGCTGAAATAACTAGTGACCTCTGCCTGCCATTTGGCTTATGAAGCACTTGATCTAAATCTATCTGATGCAGGCAATGTTTAAAAGTTTTAATACTGACATTCCTTCCTCACTAAGCATAAAATTAAAGGATAAAAGTGCAAATATTGCTATTAAAGTGATGCAGGATCCATATTGGTAATAAATAGTATTTTTGAATCTATTTTACCGCTGCCTCACAGCTCTAGGGACCCGGGTTCGATTCCCTGCTTGGGTCACTGTCCGTGTGGAGTTTGCACCTTCTCCCCATGTCCGCGTGGGTTTCCTACGGGTGCTCCGGTTTCCTCCCAAAGACGTGCTGGTTAGGTGCATTGGCCATGCTAAATTCTCCCTCAGTGTACCCAAACAGGCACTGGAGTGTGGCAACTAGGGGATTTTCACCCGTAACTTCATTGCAGTGTTAATGTAAGCCTTACTTGTGACACTATTAAATAAACCTTCTGGTTTACTAAAATATGAAAGTTTATTATAAAAATAGGCATAATTTAAGTTCTGTTGTTCGATTGTTTTTATTTTCAAAATTAAATTTGGAATGTCAAATAAATTTGGTCTTCGATGTTGATATGTCCAAGAATAATGTCGGCCCTGATACACATAGTCGAACTTTAATTCTTAGGGGGTGATCTTACTGGCTTATCCCACCGGCCAATCGGTGTACATAGTTCACTGGGAGATGAGGGTGCCTGTATAATGGCACTCCTAGAGCTAGCAGCCGGCTTCCCGGCAAGAATAGGCTCCGTCCCCCCCCCCCCTTACTGGCGTGAATCACATCCTGACTGTTTTTATTTATGAATTGGCATACAATTACAACTGAGAGCTCACCCAGTTTCTCCCCCATTCGGCACTTTGAATCTTTTTGGTAAGGTCACCCCCTTAATTTTTTGAGTGCAGTAAACTTGCTTTACTTAACTCCTCTGCATTTTTTAAGGAAATACAGACTAAAAGGCCCAACGCTGGATTCCAAAGCTGTGCCAAGATAAATGATCTTTGTTAAGGCAGCCATTAAGGCACCAAATTTAATAAGGTCACTTCTGCCCCAATTGCAAATCACGACTACTTCTGGAAAGTATATGAACATAGGAAGGAAGTTGAAGGGCAGGAGTAAACCATTCATCCCCTCATTCAATCTGGCAGTGCCAACCTGGCAGTACTAGGGGCATTGCCAAGGAGTAGTCCAGACATGTCCTTCTCTGCCCCACCCCCCTTCCGGGGGGGTGGTGGGGGGCTAAACGTACCTTCATGCATCCGGGAAGATCCCCTCGAATAGATTCAAGTTTTTCAGAACCTGTTGTACCCCATCGTGTCGACAAGGTATGAATATTCAGTGAGGGAGGATCATGTGGTGGGGGGCTCTGGAAGTATCTTAAAATGTATTTAAATGAAGTACCCGCCCTTTCCGGACATGAACCTCATCACGGTACCGGCAAGAGGCATTTCTGATGCTCACGAAATTTTCCGCCTGCGCTGCCATTCTCGCTGACTAACATGGGCTAGAAATTGTCCTCAATATTGTAAGATTCCACCTAAGGAGTGAAATTAACACTTTGAAAGGGCCACTGCAGACTCAATAGCCTCGCTCGTCCCGAAATCGTAAAATCCCGCCCAAGGTCAATGGACCTTCCCATTGTCCGTCCCTCACCCGCTCCAATTCCCATGATGGGCAGGACAATCAAATTCAGGGTGATGGGTCAAATGGCCTCCTTCTGAGTTGTACTTTTCTGTGATTCTATCTCCACTCCTCTCCATTATCGACCCACTTTGGTTCTGTATCCATGAATACTCACAGCACAGTGGCACAATGGTTAGCACTGCTGCCTCACAGCTCCAGGGACCCTTGGGTGACTGTTGGTGTGGAGTTTGCACGTTTTCCCGTGTCTGTGTGGGTTTCCTCTGGGTGCTCCGGTTTCCTCCCACAGTCCAAAGACGTGTAGGTCAGCTCAATTGGCCATGGAAAATGTATGGGATTATGGGGATAGGGCGGGAGAGAGGACCTGGGGAAGATACTCTGTCAGAGAGTTGGTGCAGACTTGATGGGCTGAATGGCTGAATAGAAGAATGAAGGGAGATCTTATAGAAACATATAAAATTATGAAGGGATATGAGGATCAAATGATATAGAAGCAGGGAAGTTTTTTCTACTGGCAGCTGAAATTAGGACAAGGGGACCTGGCCTCAAAATAAGGGGGAGTAGATTTAGGACTGAGTTGAGGAGGAACTTCTTCACACAAAGGGTTGTGAATCTGTGGAATTCCGTGCCCAGTGAAGCAGTTGAGGCTACCTCATTGAATGTTTTTAAGGCAAGGATAGATAAATTTTTGAACGGTAAAGGAATTGAGGGTTATGGTGAGCGGGCGGGTAAGTTGGAGCTGAGTCCACAAAAAGATCCGCCATGATCTTATTGAATGGCGGAGCAGGCTCGAGGGGCCAGATGGCCTGCTCCTGCTCCTAGTTCTTATGTTCTTATGGCTTCCCCTGCACTGTAGGGATTCTATGATTCTAACCCAACAAAAACCTCAACAGCGTTTCGTTGGAACTAGAACTCCAATATTCTTTATATGAAGCAATGCTTACAGACATCACACCTGTGAACAGCCGAGCTCTAATTTGAAGGTTAGAAATCCTCATTTTGGATCCTCCACCCCACAGCCCCCACCCCTCTCTACAAAATCATTTGATCCTCATCAACACCTTGTATGTTTCACTGCAGCCTTCAACTGAGTAGAACATTGAACTTGACTGCCTACATGATGGAAGAGGTTGTCAGTGTTCACCCTCTCCATACCGAGCCTTGCTGAGTCCCATGGGAAGGAGCACAGTAACAAAGTTTATTTATAAGTGTCACAAGTAGGCTTACATTAACACTGCAATGAAATTACTGTGAAAATCCCCTAGACGCCACACTCTGGTGCCTGTTTGGGTACACTGAGGGAGAATTTAGCATGGCCAGTACACCCTAACCAGCATGTCTTTCAGACTGTGGGAGGAAACCAGAGCACCCGGAGGAAACCCACGCAGACATGGAGAGAACATGCAGACTCCGCACAGACAGTGGCCCAAGCCAGGAGTCGAACCCGGGTCCCCTGGCGCTGTGAGGCAGCAGTGCTAACCACTGTGCCACCGTGCCGCCCACATATTGGCCTCAGATGTGAGATTACAGGTTACCGTCCTGCCTCCATTGCTGATGGAGCATGAAGCAGAGTGCGGGCAAGGCAACCTGTAGCCAGCAAGACTCCGAACCCTCAGGAGACGAGGAGGAGAGGTAAGAGTTGACAGATTGCTTTGTTTTGATCTCTGCACTGCAGGAGATTCAGACAAGCTGGCTGCAGAATCAGGAGAGCCTGTGTTGTTCAATGTTGTCTGCAATTATATCATAAGCTGTGCCTCAAATTAAAAACTCTTTGTTTACAATGTTTCTCTTAACGGCCTTGCCAGTGACGATATATGTGCACTAATTAACTAAGTATTCAATGGTGAGCACCAAGTTGACCTGGTAATTAGTCCATGTTCAGTTGGGTCAAGATGTGGAGATGCCGGCGTTGGACTGGGGTGAACACAGTAAGAGTTTTAACAACACCAGGTTAAAGTCCAACAGGTTTATTTGGTAGCAAATGCCATTGGCTTTCGGAGCGGCTGCTCCGAAAGCTAATGGCATTTGCTACCAAATAAACCTGTTGGACTTTAACCTGGCGTTGTTAAAACTCTTACAGTTGGGTCAAAGTAGGGATGGAGGTTATTAAGCCACATGCGTTCCCTGAATCATGCCAAGTGTTGCTTCTGCTCGCACTGACAAAAAGGAACCTGTGGTATAAATCCTTACTGTGAGATTGCACATGGGGAAGGGCAAGTCTTGAAACCTGCGTCCACAATCTCACACCATTTTCCTGCCTCCGTTGCTAACACAGCTTGATGTGGAAATAAAAACTCAATGGAAAGGGCTGCTCTCAGAAGGAGTTGATCAGTGACATCATTGCTGCTTCTGACACAGTGGAAATGCTATTTCCTCGAGCGGGGAGATATATAGTGTCAGGAATAATGCACGAGCTGCAACCCCAGGTGCGATTTCCAGGCTGTGCTCCCAGCCGGTGTGACAAAGGGATTGGTTTCAGTTCCCTCCGGCAAAGGAAAGAAAATGCTTGTATTTATACACATTTTTTCAAACCCTCAAGATGTCCCACTTGCGGTTTGAAGTCAAAGAGATTCCTCTGACATGCCGTCACCGTTGCAATCCAGCAGACATGCAGCCAATTACGCACAGCAAGACGCCGCAAAGGTCAATGAGATGAATGACTAGGCAGTCTTTCTTTGCAGCTGTCAATTGACGAGTGATTGTTAGCAAGAGCATAGACATATAGAAAATAGGAGCAGGGGTAGGCCATTCAGCCCTTTGAGTCTGCTCCGCCATTCAATCTGATCTCTCCCCCCTCCGGGTGTCCCACACTCTCACCCTCCTCCCCAGTGTCCCCCACTCTCTCCATTCTTTCTACTTCCTCTCTTAATAAAGAGTAGCATTCCATTCGCCTTCTTGATAGTACGCACCTGCGGACTAACATTGTTTGACTCATGCACGAGACCATCTCAATCCCTCTGTGCCTCCGCATTCTGCAGTCGTTCTCCATTTCAGTAACACTCTGCTTTATTATTCTTCCTGTCAAAATGAACAGCTTCACACTTTCCTACATTATGCTCTATTTGCCAGATTTTTACCCACCCTCAATCGATCAATCTCCATCTGCAAACTCCATATGTATCCTTCACAACATACTCTCCAACCTATCTTTGTGTTATTTGCAAATTTAGCTACCCTGCCTTTGCTCCCCTCATCTATATAGTTAATGTAAATTGTAAAAGGTTGCGGTCATGGCACAGGTTCCTGCAGGACTCCACTTGTCACAACTTGCCAATCAGAAATGACCAATTTATGCACACTCTCTGTTTTCTGCCAGCCAGCCAATCTTCTATCCAGACTAATATGTTACCCCCTACACCATGAAACTTTATTTTTTTACACACCTTATCAAATGCTTTCTGGAAATCCAAGTACAGTACGTCTACAGGTTCCCCTCTGTTCACAGCAACTGTTACTCCTTTAAAGAATTCTAGTAAATTGGTTAAACATGATTTCCTTGAGCTTCATTAAGTGCCCAGCTATAACTTCGATTCTAACACCTTCCCCATGACAGAAGTCAAGCTAATGAGCCTATAGTTTATCTCCCTTTTGAACAGAGAGATTATATTTGCTAATTTTTAGTCTGATGGAACCTTTCCAGAATCTTGCCAGTTTTGGAAAATTAACATCAATCCATCCACTCATTCGCCATCTCTTTTAAGCCCCTAGGGTGAAGTCCATCAGGACCTGGAGACTTGTCAGCCCACAGCTCCATCAGTTTGCTCAGTACCGCTTCCCTAGGGATTGTAATTTCACCAAGTTCCTCTCTCCTGATTTACATTTACATATTACTGGAATGTTTTTTGTATCCTCTATAGTGAAAACAGAAGCAAAATGTTTGTACTTTTCATCCACCATTTGGCTATTATCTATTATTATCTCCCCATGTGGGAGGGAAGCGATGTCCTAGTGGTATTATCGCTAGACTATTAATCCAGAAACTCAGCTAATATTCTGGGGACCTGGATTCAAATCCTGCCACAGCAGATAGTGGAATTTAAATTCAATAAAAAAAGGTGGAATTAAGAGTCTACCGATGACCCATGAAACCATTGTCAATTGTCGAAAAAACCTATCTGGTTCACTAATGCCCTTTAGGAAAGGAAATCTGCTGTCCTTACTTGGTCTGGCCTACATGTGACTCCAGAGCCACAGAAATGTGGTTGACTCTGAACTGCCCTCAGGCAGTTAGGGATGGGCAATAAATGTTGGCCAGTTGGTGACACCCATGTCCCACGGTATGATTATATTTTTTAAAATGTTCACTTTCTAGACCAACACTCTGCTTACTCTTTTTCTGTTTAACTACCTGTAGAAAATCTTGCCATCCATTTTTACTCTTGTGGCCATCTTCCTCTCATACTCTAATTTCTTTCTTCTGATTAACCTTTTAATCATTCTCTGCTGTCCTTTTTATTCTGATGTGGAGATGCCAGCGTTGGACTGGGGTAAACACAGTAAGAAGTTTAACAACACCAGGTTAAAGTCCGACAGGTTTATTTGGTAGCAAAAGCCACACAAGCTTTCGGAGCTCTTAGCCCCTTCTTCAGGTGAGTGGGAATTCTGGAATTCTGGAATTCTGGAATTCTGGAATTCCAGAATTCCCACTCACCTGAAGAAGGGGCTAAGAGCTCCGAAAGCTTGTGTGGCTTTTGCTACCAAATAAACCTGTTGGACTTTAACCTGGTGTTGTTAAACTTCTTACTCTTTTTATTCTGAGCAATAATCTGACCTGTCACTCATCTTTGTGCAGTTATATATTTTTTTTCTTCAAGTTTGATGCTTTCTTTAACATCTTTAGTTAACCATGGATTGTGGCTCCTCCCTTTAGAATTTTTCTTTACAGCAGGAATATACTTATTTGATTTGATTTAATGTTGTGGGATACAGTGAAACGTTTTGCTTCTTGCGCCCCTTACAGACAAAGCATACCGTACATAGAGTACATGGGGGAGAATATTAATTCTGATATATTTTCTTAAATTTCTGCCACTGCTTCTCTATTGGCCTATCCTGTAGCCTGGTGTCCCAGTTCACTGCAGCTAGCTTAGCTTTCATGTTCACACGGTTGCCCTTATTTAAGTTTAAAATACTAGTCTCAGATCCACTCTTCTCCCTTTCCAACTGGATGTCAAATTCAATCATATTGTGGGTGCTGATGCCGAGGAGTGTCTTTACTCTGAGGTCGTTAATTAATCCAATCACATTACACAATACCAAATCTATTATAACCTACTCTCTGGTTGGTTACAAAATATGCAGCTGTAAGAAACTATCTTGAAAGCATTCAGTTAACTCCTCATCCAGGCTATTATTGCCAAACTAATTTTTCCAGTCTATATGTAAGTTAAAGGGCCTGATTTTACCATTTTCATTCTAAGTGTTGAATCTGGGCGTAATTCAGATCCGACTTAGAAATCTGCTTTCAGGCGCTCCCATACGGACTTAGCCTGAAAACAAAATCGTGGGTCCCATTTGCGCTGTGGGCGGGGCTTAGCGCGCCCGAAATGATCGGAGCTCTGAACTGCGCATGCGCAGTTAGAAACAAATTTGAAAAAGCGCGCCCGTGTCAGATCGCTCCCAGGCCGCAGAAAGCAGAGAAAGCGGCACGGGAGCGAAAAGCCGGAGCGATGGCCCCCACAGACATCACTGTCCCCATTATCAACCCCCACCCAGGTACCCAGACCGATCACGACTCCCTGCTCCCTTCCCCCCCACTACTGATCGCCCGCAGAGTGGCAGTGGACCCTCATGCCGCCCTTCTCCCCCCCCCACGGGAGATCCATCTGCACCCCCCTTCAGTGAGCAATCAGGCTTCCCCCACCCCACCAGAAATAAATCTTACCTGCCTCGCTCCTCCCCCTCCCCCAGAGAAAGGTCTGGCCTCACTCACCCCCCCCCCCCACCACCAGAGAGCGATTTGACCTCACTCCCCTCCCCCCCAGAGGAACATCTGACCTGCCTCCTCCCCCCTCCCCTCACCAGACAACGATCGACCCTCCCCGCCCCCCCCAACCAGACAACGATCGGGCTTCCCCCCTCCCCCTCCCCACTAAAGATACATCTGACCCGCCTCCTCCTCCTCCCCCCCCAAATCAGACAACGATCTGGCCTCACTCCCCTCCCCCCCCCCCCCCCCCCCCCCCCCCCACCCGCCGCCAACCAGAGAATGATCTGACCCACCTCCCTCCTCCCCCCACCACCGATCTGAGTCAGGGAGCCATTGGAAGCTCTGAACTTGCTCTTCAGCAGCTGGAGCGCCCGATTCAGACTTTTATTCAGCAGGTTCATTTCGGCGCGATTCCGGATCAGCGAATGCGGTGGTAAATGGGGAAATGCTGATAAAGTTGGACGCGCAGTTCATTAATTCAATTGAAATATATGCAAATACATTTAAATCGCCGTTGCGCCCGTTTCGGGCGCGAAGCGGATCGCGGCCATTCCTGGGTTTCGGTTAAGTGGCCATCTGTGCAGACACGGGCGCGGATCGCGTTAATGGCCTTACACCCGACTTTACCAGGTTTTCACGCCCGAAAACGGGCGTGACGCAATGGTAAAATAGGGCCCCAAGTCTTCCATGACTATTGTTGGTCCTTTATCATAAGCATCCACAAAGTATACTTTGCCCCACATTGTGCTTATTGTTAGGGGACATGTTGACCACTCCCATTAGTGATTGCTTTCCATTACTATTCTTCATCTCCACCCAAACTCATCTCCACCCAAACTCATTCTACATCCTGATCTCCTAAATTATTGCACAAGTGCCATCCTCGATTAGCAATGCTACCCCTCCACTTTTACCTCGCTTCCTATTCTTCTGGAATGCCACATACCCCTCAATATTCAGGACCCAATCCTGGTCATCCTGCAGCCAGGTCTCCGCAATGGCTATCAGATCATATTTATTTACTTCAAGATGTGCTATCAATTTGTTCATTTTGTTGTGGATACTATCTGCATTTAGATGCAGAGCCTTTAGTTTAATATTTTTTCTATCTTTGTATCATCTAGTCTTGATTGTTTGTGCAGTCTTAATTTTTTTCTCTCTGTCCCTTCCTGACATTCTTCAACCCTCATTTCCCATTTTACTTTTTCCTCTCTTCCCTCATCTCGACTCTTTGATTTACCACATCTTTCCACATTTGATCCCTTGCCCCCACTATTTAGTTTTAAACCCTCTCTACTTCCCTAGTTATGTTTTTCATAAGAACACTGGGCCCAGCATAGTTCAGATGTGGACTGTCCCAATGGTACAGCCCCCTCTTTCCCCTCTTTCCCCAGTGCTGTTGACAGTGCCCCACAAATTGGAACTCACTTCCCCCACACCTCTGTTATCCTGACAGCAGTTTATATCCCACCCCATGTGGACGTGAAGACCACACTGGACAAAATATACACAAATAACCTTGAGATGAACCGTCCTGAGGCCTTATTCATCGTGGTCAGGGATTTCAATCAGGCCAAGCTTAAGAGCGTACTACTAAGATACCACCAACACATCTGTTCCCATTCAGTCATGCCTTCAGGAGAAGAGGGAAATAAACTGCAAGAGGCAAAATAATCAAGGAAAAAAATTTTGCAAAGCATGAAAATGGGTAAAAGAATGAATTCTTCAAGCAGGAACTGGAGCAGACTATGGGCACTAACTGAACACACTGTACAAGGAAATTTAACTGCAAGTTTGAGCATGATACGTTAAACCGATCAGCCTCCATTCCTGTATCCAACACTCACTCCTCTTGTTTCACTGAGGGATATCAGCCAGCAAGCCACTCTATTGGGAACTGCACTGACTGAATAATGAATTGTCGTGTTGTCGCCGTACATCATCCTAGGAAGCATTCTGGAAGCAGATTTGTTTTTTACAAAGGACAGCTGCCTGGGCTGTTCCTTCCTGAAACGACTGAACCATAATTAAGGATAAATAGCAGAGATAAAACTTGCACTACACTCCCGGGCCTCAATTTGAGGTGTGACCCTTCATGTTTTTTTAATGGAGAAACCTGTGTCAGGGATAAAGTCCCCCTCCAATAGGAAACAGTAGATTGCAAAATTAGTTAAAGACATCATAGTTAAAGGCATCATTCTTGAGTATTAAGAGCCTGTCGATTTAAGAAGAAGAGATATCATAGAATCATGCTACAAGAATCTTTTCTGACCTGGAGCTTAACCACTCTCAGTTATATGGATAAAAGCAAATTACTGCAAATGCTGGAATCTGAAACCAAAAGAGAAAGCGCTGGAAGATCTCAGCAGGTCTGGCAGCATCTGTAAGGAGAGAAAAGACTCAAAGGGTCATCTGGACTCGAAACGTCAGCTGTTTTCTCTCCTTACAGATGTTGTCAGGCCTGCTGAGATTTTCCAGCATTTTCTCTTTTGGTCTCAGTTGTATGGGTTTTGTTCATTCTTGATCGGGGTGAAGAGTTGCATCCGTCTATGTCTTAACTTGCGTCAAATACCATTTCAACCCCTTGTTCACTGACCTACACCGGCTTCTGATCTGGTAACGCCTTGACTTGGAAATTTAAAAGATCCCTGTTTCTAAATCGCTCCATGATCCCACCATCGCCCCCCCACTCCACCCACATCTCTGTAGTTTTCTACAGCTCTACAACATCTTATCTCCATGTCACTGCGACCCTCCAATCCTGAGCTCTGATGCACCCCCGATTTTTATCACGCTATTGAAGGCCCTGCCTTCAGCTGCCTAGGATTCCCTCCGTAAACATATTGCTCCTCTTTTTAAAACATTCCTTCAAACCTCCCGCTTTGAACAAATGTTTGGTCACCTGACAAGGCTCAGCGTCAAGTCTTTCCTATCATTCCTGTGAAGCACCTGAACCCATGTTACACAACGTGAAAGGTGTTATTTAAATGAAAGCAAGTGGTTGCTATGGAGGAAGAATGCCCCATTCTTGAGAGAGGGAGCTGCAGGAAGTCCCAACTCAACCTGTCTCTCAACAGCTGATTTTACATTAACATGACAGACGAGGAAGACTTTAATCTGGACCAGCGGCACAATCATTTCAGGCTGGGGTTAGAAACCCAATCAATTAGTTGTTGGAATGTAACCAATGATTACATTGGACCTGTTGTAGTGCGACCAACGGTAACATGCTAAAAGAGTCAGCTGACCCAGAAAACAATGTAACCAATGACAAAATGATGTGGTGGTCAGCTGACTCAGCATAAATAAGAAGCTGCTGGGGTTTGTGGGAACTTGGAATGGCCCAAGGTGAGGCCTCGAGTGTTGGAGTAATGACGTTTCTTTATTAAACCTTTTTCTTTGATTTGGAGTAAGTTTTGTTTTATTTTATTGCCTACAATCAAAGAGTTCCTTCTGGTGGATCAGCATTAGTGGCGTGTCTGTGGTCCACTCTCAGAAATGCTGCAATATTCTATAACATAAAGTGTGTCTCAGTCAGCTCCTGATTTCAATCAATCCCATTTTGATTATGAGGACATGCACTTTCCTACAGGGAAAAAACAGAAAACCTACAGCAAAGTGATGATATGTTAATAAGCTTCCTGCAGCTTTCATGCACTGTGTAGAAGTTGATAATCCTACACCACAATAGGGGCAGCACGGTGGCACTGCTGCCTCACAGCGCCAAGGACTTGAGTTCGATTTCCAGCTTGGGTCACTGTACAGAGTTTGCACGTTCCTCCCGTGTCTGGGTTTCCTCCCACACTCCAAAGATGTGCAGGTTAGGTGGATTGGCCGTGCTAAATTGCCCCTGAGCATCACAAGATGTGTAGCTCAGGATGCTTTTCAAGGTAAATACGTGGGGTTACAGGGATTGGGCCTGGGAAAGAGAAAGTGGAACTGAATTTTAGCTCAGCTAATAACCCACATGTGAACAAACTCTGACTGAAAGAACAAAGAACAAAAAAAATTACAGCACAGGAACAGGCCCTTCGGCCCTCCAAGCCTGCACCAACCATGCTGCCCGTCTAAACTAAAATCCCCAACCCTTCCGGGGACCATATCCCTCTATTCCCATCGTATTCATGTATTTGTCAAGACGCCCCTTAAAAGTCACTATCATATCTACTTCCACTACCTCCCCCAGCAACGAGTTCCAGGCACCCACCATCCTCTGTGTAAAAAAATCTGCCTCGTACATCTCCTTTAAACCTTGTCTCTCACACCTTAAACCTATGCCCCCTAGTAATTGACTCTTCCACCCTGGGAAAAAACTTCTGACTATCCATTCTGTCCATGCCTCTCATAATCTTGTAGACTTCTTTCAGGTTGCCCCTCAACCTCCATCGTTCCAGTGAGAACAAACCAAGTTTCTCCAACCTCTCCTCATAGCTAATGCCCTCCATACCAGACAACATCCTGGTAAATCTCTTCTGTACCTTCTCCAAAGCCTCCACATCCTTCTGGTAGTGTGGCGACCAGAATTGAACACTATATTCCAAGTGCAGCCTAACTAAGGTTCTATAAAGCTGCAACATGACTTGCCAATTTTTAAACTCAATGCCCCGGCTGATGAAGGCAAGTATGCCCTATGCCTTCTTGACTACCTTCTCCACCTGCATTGCCACTTTCAGTGACCTATGTACCTGTACACCCAGATCCCTCTGCCTATCAATATTCTTAAGGGTTCTGCCATTTACTGTATATTTCCTATCTGTATTAGACCTTCCAAAATGCATTACCTCACATTTGTTCACAGAAAGTTCACAGATCACCTTGTCCACTGAGGGTGTCAGGAGCAGAGCTTCCCATGTCTCTCCAATACCCTTTTCTTAATTATTCCCATAATGTGGGCATCTTTTCTTTTGTAAAGTCTGCCTGGGCGCTTCACAAAAGCGTTATCAAACAAAATTCAGCACTGAACTACAGAATGTCTGTCGGGGGAGGGAATGGAGAAATAACCTGAAATCCCAAATCCCTCCCCTTACTGTCAGCAACCATTGTGGTTGCTTTTAGAACATGTGTGTTTCTAAGCCCCATTTAGAGTGTGGTCAGTTTTAAAGAATCAGCAGCAGACTTTTGTGAGTTCAAGCACAAAGAAGCTTATTTATTCAGACAGTCTAAATGCTACACCAGGCACAAACCATGCACTCCAGAAAGATAAAGTTAATGAAAATAGTGCACTTCTACGAGTGTTAAACCAAAAGAATAGTGAACAGTTCTCATTGTTGTAGGAAATCAGTCATTATGGAGGGATAGTGGAAGAACTTTTCCACCCATGGCTTGTGGATTCAAATAGCTAAAGCCAGAAGTCTGGTTTGTTGTAGGATTCCCCTGAAGAGATGAAGGTTTAGCAAATCGCAATGTTACTTTCTTCTGATTTTCATATCAAGAGGTCAAATTCCTTTATAGAATAACTTGGCATTTTGGAATCAGGCTAGGAGGTTTATTAAGATCTGTTAATGCCTTTAAAATAAGAAATCTTACAACACCAAGTTAAAGTCCAACAGATTTATTTGGAATCACGAGCTTATGGAGCACTGCTCCTTCAACAGGTGAGTCTCTGATGTATCACAGCAATCTCAGGGTTGCGGGTGGGGAGTGGGGGCAAGGGGTGGTGGCAAAGTGTCATATGGTCAGCATTTTACGACCACCTCCTAGATACACTAAAGAAGTGGCAGTGCACTTTCTTCTTGAAATAGGCCAAACACAGGCAATTGGAACTAGCTGGGAAGGAACCATGGTTGGCATGGGCTGGTTGGGCCGAAGGGCCTGTTTCTGTGCTGTATTGCTCTATGACTCTAAATGTTACAGCTTGTTGCTCCCACAATGCTGTTAGGTTGATATTTCCCGTATATTGAACCAACGATGATGAAGGAACAGCAGGTGCTGCATGAAAAATATCAGGGAGTTGCATGAGAGACTTGGAGGTGAACTCGGAATGTCCCAAACAGTCGCTGCTCTTGTCCTTCTGGATTGTTGAGATCACAGATATGGGAAGTAATGCCAAAGGAGTCTTTGTCAGTTGATGAATTGTATCCTGTGGAATGTGTATCATGTAGCTGATGTACGTGCGCAGGCAGTGGAGAGAGTGAATGTCCAGGCCAACTATAGGTTTTTGTACTCATACTTGCGGTAATGGAGTATGGCTTTGCCTGTCTTGGAAGACAGGCTGCAAGAAGAGATGTCCATGGGGCGGCACGATGGCATAGTGGTTAGCACCGCTGCCTCACAGTACCAGGGACCCAAGTTCCATTTGCGGCTTGGCCACTGTCTGTGCGGAGTTTGCACGTTCTCCCCGTGTCTGCGTGGGTTTCCTCCGGGTGCTCCGGTTTCCTCCCAGTCTGAAAGACGTGCTGATTACGTGCACTGGCCGTGCTAAATGCTCCCTTAGTGTACCCAAATAGGTGCTGGAGTGTGGTGACTCAGGGATTTTCACAGTAACTTCATTGCGTTGTTAATGTAAGCCTGCTTGTGACACTAATAAATAAACTTTAAAAAATCATCTTTGGAATATACTGACATGGATTGAGAAATGGTTAACAGACAGAAAACAGAGCTTAGGTACAAATGGGTCATTATTTAAAGGAGATGTACGAGGCAGATATTTTACACGGAGGGTGGTGGGTGCCTGGAACCCGTTGCCGGGGGAGGTAGTGGAAGCAGATACGATAGTGAGTTTTAAGGGGCGTCTGGACAAATACATGAATACGATGGGAATAGAGGGATATGGTCCCCGGAAGGGTAGGGGATTTTAGTTCAGTCGGGCAGCATGGTTGGTGCAGGCTTGGAGGGCCGAAGGTCCTGTTCCTGTGCTGTAATTTTCTTTGTTCTTTGTTCTTTGTTTGTTTAGAATGGGGCAAGTTGTGCATTTTCTGGAATGGTCTACCAAAATGACAAATGCCAGTAATATTTTTCAATTCCCACCCTACAACGGTGAAACCAAACAGAAACAAAGGTCTGGATTTTATGATAGAATCTGCAAGCATTTGTCATCATTTTCCCTCTGAAACTGATAGCAACTTCTGGAGTCTGCACATGTTGCTTAAATGAGGAAATCTAGAAGTTGCTGTCAGTAATTCGAAGCTTCAGCTGAGGGAGTGCCATTGAGGTACCTACAGAATGCGATCAAGTACAAATTACTGAACTGATTGGAACTTTTCTTGTGTGGGATCCTCTGTCTGGTTTGCCCAGTTAAAAGGCTTCATTTTACTGCATTTCCGCCTAATGCAACTAATTATGCGATGCTTTAAGCTAACTTAAGTTAATTTAGCCACATCAGCTTAGAATTCTGGGTTTAGCTTGGAAACTTAGCTCAATTTAAAAAATACAAAGTGAAGAAGAAATTATTCTTGTCATAAACAAGCTCCATGGTCACCGATGTGAGTTGTTTTTCGAAAGTTACAGACAGGGTTTGTACTGTTTGCACCTGGTAACTTCATAACATAAGAAGTTATAACGCGCTGTATAGCTTTATGTTTGCAGTCCAGTTCTGTTCAGTTGCTGTTTTGAATGCTGGAGAGGCTGTTGCTTCTCTCTCTCTCTCTTACCAGTAAAATTAATCTCCTTCGCTTTCTGTAAAATACTTATTACAAGAAGCTTAACAAGGAAGTTTCCACTTCGAACCAGTCATGCTCAAGTTTATTCTGAAGAAGAAAATAGACCCAACATCTTGTCACACTCTTAAAGTCTAAGTTTATTTCGTAGTGTCATAAGTAGGCTTACATTAAAACTGCAATGAAGCTACTGTGAAAATCCACAGTAACTTAGTCTGAGTTAAAACTCCTGAAAAAGTTATCCCAAGTTTAATGTTGAAGTTTTTAACTGTGTACTAATTTATAGCTATAGCAAAGGTGCCTCATTGAGATTGCAATTTTTTTTAATTCATTCATGGGACATGGGCTTAGCTGGCTGGCCAGCATTTATTGCCCATCCCTAGTTGCCCTTGAACTGAGTGGTTTGCTAGGCCATTTCAGAGGGCAGTTGAGAGTCAACCACATTGCTGTGGCTCTGGAGTCACATGTTGGCCAGACGATGTAAGGATGGCAGATTTCCTTCCCTAAGTGACATTAGTGAACCAAATTGGGTTTTTCTGACAATCGACAATGGTTTCATGGTCATCAGTAGATTCTTAATTCCTGATAGTTTTTATTGAATTCAAATTCCAACACCTGTTGTGGCGGAATTCGAACTCAGGTCCCCAGAATATTAGCTGAGTTTCTGGATTAATAATCTGGCAATAATACCACGAGGCCATCGCCATCACCTCCCCAGATATTCAAGATACTTCAGATCTGGCAGCATTTGTGGAGAGAGAAACAGATTTCATATTCGGGATTTTCCAGCTGCGCCCATCCCGAGACTGGAAATTCCCACTTGAGGTCAACAGACTTTTCACTATATACTAATACATGTGACAATAATAAATCAAATCAAATCAGACTTTGAAATGGTTTGTCAAATTTTCCATCCCAGCCTGTCCCAGTTCCTGTGTGGGCGGGACTGGAAAATCTACCCCAATGTTTTAGGTCTGTGACCTATTATCAGAACTGGGGAAAGTTAAGGGATGTATCAGGTTTTAAGCAATGCAGAGGCAGGAACAGGGGCAGGAGTCATAGAGGTTTACAGTATGGAAACAGGCCCTTCGGCTCAACTTGTCCATGCCGCCCTTTTTTTTTAAACCCCTAAGCTAGTCCCAATTGCCTGCATTTGGCCCATATCCCTCTAAACCCACCTTACCCATATAACTGTCTAAACACGTTTTAAAAGACAAAATTGTACCCGCCTCGACTACTACCTCTGGCAGCGTGTTCCAGACACTCACCACCCTCTGTGTGAAAAAATTGCCCCTCTGGACCCTTTTGTATCTCTCCCCTCTCACCTTAAACCTATGCCCTCTAGTTTTAGACTCCCCTACCTTTGGGAAAAGATATTGACTATTTGGCTGATCTCTGCCCCTCATTATTTTATAGACCTCTATAAGATCACCCCTCAGCCTTCTACGCTCCAGAGGAAAAAATCCCAGTCTATCCAGCCTCTCCTTATAACTCAAACCATCAAGTCCCGGTAGCATCCTAGTAAATCTTTTCTGCACTCTTTCTAGTTGAATAATACCCCAGGAGGAATGAATGCAGGGGAGTGTGAGGAACAAAAGAGAAGGTCTGTGATAGGCTAGAAAGCAGAAGAGGTTAAATGACCAATGGGGTGATGTTATGTGTCAAAAGTGGGTGCTAATGGGACAAGTAAAGAAAAACAGTGTGCCTAGAGGAGGTGTAAGTGGCAGCAAAAGATCCTTGAACAGTGCTCGCTAAGCTATTTGTTGAATATCAAGTTTTTCATCATGATAAATCTGCATATTTTGATTTTATTTTAAGTTTAACCAATATTTTAGCTTCTATCTGAATCTCGTGTGTATGGCCCAATCATTTATTTGTTACCTGTGAAAGGTAATAAAAGTAAAGGGATTCCGTATGCGAGAATGATTCAACACGATTGGCTGCTGGATAGCAATACTGTTGCTGGGCATCTGGTGATCCCATTGATTTGACATCATTTTTAAACTGATGTCAAGAAAGGGGAAGTGTTGATTCTTGGATTCCGCAGAAAATTCTGTTTCTTCACCTCTGACCCTAGAAACACAGCCCAGTGTAATACAATCACTCCACTTGCGGGTACAGCCTTTAATCTAATGACCTAATGGAGCAGCACGGTGGCACAATGGTTAGCCCTGCCGCCTCACAACACCAGGGACTGGGGTTCAATCCTGGCCTCGGGTCACTGTCTGTGTGGGATTTGCACATTCTCCTCGTTTCTGCGTGGGTTTCCTCCGGGTGCTCTGGCTTCCTCCCACAAGTCCAAAGATGTGCGGGTTAGGTGGATTGGCCATGCTAAATTGACCCTAGTGTCAGGGGGTTTAGCAGAGTAAATATGTGGGGTTATGGGAATAGGGCCTGGATGGGATTGTGGTCAGTATAGACTCGATGGACCGAATCGCCGCCTCCTGTACTGTAGGGATTTTATGATTCGAATCGGCAAACATGAGCACAAACACTTTTCTTTTAACTTCTACTCTTCTTGACTTTTAACTGCACCCCTAGCTAATTTCCAGCTGATGTTTCTTCCATCATTCCTGTACTCCTGTTCTCCCTCTCTTATTCTTTATATTTTAGGCCATCTTGCAATGATAACTGGCATCTGATTGGTTCAAAACTGGTTCACTCTACAGCCAGTTAAGTGATGGCACTCTAAGATCTGACATTTGATTTATTATTCACATGTATTAACATTCAGTGAAAGTATTGTTTCTTGTGCGCTATACAGACAAAACATACTGTCCATTAGAATCAGAGAAACCCTACAGTGCAGAAAGAGGCCATTTGGCCCATCGAGTCTGCACCGAACACAATCCTAACCCCCATATCCCCACATATTTACCCACCAATCCCTCTAACCTACGCATCTCAGGACACTAAGCGGCAAATTTAGCATGGCCAATCAACCTAACCCGCACATCTTTGGACTGAAGGAGGAAACCGGAGCACCCGGAGGAAACCCACGCAGACACGAGGAGAATGTGCAAACTCCACACAGACAGTGACCCAAGCTGGGAATCGAACCCAGGTCCCTGGAGCTGTGAAGCAGCAATGCTAACCACTGTGCTACCATGCCGCCCATAGAGAAGGAAACAAGAGAATGCAGAATTTAGTGTTATAGTCATAGCTCGGGTGTAGAGAAAGATCAACTTAATGCAAGGTAAGTCCATTCAAAAGGACATAGGCATAGATTGGGTGGACTCTCAGAGGCTTTTTCCCAGGGTGGAAATGGCTGCTATGAGAGGACACAGGTTTAAGGTGCTGGGGGGTAGGTACAGGGGAAATGTTAGGGGGAAGTTTTTCACACAGAGGGTGGTGGGTGAGTGGAATCGGCTGCCGTCAGTGGTGGTGGAGGCAAACTCAATAGGGTCTTTTAAGAGACTCCTGGATGAGTACATGGGACTTAATAGGATGGAGGGTTACAGGTAGGCCTAAAAGGTAGGGATATGTTCAGCACAACTTGTGGGGCCGAAGGGCCTGTTTTGTGCTGTAGCTTTTCTATGTTTCTATGTTTCTAAAAGTCTGACAGCAGCAGGGAAGAAGCTGTTCTTGAGTGAGTTGGTATGTGACCTCAGACTTTTGCATCTTTTTCCCGACAGAAGAAGGTGGAAGAGAGAATGTCCAGGGTGCGTGGGGTCCTTAATTATGCTGGCTGCTTTGCTGAGGCAGCGAGAAGTGTAGACAGAGTCAATGGATGGGTGGCTGGTTTGCGTGATAGCTTCGCTGATGAGATACAGACAGATATTGTGTTGTACCGAATCCATACTGTCTGCTGAATTACAAATCATCCCATCTGTGTCACAGCTGGACCAACAGCACCTGGATAAGATAATTCAACAGAGTAAAAGGATTATTATTGATTCCACACTCGACCTCAATTCATCATCTAACTCATTAGAACAGGTATAAATCCTCCCATTTTAATAATTGATTCCATTAATTAGTTGCATCAATATTTCCATGCAGATGTTATACTTGCCTCAGTAATTAATTTACAGTTTCTTATGGTGAATTAACATTTTGGCTGTCACGTATGTTGGGGAGAAGAGGGGAATACGCATTTATCTGATGTCTTTCGCGATTTCAGCATGTCCCGAAATGTTTTTCAGCCAATGAAATTCTTTTTGAGCTATAGTCGCTGTCCTAATGTAGAAAATGCAGCAATAGGTATACACACAGCAAGCTCCCATGCACGTCAGTGTGACAATGACCAGATTGTGTTTTTTTTTCCGGTACTTTAATTCAAATCAAAAATGCCAATTCAAATTGCATCGAATCATGGTCCCCATGTGAGGGACAAATCTGATTTGATTTGATTTAATTTATTATTGTCACATGTATTGACATACAGTGAAAAGTATTGTTTCTTGTGCGCTATACAGACAAAACATACCGTTCATAGAGAAGGAAACGAAGTGTTCCAGTCATAGCCAGGGCATAGAGAAAGATCAACTTAATGCAAGGTAGGTCCATTCAAAAGTCCGACAGCAGCAGGGAAGAAGCTGTTCTTGAGTCGGTTCATATGTGACTTTAGACTTTTGTATCTTTTTCCAGATGGAAGAAGGTGGAAGAGAGAATGTCCGGGATGCGTGGGGTCCTTAATTATGCTGGCTCTTTGCCGAGGCAGCGGGAAGTGTAGACAGAATCGATGGATGGGAGGCTAGTTTGTGTGATGGTTTGGGCTACATTCATGACTTTTTGTAGTTCCTTGCGGTCTTGGGCAGAGCAGGAGCCATACCAAGCTGTGATACAACCAGAAAGAATGCTTTCTATGGTGCATCTGTAAATCAGATCCAAGATGACAAGACCAGACCTTGCACCCCATCTTGGGCTCGATCAAACAAGCTCCAAGCTGACAGGATGAGGCAATGCACCCCCTCCCGGGCTGGATCTAACATTTCATCTTAGCCAAAAGGCTGAGATGGCTTTGAAAAATTGCACCAGATAAAGCCTCGGTTTAACCTCATTGGCTACCCTGCTGCCTTACTTTACCCTAGCTTAGGCAAACCATGATCGCAGGTGTCAGCACACCCCAGTGGGCTAGCCTCATCCCCTGACAGAATGGTCCCCCTGCTCTTTGAATAGCATCATGTAATCTTTTATGTCTGCCACGACAGGTAGCTTTGTCTTAATGTCTTATCCAAAGACAACATGTCTGACAGCGCCGCACTCCCTCTGTGCTGCACTGCAGTGTCAGCCTCCACAACTTGTGCTCAATTTCAAGAGTGGAACTTAAGCACGGCAGTTTCTGAATCAGAGGTGAGGGTGTCATTCACAGAGCGAAGGCTGATGCCTAAACAAGCAGAAAAGACTGTGGCCTTTACGCTTCAATTGAAGAAAATGCCTCCGATGGTGCAGATTTCTGTTAATCCTGTACGGAATTGTCAATAGTAAGAAGTCTCGGAGCGCTGCGCTACGAAAGTTAGTGGCTTGTGCTACCAAATAAACCTGTTGGAGTTTAACCTGGTGTTGTGAGACTTCTTACTGTGTTTACCCCAGTCCCAACGCTGGCATCTTCACATCACGGAATTGTCAACCGAGCCTCGGAGTGAGTCATGGACATAACTGCATGGCCTGAGTGACAGAGAGGGTGGGATCTTTACTCACTGCACCATTGCTTCTGTGTTTACTCTTTTGAAAGGATTGCCCTCATAATGAACCATTTTTGAACAGCAATTACCCACATCACCAGATGATTCATGTGTACTTTCCACTCGATACCTGGAGCACAACATTAGCTGTCAGCATGAGCTGTTTACACAGCAATTGGCTTCGCTATTTCTAGTGCCTTCGACGCATCCTTCAACTGATCAACACTCCTCATCTTCCGAATTCTGACAGGTTCACAAAGCTCCGGCCCTCATAGGCTGGCTGCTTTGCATAACTGTCGATCTCTCAACCGCACCGCACTGAAACAAACATTTATGTTCTATAAAGGCAAGATACTATAAACAAGAAATGCTGGAAACACTCAACAGATCTGGCAGCATCTGTGGAGAGAGAAACAGAGTATATGGATATGATCTGACTTGATTTGTTATTGTCACATGTATTAGTATACAGTGAAAAATATTGTTTCTTGTGCGCTATACAGACAAAGCATACTGTTCATAGAGAAGGAAAGGAGAGAGTGCAGAATGTAGTGTTACAGTCAGAGCTAGGGTGTAGCGAAAGATCAACTTATACTGAGGTAGGTCCATTCAAAAGTCTGATGGCAGCAGGAAAGAAGCTGTTTCTGAGTCAGTTGGTACATGACCTCAGACCTTTGTATCTTTCTCCCGATGGAAGAAGGTAGAAGAGAGAATGTCCAGCGTGCATCGGATCCTTGATTATACTGGCTGCTTTTCCGAGGCTGGGGGAAGTGTAGACAGTGTCAATGGGTGGGAGGCTGGTTTGAGTGATAGACTGGGCTTCGTTCACGACCCTTTGTAGTTTATTGCGGTCTTGGGCAGAGCAGGAGCCATATCAAGCTGTGATACAACCAGAAAGAATGCTTTCTATGGTGCATCTCGAGAAGTTAGTGAGAATTGTAGCAGACACCCCAAATTTCTTTAGTCTCCTGAGAAAGTAGAGGCGTCGAATGT
Organism: Mustelus asterias; assembly: GCF_964213995.1. NCBI lineage: Eukaryota > Metazoa > Chordata > Chondrichthyes > Carcharhiniformes > Triakidae > Mustelus > Mustelus asterias. The sequence continues at coordinate 73,634,484 of NC_135821.1, read as the reverse complement.
TTCGGTGACAGGGGGCGGTGGGTGGGGATCATTGCATTCTTTGAAAGAAAATTATATCACTGTTTGAAGTTGTGAAAAATAGCAAATTATAGAAAAGCAGAGGACCGTTTTGGATTGTTCTAGCAAAGCAGACATAGTTATCTAAACTGCCTTCTCCTTATTTTCATATTTCTAGGATTTACATGTCAGATTGGTTAAGTTTGTTTTATTCATTCATGGGACATGGGCATCGCTGACTGGCCAGCATTTATTGCCCATTCCTAGTTGCCCGAGGGCAGTTGATAGTCAACCACATTGCTGTGGGTGTAGAGTCACATGTAGGCCAGACCAGGTAAGGATGGCAGATTTCCTTCCCTAAAGGACATTAATGAACCAGATGGGTTTTTCCAACAATCGACAATGGTTTTATGGTCATCAGTAGATTCTTAATTCCAGAATTTTTTTATTGAATTCAAATTCCACCATCTGCAGGATTCAAACCCAGGTCCCCTGAACATTAGCTGAGTTTCTGGATTAGTAGTCCACTGATAATACCACCAGGCCATCGCCTCCCCACAAGTTGGGGGCACTTTTGTCTCTTGAGTTGTGTACAGTCAAGCTTTGTCACCAGACGTGAACGCATAATCCAGGCAGACACATCAGTGCAATGTTGAGAGAATGTCACCTTGTCCGAGGTGCTGTTTTTTGGGATTTGATGTTAAACCAAGTACTTGTTTGTCAATTTTAAATTAACCTATGGTATTATTCAAAAGCAAGTAGGTTCTCCAACATGTCCTGGCCAACATTCTTCATCAACCGATATCACTGAAGGCAGGTCAAAGGATATTTTCCTCATTTACTATCTGTGCAACGCAATTACTATTTGTGCCCACACAACAGTGCCAACTATTGGGATGCTTAGGGATATTCTGAGGACACAATGAAGTGCAAGCCGGTCTGTTTACTTAGCATTGAAATAACACCTTCAGCAGCTTTAAAACATCCCAAAGTGCTTTGAGGTAATCACTGTTGTAATCTAAGCAAACATGCCCAATCGGCCAGTTCCCAAAAACAGCAGCGCGATAATGACTGGATAATTTCCTCTTGGTTGAAGGATACAGGACACCAGGAAGAATTCCTGCTCTTCTTGTCGCTAGTCGCGTCCCGGAAATCCTGAGGTGGGAGGGAGAGGAGCCTGAGGTAGCGGTACATATTGGTACCGCTGATGTGGGTAGGAAGGGAGAAGGGGTCATGAAAAGGGAGTACAGGGAATTAGGGAGACAGCTGAGAAAGAGGAAAGCAAAGGTAGTAATCTCAGGATTACTGCCTGTGCCACGGGAAGGTGAGGGCAGGAATGGAGTGAGGTGGAAGATGAATGTGTGGCTGAGGGACTGGTGCAGGGGGCAGGGATTCAGGTTCCTGGACCATTGGGACCTCTTTAGGGGCAGGGGTGATCTGTATACAAAAAACGGGTGGAACTTGAATCACACGGGGACCAATATCCTGGCCGGTAGGTTGGCTAAGGTTACTGGGGAGAATTTAAACTAGATAGGTTGGGGGGAGGGGAGCTAGAAGAGTTGACTAGGATCAAGGAACTAATTGATGGGGTGGAGGATGCAGGGGTAAGGGGAATTACAAAATTAATGGTAGAGGAGAGGGTGCAAGTGAATGAAGGCGGTAATTTAGATAAGGGAGTAGAGGGAGAGGGTGTTCGCGACTCATCAAAGCGGGTCCAGATAAAAGCTGGAATAAGGACACTTTGCCTGAATGCACGAAGCATTCGGAACAAGGTAAATGAGTTGATGGTGCAAATCAGCACGAGTGGGTACGATCTAGTGGCCATTACAGAAACGTGGCTGAAAGGTGACCAGGACTGGGAGATGAATATCCAGGGGTATCAGGCGTTTAGGAAGAATAGACAGGAAGGAAAAGGTGGTGGGGTCGCGCTATTAATAAGAGATAATATCAGGGTAGTACTGAGGGATGACATAGGCTCTGAGGAACAAAACGTGGAATCATTATGGGTAGAGATGAGGAATAGTAGAGGGAGAAAGACACTAGTAGGTGTGGTATATAGGCCCCCAAATAATAATGTTGAGGTAGGGAGGGCTATAAACAAGCAGATAAGGGATGCGTGTAAAAACGGAACGGCAATAATCATGGGGGACTTCAACATGCACATTGACTGGCAGACTCAAGTCGGTAAGGGTGGAATGGAGGAAGAGTTCTTAGAATGCTGTCGGGATAGTTTCCTTGAACAGCATGTTACGGAACCGACGAGGGAACGAGCTATTTTGGATCTGGTATTGTGTAACGAGGTAGGTAGAATTAAGGATCTTATTGTGAAGGACCCTCTTGGGTCTAGTGACCACAATATGGTCGAATTTCTGATTCAGATGGAAGAGGAGAAAGTTTGGTCCCAAACCAGTGTCCTCTGTTTGAACAGAGGGAAATATGATAGGATGAGGGATGAATTGGCTAAGGTAGACTGGGAGAGCAGGCTGGCAGGTAGGATAGCTGAGGAACAGTGGAGGATTTTTAAGGAGATCCTTTTCAGTTCTCAGCAAAAATATATTCCAGCAAAAAACAAGGATTGTAAGAAAAGGGAGAACCAGCCGTGGATAACGAAGGAAATAAAGGAGAGTATTAAAATAAAAACAGCTGCGTACAGAGTGGCCAAAAATAGTGGAGAAACAAGTGATTGGGAAAAATTTAAGAAACAACAAAGAGAGACTAAGAAAGCGATAAAGAAAGGAAGGATAGACTATGAAGCTCGGCTAGCAATTAATATAAAAAATGATAGTAAAAGTTTTTATAAATATATAAAAAGGAATAGAGTGGCTAGAGTGAATGTTGGACCCTTGGAGGACGAGAGGGGGGAGTTAATAGTGGGAAATGAGGATATGGCTGAGTCTTTAAATAAGTTTTTTGTGTCGGTCTTCACGGTGGAGGACACAAATAGTTTGCCAAATATTAACGATAGAGGGTTGGCAGCAGGAGAAATACTTAATACAATTAATGTTACCAGAGAGGCAGTGCTGGGTAGACTAATGGGACTGAAGGTGGATAAGTCCCCGGGTCCAGATGGAATGCATCCCAGGGTATTGAAAGAAATGTCAGAGGTAATAGTGGATGCGTTAGTGATTATTTATCAAAACTCGTTGCATTCTGGGGTAGTGCCGGTTGATTGGAAAACGGCTAATGTTACGCCGCTGTTTAAAAAAGGAAGGAGACAAAAGGCGGGTAACTATAGGCCGGTCAGCTTAACGTCTGTAGTAGGGAAAATGCTGGAATCCATTATTAAAGAGGAGATAGCAGGGCATCTGGATAGAAATGGTTCGATCAATCAGACGCAGCATGGATTCATGAGGGGAAAGTCGTGCTTGACGAACATGTTGGATTTTTATGAAGATGTGACTAGGGCGGTTGATGGAGGAGAACCGGTGGATGCGGTGTTTTTGGATTTCCAAAAGGCGTTTGATAAGGTGCCCCATAAAAGGCTACTGAAGAAGATTAGGGCACACGGAGTTGGGGGTAGTGTGTTAAAGTGGATTGGGGACTGGCTATCCGACAGGAAGCAAAGAGTCGGAATAAATGGGTGTTTTTCCGGTTGGAGGAAGGTAACTAGTGGCGTGCCGCAGGGATCGGTACTCGGGCCGCAACTATTTACCATTTATATAGATGATCTGGAGGAGGGGACGGAGTGTAGGGTAACGAAGTTTGCAGACGACACAAAGATAAGTGGAAAAGTGAATCGTGTGGAGGACGGAGAAGATCTGCAGAGAGATTTGGACAGGCTGAGTGAGTGGGCGAGGATATGGCAAATGGAGTATAACGTTGAGAAATGCGAGGTTATACACTTTGGAGGAAATAATAACAAATGGGATTACTATCTCAATGGAAACAAATTAAAACATGCTACCGTGCAAAGGGACCTGGGGGTCCTTGTGCATGAGACGCAAAAGCCCAGTCTGCAGGTACAACAGGTGATCAAGAAGGCAAATGGGATGTTGGCCTATATTGCGAAGGGGATAGAATATAAAAGCAGGGATGTCTTGATGCACCTGTACAGGGCATTGGTGAGGCCGCAGCTGGAATACTGTGTGCAGTATTGGTCCCCTTATATGAGGAAGGATATATTGGCATTGGAGGGAGTGCAGAGAAGGTTCACCAGGTTGATACCGGAGATGAGGGGTTTGGATTATGAGGAGAGGCTGAGGAGATTGGGTTTGTACTCGTTGGAGTTTAGAAGGATGAGGGGGGAATCTTATGGAGACTTATAAGATAATGCGGGGGCTGGATAGGGTGGAGGCGGAGAGATTCTTTCCACTTAGTAAGGAAGTTAAAACTAGAGGACACAGCCTCAAAATAAAGGGGGGTCGGTTTAAGACAGAGTTGAGGAGGAACTTCTTCTCCCAGAGGGTGGTGAATCTCTGGAATTCTCTGCCCACTGAGGTGGTGGAGGCTACCTCGCTGAATATGTTTAAAGCGCGGATGGATGGATTCCTGATCGGTAAGGGAATTAAGGGTTATGGGGATCAGGCGGGTAAGTGGTACTGATCCACGTCAGATCAGCCATGATCTTATTGAATGGCGGGGCAGGCTCGAGGGGCTAGATGGCCTACTCCTGCTCCTATTTCTTATGTTCTTATGTTCTTGGAAACAGTGCCCACCTGAGAGGGCAGACGGGGTCTTGCATGAAGAGTTTATCTGAAAGACAGTAGGCGGGATTCTCCGATCTCATCCGTGCCCGCCCCACCGCGAGTGAGAACGGAGAACTTGGCATTCCAGCCAAAACTCCAATCACTTTCAGCGGCACCAGAGAACCCCCAACCGCGAACGGGATTGGAGGTGTTCGGCAAGCATCTTTGACTGTGCAGGACTCTCTCTGCATCAGCATAACTTTTGTTCTCATATTTCCAGAGTGGGACTGGAGCCCATAACCACCTGACTCAGAGGTAAGTATGCTATTAACTGAGACATGGATCACATTCCCTTTATGCTGCACCTCCGAATCCCAATTTCACTACCACGCCTAATCATTGAATCTGTTGGTATTGTTCATTTTGATGACAAGTGCTGTTAACCAAACTCAATTGTCCTGAATGATTGAGGTTGTGCTGTGTGATGTTTGTAGCAAATTAGTCAGCATGTGGAAATTGTTTCCAGCAGCAGATGGACCAGAAATCAGAGATTTAGAGTAACTGGCAAAAAAATTCAGAAGAAGGTGAGAGGATTTTTGTTTTCAGATGTGTAATCGGGAATGTGCTGCCTGAAATGCTGATGGAGGGAGGTTTGAAAGTGAACAATTTTACTGGACCGTGTGGTAAGGAAAGCGAGAGCACAACTAATCAGATAGCTCTCTCAAAGGGATAGCATAAGCAGAGTAGGCCAAATTGCATTCTTCAGTGCCGTTTCATAGGCTCATAAGAAATCCTTTCATCCGCCACTTCAACAAAGCCAAGAAGCAGTTATGCTGTTCATAGAATTATAGAATCCCTCCAATGCAGAAGGAGGCCCATCGCGTCTGCACCAACCACAACCCCACCCAGGCTCTATTTCCATAACCCCACATATTTACCCTGCTAATCCCCCTGACACTAGGGTCAATTTAGCATGGCCAATCAACCTAATTCGCACATGTTTGGACTGTGGGAGGAAACCGGAGCACCCGGAGGAAACCCACACAGACACGGGGAGAATAAAATAATAGATGTTAAAATAATATGTGGGAATTTTTGCCAAAATAATTATCAATATACTCGCCATGTCATCATAGAATCCCTACAGTGCAGAAGAAGGCCATTCCACCCATCGCGCCTGCACCGACCACTCAGGCCCTCTTCCCTTGACACGCTGCTAGTCCTCTTCACACTCAGGTGTAATTCAGCAGGGGCAATCCATCTAACCTGCACATCTTTGGCGTGTGGGAGGAAACCGGAGCACCCGGAGAAAACCCACGCAGACACGGGAGGACATGCAGACTCCACATGGACAGTCACCTAAGACCGGAATCGAACCTGGCGCTGTGAGGCAGCAGTGCTAACAACTGTGCCACCCTGCCACCTGTTAAGGTGGGCTTCTGGACCAACCGATGAAAGGTTGCTGAAAATTTTACAGCAAAGCCACGAGTGACACAAACAATTTACGGTCAAATTTCAAGTAGTTTTTGTTTTGCTCTGGATTTGAAATGACTGCAGGGAAGTGTCATTGAAGATTACTACAAATCTAACAAATAGAATCAAAGGGGAAGGGAGTGTCACCAAGCGCAAATATAAAGCTTCAAACTCAAATGAAGCGAGACCCACCCTTCCCCACTACCATTTGAAGAGTTACTTCATCATTCATGTCATGACTGCCTGCAGAGAGAGAACTTGTCAATGGCACCAAGACCTGATGACATTTAAAATTCATCGTGATCTGACAGGACAAATTTGTGCTTGCTGCTCCAATTCATTGAGCATCTGGTGATATATTCCAAGACATATTCCTTCCTCCCTTCTATTGAATAGTGTTGCATTCATCTTCGAATATCTTCCTCCACAGTGAGTCTCACTGTGCAGTGAAACCAAACTGCTTGCAAATTAGTTCCAAATTGGTAGCGCTGCATATGAATCTGTGCTTCTCCTTTGTTGCTTTGTGCTGGTTTACCCATTAGTGCAGTCTACTATTTTGTGTATGTGATGTTCACAAGACGATATAGGTAACACTAAGCAGTAACCTTGGTGGTGGCCTCAAAGGGTGTTTTGGTGACAGTGAACACAGTAAATAGAGTCATAGAGATTTACAGCATGGAAACAGGCCCTTTGGCCCAACTTGTCTATGCTGCCCTTTGTTTTTAAACCCCGAAGCTAGTCCCAATTGCCCACATTTGGCCCATATCCCTCGACACCCATCTTACCCATGTAACTGTCTAAATGCTTTTTAAAAGACAAAATTGTACCCGCCTCTACTACTACCTCTGGCAGCTTGTTCCAGACACTCGCCACCCTCTGTGTGAAAACATTGCCCCTCTGGACCCTTTTGTTTCCCTCCCCTCTCACCTTAAACCTATGCCCTCTAGTTTTAGACTCCCCTAGCATTGGGAAAAGATATTTATAAAGCACCTTTCACAAGATAAAATGGCCAAAGACAGTAGCATGGTGAAACAAAATTTGGCCACACCAGGAGATGATGGCCCAGTGGCATTATCGCCAGACTGTTAATCCAGAAACTCACCTAATGTTCTGGGGACCCGGGTTCGAATCCTGCCATGGCAGATGGTGGAATTTGAATTCAATTTTTTAAAAATCTGGAATTAAGAATCTGCTGATGACCATGAAACCATTGTCGATTGTCGGAAAAGCCCATCTGGTTCGTTGATGTCCTTTAGGGAAGGAAATCTGCTGTCCTTACCCAGTGTGGCTTACATGTGACTTTAGATCCACAGCAATGTTGTTGACTCTCAACTGCCCTTTGAAATAGGCACTCAATTCAAGAGTGACTAGGGATGGGCAATAAATGCTGTAAGAAGTTTAACAACACCAGGTTAAAGTCCAACAGGTTTATTTGGTAGCAAAAGCCACAAGGAAATTGGTGGCTTTTGCTACCAAATAAACCTGTTGGACTTTAACCTGGTGTTGTTAAACTTCTTACTGTGTTTACCCCAGGCATCTCCACATCAATAAATGCTGGCCAGCCAGACATCCCATAAATGAATAAAAAATATTTTAGGATGGGTCAGACATGGTTTGAATTTTGATTTTCAACAGCCACAATATTTCATTTTTGTGAGAACATGGGTTGGTTTAAAAAACCCCACATTAAAAATGATCCTTTATTTCTCTGGGCCATTTCTCTGGGGAAATTCAGCTGGCATGACTTGAGGACATTGATTAATGCAGCTTACTTTTGACAATGACCTGTGACAGAGAGCAGGGTTTAGAGCTACATGCTCCCCATTCCCTGCTGTGTTATTATAATTTTACGACACCATTTGTGTTTAAAACCCACAACCAAAAGTAAAGTTTATTTATTAGTCACAAGTAAGGCTTACATTAACACTGTAATAAAGTTACTGTTAAAATCCCCAAGTCGCCACAGTCCGGCGCCTGTTTGGGTACACTGAGGGAGAATTTAGCATGGTCAATGCACCTAACCAGCACGTCTTTCAGACTGAGGGAGGAAACCGGAGCACACGGAGGAAACCCACGCAGACACGGGGAGAACGTGCAGACACAGGGAGAATGTGCAGACTCTGCACAAACAGGGACCCAAACCGGGAATCAAACCTGGGTCCCTGGCGCTGTGATTCAGCAGTGCTAACCACTGTGCCACTGTGTCACCCCTACATGGTTAGGACATTATAGAGAACATCTTCACGTTTGATGTCAATAAAGTCAATTGGTAGCTCTAGGAATATATGTATTGTTTTTGCTGTGTTACACAATCCACTTGGTGTATCTGATGTGCCCAAACGCAACCCCACCCATCCCCCGTTTTGCCACCATTCGCATTCTTCATTACTTAATGGCACCATTAACACTCCTCTTTGTCTTATGTCCATGACAAGTTTTTCCTTTACCTTTACCTATCTTTGGTCTTCTATTCTGCCCCATCTCCTTTGCCCTCTTTCCATCGATATAATTCTATACATTTCTACCTTGCTTCAGATCTGTGGATGGGTCATTTAGATCCGAAACGTTAACTCTGTTCTCTTCACGGATGCTGCCGGACCTGCTGAGTTTATTCAGCATTTTCTGTTTAGAGTCATAGAGTTTTACAGCATGGAAACAGGCTCTTCGGCCCAACTTGTCCATGCCACCCTTTTTTTTAAACACCAAATCTCGTCTCAATTGCCCGCATTTGGCCCATATCCCTCGATACCCATCTTACCCATGTAACTGTCTAAACGCTTTTTAAAAGACAAAATTGTACCCGCCTCTACTACTACCTCTGGCAGCTTGTTCCAGACACTCACCATCCTCTGTGTGAAAAAATTGCCCCTCTGGACCCTTTTGTCTCTCTCCCCTCTCACCTTAAGCCTATGCCCTCTAGTTTTAGACTCCCCTACCTTTAGGAAAAGATATTGACTATCTGGCTGATCTATGCCCCTCATTATTTTATAGATCTCTATAAGATTTCCCCTCAGCCTCAGTTTGTATGACCATCAAGTTACCCTGGTTTATACCGAATATAACAGTTGTAACCTTGAATCTTTATTAAAAGACATTGCAATCTTAGCAATGCACTGGTCAATTGTCTTCACCAAATCATCTCCAGTGACTTGTGGTCATCTCTACCACAAATCTTTTGCCAAATAGACAGATATCAAAACACATGATTCCACAAATAGGAAAATAGTAATTAGGAGCAGAGGTAGGCAAATTCAGCCCTTCAAGTTTGCTCCGTCGTTCAATCAGATCATGGCTGATCTCTCCCTGGTCTCAAATCCACCTCCCCACCTGTTCCTCATATCCCTCCTTCCCTTTTTATTAGAAACATATCTATCTCTCTCTTGAAACCATTCAATGATTCAGACTCCACCGCGCTATGGGGCAGCGAGTTCCACAAATTCACCACCCTCTGCGAGAAGTAGTTCCTCCTCATCTCAGTTTTAAATCTACCGCCTCTCAACCTATACCTGTGATCTTTTGTTCTAGATTTCCCCATAAGAGGAAACATTTGTCTACTTTTACTTTATCAATCCCTTTTTAGTACTTTATATACCTCGATCAGATCCCCTTTCATCCTTCTAAACTCCAGCGAGTACAAGCCCAGACTGTTTAATCTCTCCGCATACATCAACCCCTTCATCCCCAGAAATACACTAAAGTTAATGCTTTCCACTCAATGTTGGAGTAGTTGGATTGCATTATGGGACAGAGATTTCAAAGCAAATGCAATCAGTTGGCCTTTGTGCAGTATGCAAGTTCCCAAACCTTTCTGTGAGGCATGTATCTCTGGGGTAGTTATCACAGTAGGTTCGTAAAATTGTAATGTTGATGCTTCTGATAAAGACTGTTTCAGTGCTTCAAAGAGGTGGTCTCTGTGCCACAGGAAAGGCACATCCTTGCTCAACAATTCCCTTAGTGAGGAAGACCTTTGAACCAAATTGGGAATGTATGGAGACAAGAAATTAAAGAGAACTAGACATCTCCGAAGATTGACCTTATCTTGAGCAGTTGGCATGGTGTTAATATCCTCTACTTTACTTGGATTGGGACATATGCCAGCACTGGAATAAATAGAAGCAAAGATATTGACCTCTTATAGAATCATAGAAGCCCTACAGTGCAGAAGAAGGCCATTTGGCCCATCGAATCTGCACCGAGCACAATCTCACCTAGGATCTTCCCTGTAACCCACATATTTACCCTACTAATCTCCCTGACACTAGGGCAATTTAGCATGGCCAATCCACTTAACCTGCACATCTTTGGACTGTGGGAGGAAACCGCAGCACCCAGAGGAAACCCACGCAGACACGGGGAGAACATGTAGGCTCCACACAGACAGTGACGCAGGCCAGGAATCGAACCCACAGTGCTAAACACTGTGCCACCGTGGCGCCCTATTGCACGTTGATGTCGCATTTCAGATCGTTGAACACCAATCTTTAATAACGGGCCACTTGCATCAATAAGTGACGATTGTGGTCTTAGTCTTGCTTCATTCTCCCCACAACAGCAACATCATCTGCAAAATAAATGCATCCTGCTACAGTCCATGGGAGCCTGAAAGAGATCCTGACTAACAGATAGCCCAAAGAAAGTCATTGAGTGGGGTACAAAATGTAGTAAGCTCTTCGGACTTCTCCAAAAGATGCACCAACCAGTAGCTACGTTCGGCATCAAGCTTCCAGAAGAATTTTGCACCTGCAAATCTCGGATTTAACTCTTCTAACCCAGTGCTGATCCTCTCAATGAGATGTCCCACTCACGGAAATGATAGGTTATGGACTTCAATCCGACCACGGGGGAATCTGTCTGCTAACCAGCTCTCTATTTGAGCTTTATTTCAGCACGGTGTCTCCAAAGCTTTTCACCTTGATGTGCTCACCAAAAACGAAAGCTTAATATCATTGCCACTCAATAGATTGATGCGGGAATGCTGGAGTAACTCCTCAGAGGCCGGTGTCCCTTCACCAGATTCCCTTTATTAACACACCCTACTCCATTCCTCCAGTGCCTCAGGTACACAGTCAGAATCCGGAGTGTCAATGGACCTGGCACCCCTCAATATGTAGAGGTGAGGTTCCCTGATTGGGCAGGCAGTTATGACCTCAATCAGGGAGTCATACTCCAAGAGGCCAACCTCATGGGCCATTTTGAAGTTATTACACCCCCCCCCCCCCCCCCCGCCTCCCCCCCCACCCCAAGTCCGAGGAACCTCAGCAGTTCTTGCGCTGTATCAGTGCTGGGTCCCAATCCTCCAACTCGGCACAAAACGTGGGAGGGGTGTATCTAACAGGCATCTGTCTCTTACGATGAGCGCCGGCATTCCAATTCATCCCCTTCCTTGCCACCAAATAACTCCTGAAATGACAATTATGACCTCAGTCAGGGAGCTCATACTCCTGAGGCCAAACTCATGGACCTCGTTGAAGTCATTATAGATGCAGATTCAGGGGAGTTAGCAGATTAATCTGCCTTACCCCAGTCCAACGCCGGCATCTGCACTTCAAGACATAATACAGGAAGTAGGCATAAAAGATGGCTTGTCAAGTGGCAAAAGTGGAGTCCCAGAAGGATCACTGCTGAGCGCAGTGTCATTCTCAATTTATATGAACAATTTGGATGCTGGAATCTAAAGAGTGGGGATAGACACCTTGTGAGAGGAGATGAGGGGTATGAAGGAGACAGTTATGAGTGGGGGGGAGGCTGTGTATTCCACAGATTTTTTTTCACATATTTTAAATGATATGAACTCTTGCATCGCTTTTCTGGAGCAGGAGTCAGGCCTCGAGCCATTTAGGGCACATCCACCATTTTTAAAAATGAGAATTAAAGGCGGTTTAGCAGCTATTAACCTCTAGTCGGAGCTCCGAGGCAGCCATTGCTGCTGGGGAGTTCTTGAACCCAGAATGTCATCTCGCAATCTCACTGGGGGGTCACGACCCCCAATTTGGGAAACTCTGGAATGGAGGGTTCTGCTGCTAGAGTTAAAGGATAGATTTCAAAACGTTTGGATCAGTACATGGATGGGAAAGGGGGAAAGGACTAGCGGGATAGGGGCCAAAGGCGGGCAATTGGGACTAGCTGGGAGGGCACCATGGTTAGCATGGACCGATTGGGCTGAAGGGCCTGTGTCCGTGCTGTATTGCTCTATGACTGTATGACTCTAAGAAGGGGGGAGTCTCGAGGGGAGCATGTAGAAACATAGAAACTAGAAGCAGGAGTAGGCCATTCGTCCCTTCAAACCTGCTCTGCCATTCATTTTGATCATGGCTGATCATCGAGTTCAATATCCTGATTTCCCCTCCGCCCCCCCCATATCCCTTGATCCCTTTAGCCCCAAGAGCTATATCTAATTTCTTCTTGAAATCAGACAACGTTTTGGCCTCAAATTACCAGCATGAACTATTTGGGCCGAATGGCCTATTTCTCCATTTCCAGTGTAATTCTCTGAAATCGGTTAAGTGTTATCTCATCGTTTCTAATTCTTGGCGCTTGCTCACAACATTTGGAGCGACGTTGTGGCACATTTGCTGCAAAATGCTCCTTCCAAAGTACAGCCTCAACAAGAGCAAGAGCATCCTGGGAAAAGCAGAGAGCCTGCAGAAAAATCAGAGTGCGTTTCTGTTTGTACCCGTGACCTGAATAAAATGTATTAGTTTAATTTAGCAAAGAAAGAGTTAGTAGCTTCTGATTTGACTGTATGTCAGAGTGTGTGAGAGGTACACAGTGAGTGGGAGAATGGAAAGGCCATTAGCCACTTTAAGGGCTCGAGTTCTAATGCTTTTTTACATTAAATTTTTGTGCACGTTAATGTCAGAAGATTTGTCTGGCTGAGAGTATTAAATATATGTGGTGCTTTGGATATGGTGGGCATGAGCAGGTGGCAGTCGAATGATTTCAGCATCCGATCCCTTGCACAGCAGTTACTTAATGAGGACAGGTCTCTTCTTCTCAGTCACTGAGCAACCTGTTCAAGTGATAAATGCCCTCATTTGAGGCACTCGGAAAAGCTCCAACACGCCACTGCATGTACAGCACGGTGACGATAATGAATGGGGAGATACATCCATCATCTGTTACTGCGTTAGAGAAGACAAATACCCCTGCTGCGAGTGGTCATTCTGGAGAGGGAACAGGCAACACCACTATCGCCCCCCCTGATAGGGAACTATTGGATCCTATCCGAGCCTCACTGCATTATCTTCAATACAGATGGTGGTAGGATTCAATATTTCCCTTTATTCAACTGTCCGACACAAATACGGTTTCTGCTGCCTCCATTTAGCTGGTAACGAAGTTCCCAAAAAAAGACACAGAGTAACAAATAGGTTAGGAAAGAGTCGCAAAGCAGAAAGTTTATTTATTAGGGTCACAAGTAGAATCATAGAAACCCTACAGTGCCATTCAGCCCATCGAGTCTGCACTGACCACAATCCCACCCAGATCCTATTCCTGTAACCCCACATATTTACCCTGCTAATCCCCTAACGCTAAGGGGCAATTTAGCATGGCCAATCAACCTAACCTGCACATCTTTGGACTGTGGAAGGAAACCAGAGCACCCGGAGGAAACCCACGCAGACAGTGGGAGAATGTGGAAACTCCACACAGACAGTGACCCGAGGCCGGAATCAAACCCAGGTCCCTGGCACTGTGAGGCAGCAGTGCTAACCATTGTGCCACCGTGCCGCCCGATACATCCATTACATTATTTTTTTTTATTCATTCGTGGGACATGGGTGTCGCTGGCTGGCCAGCATTTATTGCCCATCCCTAGTTGTCCTTAAGAAGGTGGTAGTGAGCTGCTTTCTTGAATCGCTGCTGTCCATGTGCTGTGGGTTGACCCACAATGCCGTTAGGGAGGGAATTCCAGGATTTTGATCCAGCGACTGTGAAGGAACGGCGACATATTTCCAAGTCAGGATGGTGAGTGGCTTGGAGGGGAACTTGCAGGTGGTGGTGTTCCTATTTATCTGCTGCCCTTATCCTTCCAGGCGAAAGTAGTCGTGGGTTTGGAAGGTGCTGTCTAAGGATCTTTGGTGAATTGCTGCAGTGCATCTTGTAGATAGTACACAGTGCTGCTACTGAATGTCGGTTGTGGAGGGATTGAATGTTTGTAGATGTGGTGCCAATCAAGTGCTTTGTCCTGGATGGTGTCAAGCTTCTTGAGTGTTGTTGGAGCTGCATTGAACACTTAACACTGCAATGAAGTTACTGTGAAATCCCCCAGTCGCCACACTCTGGCAACTGTTCGGCTATCACTGAGGGAGAATTAGCATGGCCAATGCACTTAACCAGCATGTCTTTTGGACTGTGGGAGGAAATCAGAGCACCGGAGGAAACCCATGCAGACACGGGGAGAACATGCAAACTACACACAGACAGTGACCCAAGCCGGGAATCGAACCCGGGTCCCTAGCACTGTGAGGCAGCAGTGCTAACCACTGCGCCACCATGTCCTCATGAGGTTAAGCTGATGCTGTATTGCGTGGCAGTGAGTCAAGTAGTTTGTGTCATCTGATCCAATGTTTGAGTGTACCTGTCTCTGTGGTAAAGGGAGAACTTTCATTTATATAATGCTTTATGACATCCTCAGAACATCCCAAAATGATTGACCAACAGTCAATTATTTTTGAAGTGAACATCAAGATTCTCAGAAAGAACAAATAAATGAATGACTAGTTAATCTATTTCTAGTGGTTTGATTATAGCATGGAACCTTGAGGAGGAGCATTACCTCCTTCAGAAGAAAGGTTTGCATTGAGATATCCCATAAATATATCTCATAAATATCTCTGAGCAGTTTAAATAGAAATAGTTATTTTGAAGAGCAGTCGTTGTTGATGAATTGGCTAATGCAGCTGCCATCTTGAACATAACAGTATCCTACCAACAGCTCTGAAGTGGATGACATATTTCTGAGGCTGTTGTTTGAGGGAGAAAGTTTGGGCAGGACAACAGGAGAACACTGCAACTTTTTCAAATAGCGTTGTGGGATCTTTATTGTGACGGCGAGATCTACTCTCTCCCACATGACCCCCATCGCAGCCCAGTTTCTGCTCTGTCGATATGGGTCCATGCTCTCTTCAATCAGGTAGTCATTCCTCAGTAAGATTCAGCAATTGTTTGACCTTCAAGGGCACCACAAGTAAGTTGTATTCAGTTCATTCCAATCACCGGATGCCAGTAGTTTCCAGAAATCCTCCTGTTTCCTCACCCAATCCAGAATCAATTGTAGCATCAAAAAATCTACCTGGAGCTAAGGTTTGCCAATCCAGATTGGCATTTAAATCTGGGCATTCATTCTGCGTGACATATGGAATAAAGAATTTTATGATATAGTTTCTATAAATTAACCACCAACATGTTCTGGTCCATCCACGCTGACGTTATAGTTAAGGAAGCCCACAAACGCCTCTACTTTCTCAGGACGCTAAGGAAATTCAGCATGTCTGCTACGCTACTCACCAATTTTTACAGATGCACCATAGAAAGCATTATTTCTGGTATGGCTCCTGCTGCTCTGATCAAGACCGCAAGAAACTGCAAAGGGTAATGTAGCCCAGTCCATCACTCAAACCAGCCTCCCATCCATTGACACTGTTTACACTCTCGCTGCTTCGGAAAAGCAGCCAGCATAATCAAGGACTCCACGCACACCATACATACTCTCTTCCAACTTTTTCCATCGGGAAAAAGATACAAAAGTCTGAGATCATGTACCAACCGATTCAAGAACAGCTTCTTCCCTGCTGCTGTCAGACATTTGAATGGGCCTACCTTATATTAAGTTGATCTTTCTCTACACCCCAGCTATGACTGTAACACTACATTCTGCACTCGCTCCTTTCCTTCTCTATGAACGGTATGCTTTGTCTGTATAGCGCGCAAGAAACAATACTTTTCACTGTATACCAATACATGTGACAATAATAAATCAAATCAAATCAAAGTCAAATCAAATTAAGTGGGGCCAATAGCTGGTAAGAGTTGGAGAACAACTGGGGACTAGTGACCAAACTTTGTTAGGTCCAAGGTAGCAATGGAAAAGAGTAATGAAGAATCAGAAAGAGTGGTTGAGGGTTTGGGAAAGTCAAGGGTTCAGCAAAATAAAAAGGAATGCATCCCAAATAACTGGGCAAACAGTTATGGCACACGGTGTGATTTATAACTGGTGGAAAGTCTTCAAGTCTGAGTATATAATAAACAGATTCCTATAAGGAAATGTATGGACACGTGCCTGCGAAAACACTTGCAGCCAGAGCAACTCTCGGAACCATCACAACTACTGAGAAACCTCTGCATTTTTGAGACCTTCACTTCAGTAACAACTCGACTACAAAACAATCAGGCGTGCGCTGAAATAGAGATTGTTTTCAGTGGAGGAACTGGGCTTAAAAAGGTAAATTCAAACTGTAGGTTCTGGGGTATCCTTTAATTAAATTGTAAGACTTGAGTCAATTACAATGATAGACTAAGGCTGGGAAAGCTAATCAAAAGGGACTTCCAGATCAGACTAGCTACAAAACCAGATGGATACGGGGGTCTTTTCACAAGATTCACAGACTAAGATTTCCGCAGTAAGTACAAAGTTGCGATACATAACAAAACGCAGTGGTCATCAGTCACATTCACGATGGAAAACCCATCCTCAACATCTGCTTGACTTGGCTGTTGATTTTGACAGGGTTCAATCTCATGGAATCATAGAATCCCTCCGGTGCAGAAAGAGACTATTCGGCCCATCAACGCTGCACCGACAACAATCCCACCCAGGCCCTATCCCCGTAACCCCACACATTTACCCCAGCTAGTCCCCCTGACACTAAGGGGCAATTTAGCATGGCCAATCAACCTAACCCGCACATCTTTGGACTGTGGGAGGAAACCGGAGCACCCGGAGGAAACCCACGCAGACATGGGGAGAACGTGTAGACTCCACACAGACAGTGACTTGAGGCCGGAATTGAACCCGGGTCCCTGGCGCTGTGAGGCAGCAGTGCTAACCACCGTGCTACCGTGCCGCCCTCTTGATTTAGAGCGTCAATCTGTTGATTTAAGCTTTTCTTCTGACTTCTCTTGATGATGCACACTTTTATCCTACAAATCCTTATTGTTCCAGCTTGGCTGTGTGCCGTATTAGGTAAAACCACATTTCTGTCCATCTGATTAGTCAGTCATTCCTTAACTGTCCTTCCATGATGGCACTTTGAGCCTGCTTTAGGTCATGGCCATTCAGGGGAATCCAGATTCATGCTACACTGCTATTTATTCATCAACAATGACCATATAGCGAGACTAATATGCACTTGTCCCATTTCACAGCTATTTAAGCTCGACATGTTTACAGTTGTTCCTGTTTAAAAGGCTATTAGCTTCTCTGGGCTTATCCACATTCTGGCAACTTTTAAACAAAGGATCTTTGCATCATGGATAGTCAGAAGCTTTTTCCCAGGGTGGAAGAGTCAATTACAAGGGGGCATAGGTTTAAGATGCGAGGGGCAAGGTTTAAAAGAGATGTACGAGGCACATTTTTTACACAGGGGATGGTGGGTGCCTGGAACTCGTTGCCGGGGGAGGTAGTGGAAGCAGATACGATAGTGACTTTGAATGGGTGGCATGACAAGTACATGAATGGGATGGGAATAGAGGGATACGGTCCCCGGAAGGCTCGGGGGTTTTAGTTTAGATGGTCAGCATGGTCAGTGCAGGTTTGGAGGGCCGAAGGGCCCGTTAATGTGTTGTAATTCTCTTTGTTCTTCGTTCAATCATCTGAATCAGTCCTTTCCATCACTTCTTGACACATCATGGGTGGAATTGTCCGGTCGCGCTCACCCCAAAAGCAGAAAATCCCGCCTGAGGTCAACGGACCTTTGCATGCCCCCCTTTCCTCCCCTCCCCACCCCCTCGTCCCACCCCACCCCCCCTCCCCCACCCGCTACTATTCTCGTGGGGGCGGGATGGAAAAATTCCAGTCCATGACTAGATTTTTCATGTCGTGATTTGATTTGATTTATTATTGGCACATGTATTGAGAGACAGTGAAAAGTATTGTCTCTTGCGCGCTATACAGACAAAGCATACCGTACACAGAGTATATAGGGGAGAAAGAAAGGAGAGGGTGCAGAATACAGAGTTAGAGACTGAAATAGGACATTATTAGAGAGTTGAAAAGTATTAGAGTACAGTTTCAAAAGCATAGAACAAGAGTAAAAGATAGAATTCGAGGGTATACTGGGGACAGCTCGCAAGAAGTCGCCTCACTTTGGCGCCAATTTAGCAAAATCCTGTTCAGAACGGTAGCTTACATTCAAATGGGCTTATCCACCATACTTTGCGGACATGTTGCATACAGAATACAATTTTAACCAATGCGGTTTCAGGGGCAATCGAATCTCTGGACCAAATGATCTTACAGCACAGGTGGGGAACATTTAAATGGTGCTAAATTCCCTAATCCCAGTTTTCTAACTCGATTGGGGAGGATGCAGATATTTATTAGAATGGTACTGAGGGTGAGGGACTCCAGTTCTTTGAAGAGACTGGAGAAGATTGAACTGTTCTCCATCGAGCAGGGAAGGATAAGAGGGAATTTGATCGAGGTGTTGAAAATGATATGGGGTTTTGATAGAGTTAGATTGTGCAAAACTATTTCCACTGGTGAGAGGGTTAGTAACCAGCCACTGAGTTAAAATAATTGGGAAAAATTCATGGGGGAAATCACGAGAAATTGATTTTCACAGAGTATCATTATAATCTGAAATGCACTGCCTGGAATGTGGTTGAAACTGATTCAGTGGTAAGTTTCAAAAAGGAGTTTGATATTTAAAAAAGAAAAGTTTGCAGGGAAAGATGAGGGGAGTGGACCGATACAAATAACTCTTTCAAAGAGCCAGCACAGTTGCAATGGGCCTAATGGCCTTCTTCTGTGCTCACATTAGTATCTAAGTAGCAGCAGAGCTCAAGAAGTGCAGGTCACTGGGCTTTGGTGTGTATCCAAGTCAGGGAGAAAACACAAGAGTAAAAGCAAATTACTGCGGATGCTGGAATCTGAAAGCAAAGGAGAAAATGCTGGAAAGTCTCAACAGGTCAGCACAGTAGCACAGTGGTTAGCACTGCTGCTGCACAGCTCCAGGGTCCTGGGTTCGATTCCCGGCTTGGGTCACTGTCTGTGTGGAGTTTGCACATTCTCCTCGTATCTGCGTGGGTTTCCTCCGGGTGCTCCGGTTTCCTCCCACAGTCCAAAGATGTGCGGGTTAGGTTGATTGGCCATGCTAAAAATTGCCCATTAGAGTCCTGGGATGCGTAGGTTAGAGGGGTTAGTGGGGAATAGTAGCGGGTGGAGGAGGTGGGGAGGGGAGGAAAGGGGGGCATGCAAAGGTCCGTTGACCTCAGGCGGGATTTTCCGCTTTTGGGGGTGAGCGGGTAAATTATGGGGGTAGGGCCTGGGTGGGATTGTGGTCGGTGCAGACTCGATGGGCCAAATGGCCTCTTTCGGCACTGTAGGGTTTCTATGATACTTCTATGAGGTCTGGCAGCATCTGTGAGGAGAGAAAAGAGCTGACGTTTCGAGTCCAGATGACCCTTTGTCAAAGCACACAATAAAACACAGGAGACCCTGGACACCATGGGCTGAATGTTATGTTCCCCCGCCGGCGGGTTTGTAAGTGGACAGTAGCCATAGAGGCTTTCACATGGCTCTCTCATTGTGCTCCTGGCCACTCCAACCTCTCCGCAATTTTATACTGGGATGGGCAAAGCCTACCTGAGCGCACCCCCCCCCCCCCTACTTTTGGCACTTTCACAGTCAATTATTGACCACTGAAGAGGCCATTTTCTGCCCAACCAGTTTCCAGGCTGGTGGGGAGAGTTCAGAGGTAGTTGAGAAAGACGAAAAGTAGTCCGACTCAGGCCGATGGGCGAGAGGATGGGTAAGGACACCTCCGTCAACAGCCTCTGTTTACCATCAGCTGCTCCCCTAAAAAGATCTTTCCCTCTGCAGGTTCTCCCCCTACCACCCCCGACTACCCATGCAGTGCCAAGGGGGCAGTGCCAAGGGATAGTGCGTGGGGGAGGGAAGTTCCACGGTGAACTCCTCAGCACTGGGGCAAACTTTAAAAAAGCTGCCCTAATCCTCAAGGGGCTAAGTTGTTGGAGGGATGAGTGGATCAGAGGTCACCGTGCCAGCTATATGCCGTGGGACCCGCCCCTTGCTGTTCTTGGTTCTAAGTGTGGGATTGTAGCCGTTGCTTTTGGCGGCTTCAATGCCGCTTTTCCCACCCATTATCGACCTTAGCCAATTTCTAGGAAAATTCAGCCCAATGTTTCTCAGTGAGACATGAGATAATGGATCCTCTCTTGGTTCAGAGGAAATTTAGGATTTTTAGAAGTTGTCAAGGAGTTTGAAAGAATGACAGAGGAAAGGTTATTTCCTCTGGTTGGGATCAATGATTTGGGGTTATAGAATCATAGAATTCCTACAGTGCAGAAGGAGGCCATTTGGCCCACTGAGTCTGTACTGACTCTCCAATAAAGCATGTTACCCAGGCCCAATCACCGTAACTCCACACGTTTACCCTGCTAATCCCCCCAAACTATACATGAGACACTAAGAGGCAATTTAGCATAACCAATCCACCTAACCTGCACATCTTTGGACTGTGGGAGGAAACCAGAGCACCCGGAGGAAACCCACGTAGACACGGGGAGAACGTGCAAATTCCACACAGTCACCCAAGGTCGGACTTGAACCCAGGTCCCTGGCACTGTGAGGCAGCAGTGCTAACCCACTGTGCCAGATGTTCAATTTAAAATTGTTGCTAAGAAATATTGAGGGAGAACAATGTAGTAACAGGTGCAGATCGGAGAAGACTTTTGACCTTTGAATTAAGAATCTAGTTATGACCATTAAACCATTGCCGAATGTCAGAAAAAACATCTAGTTCACTAATGTCCTTTATGGAAAGAAATATGCTATCCTTACCTGGTCTGGCCTACATGTGACTCCAGACCCACAACAATGTGGTTGACTCTTAACTACCCTCTGAACAAGAGCAACTAAGGATGTGCATTAAATGCTGGCCAGCCAGTGACGCCAATGTCCCATGAATGAATTTTTAAAAATCCATCCTGTCCACCAATCCGCAATATTTTCATCGAGTATTTAACAATTCCATATAGTGACAAAATCCTGTCTGGTTCCTTCTCAAGAGCCATTGCTCGTTCCACTAACTGCACTGATAATCTGTTCAGAAGTTTGGAAACATTTCTGCAGCAAGGAGAAATGTCTTCACCCAGAGGGTGGTGAATGTGTGGGATTCACTACCACCGAATGTAGTTGAGGCCAAAACATTGTGTGATTTCAAGAAGAAATTAGATGTATGAGGCTAAAGGGATCAAGGGATATGGGAGGGAAGAGGGGATCAGGATATTGAATTTGATGATCAGCCATGATCAAAATCATAGAAACCCTACAGTGCAGAAAGAGGCCATTTGGCCCATCGAGTCTGCACCAACCCTAATCCCACCCAGGCCCTACCCCCATATCCCTACATAATTTACCCGCTAATCTCAGGGCTCTAAGGGGCAATTTTTTTTAACATGGCCAATCAACCTAACCCACACATCTTTGGACTGTGGGAGGAAACCGGAGCACCCGGAGGAAACACACGCAGACACGAGGAGAATGTGCAAACTCCACACAGACAGCCACCCAAGCCGGGAATCGAACCCGGGTCCCTGGAGATGTAAAGCAGCAGTGCTAACCACTGTGCTACCGTGCCGCCTGAAGAATGGTGGAGCAGGCTTGAAGGGCCCAATGGCCTACTCCTGCTTCTAGTTTCTATATTTCTAAGGGTTTTTTGGAGGAATTAAAGAATACTCTGCAGTGGTGAGTGCTTAAAGTAGAAACCTTAATATTTATATTGTAAAAGAATCAGCAAACTGGATACATATTAGAAACAGAGGGAGCTACAATATGGTCCTAGTTTTTTATTGTTCTGGTAAAGAGTCAGCACAGATGTGATGGACCGAAGGACATACTTTTGGCTGCAAAGTTCTCAGCTTTTGTACTGCAAGGTCAGTGTCTTTACCCAAGGTCAGTGGGAAGCCAATTAGGAAAATTTAAAGTAAATTGTTTGCTTTCCACTGAAGTGGAGACATCGATATGATTTCTTTTGTCTCTCGTCGTGTCAAAGACCATGGACATCCATATTTATACGGCAGACTCTCATTATGGACTGAGGCTTCACTGCAATTAGGATTCCGCACAATGCTAATAGAAAAAATTGCATCTTGGCACTTTATCTGTCTTGACTTTTTAATATGGGTTGGCGCGGTGCCCATTAAATGCCACCAAATGTTTGTAGCGAGTTTGAAAATGCTGTACGACAGGAATCCTCAATTATTCTGCTTATAAGGCCCAGCTGTCCCATTGGCAGAGCTACCGAGTGTCTGGATAAGGCTCGGGCTGCCAAAGATTGGACAGGATGTTGAGGGGAGGTTCTGGAACACTCCTGATGCAGCATAAAACCCTTCTGCTCTTTTACGCTGAAGCCATTTTTGCAAAATCCATTCATGAAAATGAAGCACATCTGACAATATAAGGAGCTATCTGCGCAAAGTCTGTCAGGAGCAGTACATTACTTTATTTTGGTGAACTAGGTATATATAAGTTTAAAGTTTATTTATTAGTCACAAGTAGGCTTACATTAACATTGCAATGAAGTTACTGTGAAAATCCCCTCCGGCGCCTGTGCGGGTACACTGAGGGAGAATTTAGCATGTCCGATGCACCTAACCTGCACGTCTTTCAGACTGTGGGAGGAAACCAGGGAACCCGGAGAAAACCCATGTAGACACAGAGAATGTGCAAACTCCACACAGACAGTGACTCCAAGCCGGGAATCGAACCTGGTCCCTGGCACTGTGAGGCAGCAGTGTTAACCACTGTGCCACCCCAATTGATTACTGAGGGGGACAACACCTCTTAGCTTCAAGGCAAACAGTAAGCTGGCGGTGCAAAACGAGTCAGTCCATATCTGAAGGCGGCAAGTTCATGTGTCAATTGAAACATTCCGCAGAATAAAGATAAACAAAGCCAATTCATCTGGGATTGTTTCACCCGATCTGACTGGCTTCCTTGCTTTTTTTTTGTCTTTTTTTTATTTTGTTCCTTGGCTTTCTCTCTGAATTTTCTGGAGGCCATATTTATTCCATTAGAGTTTCACTGCCTCACTGCCGTTATTTCTTCTCAGATGGCACGGTGACACAGTGGTTAGCACTGCTGCTTCACAGTGCCAGGGACCCGGTTCAATTCCGGCCTTGGGTCACTGTCTGTGCGGAGTCTGCACGTTCTCCCTGTGTCTGCGTGGGTTTCCTCCGAGTGCTCCGGTTTCCTCCCACAGTCCAAAGATGTGTGGGTTCGGTGGATTGGCCATGCTAAACTGCCCCTTCATGTCAGGGGGATTAGCAGAGTAAGTATGTGAGGTTACGGGGATATGGCTTGGGTGGGATTGTGGTGGGTGCAGACTCGATGAGCCAATGGCCTCCTTCTGCACTGTCGGGATCCTATGCTTCTAAGTGACCAAAGGCACTGGAGCAGAAGAAGGTTTCTGACTTGGATTATAACACATGTTTTATGAAGTCTGCCTGGATCATAAGTTTTCCAATTTGAATTTGGCTAGTGTAAGCATGAGATGTTTCACTTCAGGTATAGTTCAAATGATCCACTAGGGAGCTTTTATCGAACAAAGTTCATATAAGAATACGACTAACATATAGCAATGACTTTTACTACTTACAAACAAGAAAAAAAACCAACCATGATATTGTATAAACCTTAACAACTAAATGCAATGTTCCTACCAAACAAACTTCCCTATAAACATACACCTGCCACAGGTTTAAAACATAAAACAAGAATCCTCACGTGATGCTGGAACTTAGTACTTTGGTTGGAGAATTGAAACTATGACTTCCCAGCCTTGTAACTTCCAGCAGCCCTTGAGAGATAGAACCACTGCTGGCATCTAGCTTCTACACAGTAAGGAGTCCAACACCACCAGGTTAAAGTCCAACAGGTGCTTTTAGCCAGTGAATCACTGCAAGAGACAGAGTTCTCACTCTAGGAAGGCAAGAATACCTGCGTCCAGCTAGCAGCAGAATCCATAATACCAGGGAGAGAGAGAGAGGAAACCTGCCTGCAACTCGAAAACCAGTTCAGCCTCTGACTCTGAACCAAAAGTGAATCTTTGGATTCCTCTGTGGAGGAACCAACTAATTTTGATTTGTCAATCAATCTTCCCCCTAACAATTCAAAAGATTGTAACATCCAGACACTGCGTTAGGCCCAGAGTAAAAATAAACAAAACCCCATTTAAAACATTAAAGCCGGAATTAAAGGGACAGCTAAGCAGACAGCTCAGGGCCTGCTTATAACTGCAGAGAACATGATTAAAAAAATACATTTCTTAAAGGCATACGAGCATCACGTTTACCATTCAATCCAATCATGACTGATTTCATATGATAATCCTTAACTCCAGTTTCCTGCATGATCCACAAAACCCTAGATTCCCTTACCGTTAAAAATCTATGGTTGCGTGTGAGCCTAGACCAGGAGTCGGCAATCTTTTTTACCTGAAGAACCTTTCAAAAAATAAAATTGCCAACGATATAAATTATTGGGAGCCACAAGGCAAAAATTTGGTCTTTCTGCTAAATACCATTGGTAAAATACTTTGCATTTATAATAAAGAAAAGACATGTACTGAATTTACATATCAATAGATAAAATATTAAAATTAAATACTGAATTATCAATTTTTGTTTCACTTTTTAACTTAAGTTGTGTAAATAAAGTCATTTTTAAAACAAACAAACTTAAGGAGGGTGATTTTCTGAGAAAAATTCTTAGTGCCTAGCTCACGTGAAAACTGGAGAGATTCAGATCCGTTTTTTGGGCGAGTCCAAATTCAAGTCTCTTATGCACTTAGAGAAGGGAAAAATGGATTAGACAGTTTCTAGCCATTAGGTGGAGTGGGCGGGGCTTAACTCACCAGGAAGACTACTGCAGCAGCAGAGGGCACCATTGCGCATGTGTAGACCTTTGGCTGTGCGTGCACAATGGCAACCAGCAGAGAGCTGAGAGGTCTGTCAGTTCTCTGCTGCTGCAGTTGGCCTCAACAAAGCAAATGGTAGAATTAAGATCTTTTGCTTTGGCTCCTGATTCTCGAAATAAAAGCTAGCCTCTAAATAGCACACTGAGAATAGTTTATCATGTCAGCTATATTGGAAACAATAATGATCACAACCATAAACCTATTCCGTGGACCAAAGGCATAATTTATAACCCTGTTGTAACGCAGTGTAGCTATACCACTCAGATTTAATTCAGGCACAATGACTTTTTTTGTTAAAATAAGCATTCAAAACTGCAAAGTGCAGCATAATGATTAGCCTCACAATGAAAACATTACAGTGCTTTGTTTAGGTTTGTTTTTAACATGTTAATATGATTCCAGTGGAGAAGATAAAAGAGAGCGTTAAACAGCCACATCTGACCCCAAAGCCAGTGTGATGACTTCAGCCAGGTTAATGAGATTGGCTTGCTAGAGTATGAACTGTCTGATTGGTCTTTATTTGGTTGGTGTGAAATGACATGTCTGATTGGTCTTAATTGATGGTTAAATCAGGGAGCCTCATGCTCCCTATTTAAAGCAGGTGTGTCAGACTCCCAGCCTGCATTCAGCAGGGAGCAACTGGAGAGCTGGCTGTGTACAGATGTATGGTGTAAATAAAGTAACTTGGTGATGGGACTTTCATCTCCGTGGAGTTATTACACACAGGTTGCCATCCGCTGACCCAGAGATTCAGCGCTGAGTTGTTTAACTGTGGACGGTGCCAAGTTGGCACCAGATATCCCAGAAGTTTCTGGAATTGGACACTACGCGACCCTCTTCCTCACCCTTCAGCCCAAAGTATTTTCATAGAGTTATAGAATCCCTACAGGACAGAAGGAGGCCATTCGGCTGTTTGAGTCAGCACTGACTCTCTGATAGAGTATCTTACCCAAGCCCTCTTACCCCACCCGATCGCTGTAATCTCACACATTTACCCCACTAATCCATCTAACCGACACATCTTGGAACACTAAGCTGCCTCACCTGTACATTTTCGGACTGTGGGAAGAAACTGGAGCACTCGGAGGAAACCCACGCAGACAAGGGGAGAACGTGCAAACTCCACACAGACAGTGACCTGGAATTGAACCCCGGTCCCTGGCGCTGTGAGGCAGCAGTGCTAACCAATTGGTGCTGCAAACTGGTGGAAGTTGATAACGATGTGACAAGGATAATGGGACCAAGATGAACCATTGTACCAATAGTCTATCTCCTCGACTAAAGAGGTTCAGAGAAATGGAGGAAATAGGGCGAATTAAAATCCAATTAGACAGAAAAAGAGAAATAAAGAGAAGTACAGAAAGATTGAATTGAGGGAGAAAAAAGGAGACAAAGGAAAAATAAATTGTTTTCTTAAATGTGCAAATTTAAATAAACTCCAGCAGCAATTTACTACATGTAGGAGTGAGACTTCGATAGCTTCAGTTTCCTTTCTTTGTTTCTGAGGTTGTGTGGCATCATGGGAACATACGTCATGCCATTAACTGGGTCTTTACCCTGTCACATAGCAGCTGAAACTTTCTGCAGCAAGTTTTATTCTTCTATACATCCTGAATCCAGCGGTTTCTTGACACTCTTTGGGAGTTTGAAGGTGAGACTCATTTTTGTGCGCTTAAAGAACAGAGCAGTGTAAACCATCCAAGAATTTGTGCCAATTAGTAATGAATGTCATGTCTCACGCTGGGACACGATTTTTTTAATACGAGCTATCGATAGCGTGCACTGTGAGCTCAACATCATCCGTCCAAGCAAATTCTGGACCACTTTAATCTTCACTTGACATTTGCCGTAACCCCGTGTACCAGCAGAAGGCACTGGGTAGTGGCCAGGAGCATTAACCCCAGCTGATATCTGCCGCTGTCCTCTCTGAGCCCAGATGCTAGTTCTCGCTTGCAAAATGTGCTGCTTACAGATTAACTGCACTTGGGTCTGTAATTGTGCCTTGAAAGGGCCCAGACACCCCTTGAGGATCTTTAATGGTCCATTGCCTTGGCCCCTGATAATTGATTAAAGACAGGACCAATATATCACCATTTAATTATGTGAATGGGGCATTGACATTGTGAACCAGCCAACCTCCCGAGAGTTTCTGCTGACTGAGATATACCTGCTGCTTTATGTAAAAATGTGATTCAATGAAACTACCCAACAATTAGCAAAAAGGCCCAAAATCACACTATACAAAACAGACTAAACACCGTTTCCAGTGACTGAGGGGACAAAATCGAGCGAAATGGAGGAATATGATTTCTAATTAGAACCAGCATGCGATTTGAAATTTGTATTTATTTTTTTCAAAGATTGGCATGACAGCCACTTCAGAAACTAAAGAGGTAATACACGAGAAAAGAAACAAGCACTGGGACTGAAAGTGTCCCTCTGAAATTCCTCTGGCACATTTAAAGTAAATGATTCGACATGGGCTTTGGGCAAACGCATTAATTTTTCATTTGCTCCTATTTCAGCGTGCCATTGAGTGGCAGTCACTGACCAATAACCCGCTCCTTAGTGACGAGTTTCAGTTCTGGCAGAACCACGCGGCTCCTGGCCTCATTATGTGAGCTGAGGCGAGAGTGACTGCCCCTGACACCAAGAGGGGTAGCAACTCGCCCCAGTCAAAGTGAAGTTAATGGGGATCGGGCGGGGGAGGGGGGGTGGAGGTGTCAAGCACTCCAATGGTCGTAATCGCAGCTGGCAAAAAGCAGGATGGTTATGCCTGTTGGAGGGCAAACATTTCAGCCTCAGGACATCGCTGCCGGAGCTCCTCAGGCAAGCATCCTAGCCCACCTGCTTCATCAATGACCTTCTCATCATTATGTGATGTCCAATTAAACACTCACGTTAGTGTGGTCATAACTATTTGCTTTTAAGCCAAAGCCTTTCAGAATACTTCTTTAAGAATAACCAAGGCATCTAAGGGTAACGTTGGAATGTAAAGACTATAATGTGCTTATTCACGAATACAGTTGTTCAGTTAGCAATGGGAGTACTATGCATATATGTGGATTTTATCCCCCGTCATCACCCTCTGCACCCTCCTCAATCCCTCATCGTCTCTCTCTTCCACCTCTCTTCCTGCCCCTCTCTCACCTTTTATCTTTTTCCACCACACTCCCTGACCTCTCTTTATACCCTCCCGATGCGATGCCGCTCATACATTTGATATGTGCCTTTTCTTTCTGCTTCTCCCTTCAATATGCAGGTTAATTTTGTGTGCAAAGTACAATAGTTCTGAAACATAGGCCAGAAAATTCACTGACACTGTTCCTGCCACATCGCGGTGACTGTCATAGAGTCAAAGTGTAGAGAAGTCACATAGTACAGAAGAGGCCCTTCAGCCCATCGAGAATACACTGACTAAACTACACTCAATCTGCATTAATCCCATTTTCCAGCACTTGGTCCATTGTCTTGAATTTTGACATTTCAAGTGTTCGTCCACATACCTTTTTAAGGTTGTGAGGTTTCCCGCCTCGACAACCCTCCCAGGCAGTGTACTCCAGACTCCCACCACCTTTTGGGGAGGCCACATTGGCACAGTGGTTAGCATGCTGCACCGCAGTGCCAGGGACCCGGGTTCAATTCCAGCTTTGGGTGACTGTGTCGAGTTTGTACGTTCTCCCTGTGTTTGCGTAAGTTTCCTCCGGGTGCTCCGGTTCCCTCCCACACTCCAAAGATGTGCAGCTTAGGTTGATTGGCCAGGCTAAATTGCCCCTTAGTGTCCCAAGGTTAGGGGGATTAGCGATATAAATACATGGGGTTACAGGGTAAGCCTGAGTAATAGTTGGTGCAGACACAATGGGCCGCATGGCCTCCTTCTGCACTGTAGGAATTCAATGGAAAAACCTTTCCTCAGATCCTCACTAACCATCCTGCCCCTCATTAGTCTCCCTTCAGCTGACCCTGCAATGTGCTGGAAGCTCAGTTTAACCATAAGAATGGTTTCCACTGAAGTAATGTGAAGTTTCTGTAATAGAAAGGAGCAGCCAGGGTTTGGTATGTCAGAGTTTTGGACCATAAGTGCTGTCTTAGTGGAACCAATATTTCAAATGATTGACATCACTTAATGCCTAGAACACCAAGATTCTACATGGCGGTTTGTCAGCAGCGGCATGGTGGCACAGTGCCTCACAGTGCCAGGGACCTGGGTTCAATTCCGGCCTCGGGCCACTGTCTGTGTGGAGTTTGCACGTTCTCCCCCGTGTCTGCGTGGGTTTCCTCCGGGTGCTCCGGTTTCCTCCCAAAGTCAAAGATGTGGGGGTTAGGTGGATTGGCCATGCTAAATTGCCCCTCAGTGACTAGCTGGGGTAAATGTATGGGAATAGGGCCGGGTGGGATTGTGGCCATTGCAGACTCAATGGGCTAAATGGCTTCCTTCTGCACTGTAGGATTTTATTCTAACTTGCTTATGGAACTATTTGTATTCAGGGCAGTTCCTTTCATGGCACCCCAACGGATTCCTTAGGAGTGTTACACTGTCTGAAGCGCTGTCTTTTGGACAGGAAATTAAACTAAGGTTCCAGTTGAGCCTACAGGTCGATGTGAATGGTTCCATGGCTGCAATTCAAAGAGGTCAGCACGGTGGCACAGTAGTTAGCACTGTTGCCTCACAGTACCAGGGACCAGGGTTCGATTCCCAGCCTGGGTCACTGTCTCTGCGGAGTCTGCACATTCTCCCCGTGTCTGCATGGGTTTCCTCCGAGTGCTCCGGTTTCCTCCCACAGTCTGAACGGCATGCTGATTAGGTGCATTGGCCATGCTAAATTCTCCCTCAGTGTACCTGAACAGGGGCCGGAGTGTGGCGGCGACCAGGGGATTTTCACAATAACTTCATTGCAGTGTTAATGTAAGCCTACTTGTGACACTGATAAATAAACTTAGGAGCTGGAAACAATCCACAAACATTCATTCCTTAGCCAAGATTAGTAAAATGAGAGATTATCATTATTTATTCTTGTTGCTATACAAGGGCCTTGCTGCACAGAAATTGGCTACCACTTTGCCCTAGAGTAACTACTGTTCAAAACCAATCCATCAACTGTGAAGTGATTGGGGCCCTCCTGAGGTTGTTGTATAAACCCAGGATTTATCTTTCATATGAAGAGGGCAGTTTGATGCCCTGAACGTGACTGAATTCCAGGAGGTCTCCCTACAAATTGCAACGCTGAATCCACCCAGCATCAAGTCAGCCTGTTAATTGTAGCATAACTTGTCAGGAGAGCTTTTCATTATTTTCAAGGCTTGAAAAGATTTTGTTTCAGTCGTGGTTGGTGCATCCATCACTTTCTGACAGAAACGCACCAGGAATTATGCCGCAACAATAAAAATTTGACATTTAATCCATTGGTATAAACATTTCAAGACCCTGTTATTTCTTTACAGCGACTTCAAGGTTTCTATCAACCCATTAACCGAAGAATATTTGGCCCCACGCTATTTACCAAGCTTCTGTGTATTGAATTTAGTTACTCTCGTGACAGGGGCATGCCAAGGATCACGGCAAAATCTGAGGCCTCGGTTAATCAATGCGGGCAGCTAATTGGAGCTGCACAGAAGTAACAGCAATTAGATAAATAGTTTTACCTAATAATTATATCAAACAACAGAAGGAGGCCATTCAGCCCATCAAGTCTGCAACAACACCAATCCCACCCAGGCCCTATCCCCGTAACTCCAAGGGCGGCACGGTAGCACAGTGGTTAGCACTGCTGCTTCACAGCTCCAGGGTCCCGGGTTCGATTCCCGGCTCGGGTCACTGTCTGTGTGGAGTTTGCACATTCTCCTCGTGTCTGCGTGGGTTTCCTCCGGGTGCTCCGGTTTCCTCCCACAGTCCAAAGATGTGCGGGTTAGGTTGATTGGCCAGGTTAAAAATTGCCCCTTAGAGTCCTGGGATGCGTAGGTTAGAGGGATTAGTGGGTAAATATGTGGGGGTAGGGCCTGGGTGGGATTGTGGTCGGTGCAGACTCGATGGGCCGAATGGCCTCCTTCTGCACTGTAGGGTTTCTATGGTTTCTATGGTATTTACCCTGCTAATCCCCCTGACAAGAAGGGGCAATTTAGAGAGCGAAAGAGAAAATGCTGGAAAATCTCAGCAGGTCTGGCACATCTGTAAAGAGCTGACGTTTTGAGTCCAGATGACCCTTTGTCAAAGCTGGTTTCTCTCAACCGAAGAATGTTTGGCCCCGCGCTATTCATCTGCAATAATTTGCTTTTATTAAGGGGCAATTTAGAATGGCCAATCAAACTAACCCGCACATCTTTGGACTGTGGGAGGAAATCGGAGCACCCGGAGGAAACGCACACAGACACGGGGAGAACGTGCAAACTCCACACCGACAAGACCTGAGGCTAGAATTGAACCCGGTTCCCTGGCGCTGTGAGGCAGCAGTGCTAACCACTAGTGCCACCGTGCCGGCCACAAAATTGGTGTGCACCTTTGACCTGAGGATATTTCTGTTGCCCAGCCAGACTCTTGGAAAAATACTCACGGTGTGAGAATGTAGTGATTTGAGGGTTTTTTAAAAATTGTAAATCTTATCTCATTTAAAATGACAAATTCCAATCTGTCACACAACAGATTTCCTCTGTCAAGTGTTCTGAAACATGTTGGCTTTCTGTAGCGACATCGTGAGTGAAATAAGTCCTTTTGAGGTGTAGTATGGTTGTAAACTACAAACACTAATGGACTATAGAAAGGATTAGAGATCAAGTGCTTTGAATAATGTGTCCTGGGAGCCCGGTTGCTCCTGATTCATTGCTTTCTTTCTGCAGCTAAAAGAAGGAATCAGCACTGTAACCAAGGATAAAGAACACAGGATTGATGACTACACAGCAACAAATGACTTCGAAATTTTACTGATTGACTCACTGAAATTAATCTTAACTAAAATAATGTCCATCTTGCATTCCTGCAAGACCCCTCTGGTATCTTGCTGAAGAGAGAAGCTGAACAATATTGGGTGGCATTAAGCTCACGTGGGGCACTAAAACCTGCACGGACCAGCTCGCCTGAAAGGTTTCTCCGTGATTCCTATGTAACGCAGCATCTTTCATAGCCCCATGAGATCCCAAAGTGCTTCACAGCCAAAGAGGTATTTTTGAAGCATAGTCACTCTTGTAACGTGAGGGAACACAGTGGCCAATTTGCACACAGCAAGGTCCCACAGGCAACAACACAATAATAAACACTGCCAGAGAATTGGTGCAGACTCGATGGGTCGAATGGCTTCCTTCTGCACCGAAGGGATTCTACGACTCTCTGAAAATGTGGTGAATTTACACAGCAAGAAAGTTGGAAAAACAAAATTTGATCCAACTAGTTACGTGAATGTACTTCCAGCCTGTATCCAGCTGCTGGTTACACTGTGCCTGTTTTGACAGTGGCCTTGCATCACCTTTATATCCTGTTCTTTACACTTATATTGATCAAGAGTTGTCTGGTTGCACTGACTGCTGTAGAACAGACCAGGAGGATCTCAGCTTCCAATTTCCAGAATTTTAAGGGTGGCACGCTGGCACAGTGGTAGCATTGCTGTCTCACAGCGCCAGGAACCCGGGTTCAATTCCTAATTTGGGTCATTGACTGTGCAGAGTCTGCACATGTCTCAGTGGGTTTCCTCCGGGTGCTCCGGTTTCCTCCCACTGTCCGAAAGACGTGCTGGCTAGGTGCATTGGCCATGTTAAATTCTCCCTGAGTGTACCCGAAGTGTGGCGACTGGAGGATTTTCACAGTAATTTCATTGCAGTGTTAATGTAAGCCTACTTGTGACACTAATAAATAATTAAAATTCTCTTAAAGATAGTTATCGTTGAGGTCCTAGTTTCCCTGGTAGCAGTGATGCTATAATTGACCTCAATTGACTTCAGTAGATTAGAGAAGGAGATGCAATGTATAATGAGTTGTTGGCTCCCTGTGATCAACACAATGGTATGGTCTTCCAGATAGTGGAGAGAAAATAAGAAACCAACTGGCTATGGCAACTTAGAACTACAGGGTGTTTATGGATGGATGATGTCAGATCATCCTCATTCCCCTCATCCATAACTAGGTTGTGATCTTCGACTTCTGACAAGGGCCACAAGGGTTAAAAGATTCCTCAAAGGCGTCTTCGATGATTTGTTAGGTAGCTGCTAATGGAAAAAACCATGCGAAATGGTTATGAGAGATGCAGTGTATCTCAAAGGCTGACTGTCAAACGCAGTGACAGGCTGTGATGCCAGCTAATTAAAACAACTTAATTAATCAGTACAAATCACATCAACTGGGCCCTCGCTGCCCTGAAAATTAATGCAGTGTTCACTCCAATTGATCCTTCTATTCATACAAAAATCTTGACAGATGAGAGCCTAAAATATAGGATGTATTGATGCATAGATGCGTGGGCATATATATCGACCCTCGATCTTTTACAAAACTAAAACTTTGTTCACTGTTGTGTTGCGTTTTTGCATTTGTGACTTTTGTTGCATGTATGCAAATACAACCACTGGAAGGCTCTCACTGCAGTGTCGTATTGAAGGAATGCATCTTTAAAATGAGATGTTTTTCTAAGACATTTTCTGCCCTCTCAGGTGACCATAAAAGATCCCAAGGTGCCATTCGGGGAAGATGCAGGGGATTTCATTTCAATGTCCTGAACGATATTTATTTCTTGAACAACATCACTAAGAAACGCATTGGTTTTGTGGGGGAGAAGGGGAGGGCAAGTTGGAGAACCTACCGACCAGCAGACCCCTTTAAAGGGGCCCCCCACCCTCTCTGAGAAGGCAGGGTCGGGATGGAGTGGGCCTTGCCACCTCTGAAGGCAGCTCAGAGGCAGCCATGGAGGTGTGCCAGTGCTGAGGCTCTCTCAGTTCTCTGAGACCGACCAGTTGTATTGAAGTCCTCACCTGTGACTCCCCTCACCCTCCCTGCTCCCTCATATGCTGCATGTCCCCTCCAGTTATTCGAGGAAGTGCAGTGGAGTGTTATGTTAACACTGAAACTGAAAGGAAGAATCTACAAGATAGTTGTGAAGCTGGCCTTGTTGTATAGTACAAAAATCTAGGCAACATCAAGAAGGCAAGAATAATAACTGGATGCTGATAAGATATAGATGCTGAGATGGATGTGTGGAGTAATGAGGAATGACAAGATCAGGAGCCAGCACACCAGTGAAGATTGAGGGAAGATCACAGAAAGTGGCTGAGAGGTGATTGAAATGGCCTGGTCATTTGTTGGGGAGAGAGGAAGGAAATGAAGTGAGGCACGAGATGGAGTTGGGAAAAGAGAAGAGTTTATTTATTAGTGTCACAAGTAGGCTTACATTAACACTGCAATGAAGTTACTGTGAAAATCCCCTAGTCGCCACACTCCAGCGCCTGTTCGGGTACACTGACGGAGAATTTAACATGGCCAATGCACTTAACACACCTTTTGGACTGTGGGAGGAAACCGGAGCACCTGGAGGAAACCCATGCAGACATGGGGAGAACGTACAGACTCCGTGACAGACAGTAACCCACATCGGGAATTGAACCCGGGTCCCTGGCGCTGTGAGGCAGCAGTGCTAAGCCATCGTGCTACAGGAAGACCTGAGACCAGATGGAAAGATGTGATGGTGAGAGACTGGAAGATAGTGGGATGGGAAGAGAAGTGAGTGAGTGAGTGACAGGAGGAGATGGAGAAGTGTGACGACCCTCAAGTAAAATAGGAGAAGCTGAAAGAAGAGGATCAGTGGACTCATGCTATGCTCATGGAGACAGCTGTACAACGCAATGTCCATGATCAATGGTGCAATGATGTACTAATTGGTAAGAATATTCTTTGTTCCTTTCTTACCCTGTCTCATTCTTTCTTCTCTCAAGAATCTTGAAACAATTTTGAAGTAAAAATTTTGTGTCATGTATTAAAATATTGAAGCTTTACCAAAAGCCTTTTGACAATAATTCAGCTTTGAGAGTTGCTGCTCCAGTTTTTAATGAGGCCTTTATATTTTCCAGCCAAACATATCAAACATCTGGTGCAGCGTTGGAATATATTTAAAAAAACATTGCTAATCACATGATGGATTTCAGCAGTAAGTATCTTAACTAAGAGTGGTCTCTTTCAACAGCAAATGAAAAACAATTCTATAGAGTATCATTAGGCCGTGAATAGGAAGAAATTTGATTTTTTCGATAGAATATCAGTCTAAGCCGCCTTTTCAAGAGCACTTGAAATTTTAATGAAAATATAGGCCTCCTTTGTAATGAAGGCACCAAACTGTGACCCCTGTAATGATTTTTAATTTCTTCCTTGCGATTTGAACTTAGACAAAACCACATGTAGGTAACTCATGTACAGCTAGCTCTCAACCTTCTGAGTGAGTAGGACATGAACACGTTTAACATACAGTATAGTGGCTGGAAGATTTTTCTTTTAACTTCCCCCAACTTTGTACATCCTTTCTCTGCTCCTGTCCTGAATGTGTTATAGCTCATGCAAGGTAAACTATTCCAAAGCAACCATCTTCTTATTACTTCTCCCAAAAGGCTATTTTTCTTGCGTGTCCAAAGTCGTAAAACTTTGCTCCATTTATACTGATCCCATCAGTGCCCTGTCAGG
The DNA here is from genome assembly GCF_964213995.1 of Mustelus asterias. Taxonomy (NCBI): domain Eukaryota; kingdom Metazoa; phylum Chordata; class Chondrichthyes; order Carcharhiniformes; family Triakidae; genus Mustelus; species Mustelus asterias. The sequence continues at coordinate 73,598,581 of NC_135821.1, read as the reverse complement.
GTCGATATCATATTCTAAATCGGCAAGTATCTGTTACAGGCAAGTCTTGTTGCAACCCAATACGGCATCAATCCTTTGCTAAATGTCAAGACTTCATACCGTTCTGTCTGAAGCTTGTTTCCAAGGTCACCTACCTTCAATCCTGTCCCATCTCTTTCCACCATTGTTTGCTTCAGCACTTCCCAGTGGAGTCAGTAAGAAGTCTCACACACCAAGTTACAGTCCAACAGGTTTATTTGGAATCACGAGCTTTCGGAGCGCTGCTCCTTCATCAGGTGAATGGAGGTTAGTTCACAAACATGGCATACATAGACAAAGACACAATTGTGAGATAATTACAGATTAGAATGTGAAGAATGGTTGAATGTGAGTCTTCACAGATAATCAGGTCTTTGCAGGTACGAATAGTGTGGGTGGAGAGAGGGATAATCACAGGTTAAAGAGGTGTGAATTGAACTTGGCCTGATTGAAGTCCCCGGCCACGATGAACAAGGCCTCGGGATGTTTCATCTCAAGGCTATTTGTAGTGGTGTATATTTCGTCCATTGCGATCTTCATGTCCACATGGTGTGGGATGTAAACTGCCGTCAGGATAATGGAGGTGAACTCCCGCAGAAGGTAATAGGAGCGGCATTTTAACGTTAGGTATTCTAGGTCCAGGGAGCAGAAACTCGTCAATTCTCTCAAGCCAATTGAAACAATTTACACCTCTATAAGCTGTAATTATCCCTCTCTCCACGTACCAGTAAAGACTTGATTACCTGTAAAGACTCACATTCCAACCATTCTTCCCATTCTTCCCATTATCTTGCAATTGTGTCTTTGCCTATACATGCCGTGTTTGTGAATCTACCTCTCCACTCACCTGATGAAGGAGCAGTACTCCGAAAGCTCGTGATTCCAAATAAACCTGTTGGACTTTAACCTGGTGTTGTGAGACTTCTTACTGTGCCCAACCGACTTCAACGCCGACACCTCCACATCCCAGTGGAATGGCTCTGAAATGAAATTCTCCTCTTCTTTAGAAAGTGAGGCAGATCGTCTTCAACAAGGGAGAATCAGACCAGTGCACTAATTGACCAGGGCATCCATTCAAGTGGATCAGACAATTGGACTCCCGTGTTTCTAACACCAAATTCTCCAAATTTAACACACTTTTTTCATAATGCGACTCCAATTGGGTACTCCCAAGGAGGAACATTACATACAGGGAAAGAATGAACTTGTCTTCACGTAAAACCTTTCACATTGGTAGGACATTCCATATAATTCGCTCAAAACTGTAGTCAATGTTGTCATGTGGTCAAATGTGGCAGCCAACTCTCACACAACAAGTTCTACCAACAGCCATGAGATAATTAACAGGTATACAATACTGATTCTAAATAAAGCCGACACTTCAGTGTAGTACAGAGAGATAACTATGTTGCTGTCAGTATCATCCTTTGGGTGCAATGTCAATTCAAATTACAGGGTGAACATTGAAATTCTCCAAGCATACGGAATAGTTAACTCCTTGCCTCTCGGTGTCCTGGCCAACATTCTTCCTTCATCAATCAGTACCATCAAATCAGATTCATTGGCCATTCCTCTTATGACCAAGAGGTTAGGGCAACTGCACCATTTGGTGAATGGATAGAGTCAATCTATTATGAAGAGACAAATTTTAGGGGGGGTGAGGGGGGGGGGGGTGGGGGGCGGGGTGGGTGAAGGGTCCTCCTCCTGTTCTTAATTTGTGATTACATTTTCTCCTTGGGGGGGGGGGGGGGGGGGGATATCTTTTTAGATGGTACTTTGTTACTGGCTTCAAATATCCCAAACCCTTTACATGAATCAGTTACTTTGGTGTACTGTCATATTTTCCTAAGTCCCAATTCAGCTCTGACCTTGCCCAAGCTTGGGTGCTTGACCAGGTTCCAGATCAGTCAATAAATTTCCAGCATCTATCTGTTCTCTGGGACCTAGCAGGTGCAGTTTTAAATCATCTATATTTGCATTCGGTGGCACGGTGGTTAGCACTGCTGCCTTACAATGCCAGGGACCCGAGTTCAATTCTGGCCTCAGGTGTGGAGTTTGCATGTTCTCCCCATGCCTGCGTGGGTTTTAAACTAGAACCAGGAGGAGCTGGACAGGAGCAGGGAACTGCAAAAAGCAGACTTCCCAAAAGAACAAAATAAGGTTGTTGTAGGTAAAAAAACCTCTGACACTATTAGTGGTTCAAAATGCAGTGTTTATTTTCACAATTGTGGGAGAAGTGAGGTTCCTAACAGTGGACCCCCAGCCTTCTCTTCGAACACAAGAACAGAGTTTATATATGCCCCTGTTCCCGCCCTCATTACATTGCAATTTTCTGAGATGGCTGTCATTGTTCATGGTGAGATTCTTGTTGTTTTAGCAGTATCTTCCTCTGCGTAGTTTGTTCGATCTCCAAGGCCACGATTGTTCGTCATTTATATCCTTGAAACAACATCACAGGTTTTGCACAAACAAGTTAACTAATATACATACGGGTTTGTATAATGCTTTATATCAGGATAAGATGAATAACGTATGATGAATATATATATGAATCTATGGTGATTCAAAGACAGACGGCATACACGTCAACTCCATCGTGTTAAACAAAGGTACATAAAAATGGAGACTGTTTAGCTTATTTCGAGCTGGGTTAATCGCATTTCTTGATAACAAATGGAGACAGAGGAATAGCTGTTCCTTTTGTCTGGCACAGACATGAAAAACACCGAACTCTGACGAAAACATGGACTCTGCAGTGTTCTCAACAAAATCACAGAGTTCGGGTCTTAATGCTTAAGTGTGACAAGGGTCATTAACCCATTCCCGACTTCAAAGGTCCAGAAATCAGGGAGTTTAAAAAAAATGCATTATTGCCCATCCCTAGTTGCCCTTGAACTGAGGCACTTGCTAGGCCATTTCAGAGTGAAGTTGAGAGTCAACCACCTTGGTGTGGCTCTGGAGTCACATGTAGGCCAGACCAGGTAAGGAAAGCAGATTTCCTTCCCTGAAGGACATTAGTGAACCAGATGGTTTTTTTCCAACAATCAACAATGGTTTCATGGTTATCAGTAGATTCTTAATTAAAAGTAGTTGGGACAAAAAAAATGTCTCAGCAAGAGACATTTAAGGGAACAAAGGACAAAAAGTTGAACAAGGTCCTGTTGGGTGAAATTAAAGTAAAAATAGGGAGTTAAAGAGACAACTGCAAGAACCAGATTTATTGTGGGAAGCCAGACATCAGAGGTAAATCAAAAGTTTGGTGACATCGTAATAATGTTCTGTTGGCATGACTGGGTTCCTGTGAGATTGTGCAGAAGACTGAATCTACTTGACAATCCAAGGTAGAGGAATACTAAAAGGAGAGATTGAAATTCTGGAAGTAGATCCTTGGTGAAGGCATCTGAAGGAAAACGTTGCTTGAGAGAAGATTCCAAGGTGTGTTTCTTTGAGAGTGAAGTTTGGAAAAATTTGTGTAGAAGTCAGATTCCACGTGAGACCAGTTGGCTCACAGTGTGATAAATATCTGGGGGGATTTGATGACAAATCCACAGAAGTTGGCTGGAACTTTCCAGCCATTCATGCCAGTGGGATCGTCTGGTCCCGCCGATGGCGCATGCCGGTCACGGGTTTCACGGCAGTGAGGGGTGTATTGAATGGGAAACCCCATTGACAATGGCAGGACCAGAAGATCCTGTTGCCGGCCAATGGCAGGTCACCTCCCACCACCATGAAACATGCAGCGGGTTGCATGGTAAGTCCTGCCCATTGTTTTGATGGAATCTGCCACTTGGTTTCAGAATGTGGTGTGTCTGACCACAGTTGTTCTGTTAGTTTACATGGACTATGTACTGACTGAGAACATTAGAGTATGAAGTAGATTTTGTAACTTGTCTTTCCTTAATAATCTGTGCACATCTGTGAAGATATAGGTGGGGTGAAGGAGTATTGTATTATAATTAATCCTTTCATGTTTAATAAATGTTTTATTCTTTTGTTAAGAGTTAATCGGCTGTCCTGCGACTTTGTTCATCCACGTTTCTAAACAAACAACAAAAATTACAATCTATTGAGCAGGACTCTGCTTGAGGATCTGTTTGTCTAGTCGCAACATCAGCTGGATTCATAACACAAGAAGAGTTTTCAATTTAGTTGGTGACATTTGTACCTGTCAAAGAGGAGCCATAAATTGAAGGTTAATTTTTAAATTATTTTAAGGGATGTGGGTGTCACTGGCGAAGCTAATATTTATTGCTCATCACTAATTTGAGTCATAGAATCCCCGCAGTGCAGAAGGAGGCCATTTGGCCCATCGAGTCCGCACTGACAACAATCCCACCCAGGGCTTATTCCCGTAATCCTACATATTCACCCTCTAATCCCCCTGATACTAGGGTCAATTTAACATGGCCAATCAACCTAACCCGCACATCTTTGGACTGTGCACATCCGCACATCTTTGGAAACCGGAGCACCTGGAGGAAACCCATGCAAACACGGGGAGAACGTGCAAACTCCACACAGACAGTGACCCGAGGCCGGAATTGAACCCGGGTCCCTGGCGCTGTGAGGCAGCAGTGCTGACCACTGTGCCACCGTGCCGCCCCAGGGCTCTTAATTGCTCTTGAGAAGGTGGTGGTGAGCCGGCCTCTTGAGCCGCTGCAGTCCATGTGATGTAGGTACACTCATCATGCTGTTAGGGACTTTGACCCAGTGACTGAGAAGGAACGGTGATATATTTCCAAGTCAGGATGGTGAATGACTTGGCAGCTGGGGGTGGAATGTACAGGTCGTGGTGTTCCCATGTGCCTGCTACCCTTGTCCTTCAAGATGGTGGAGGTCACAGGTTTGGAAGGTGGAGCTTTGGTGAGTTACTGCAGTCCATTCTGTAGATGGTACACATGGCTGTCACTGTGTGCCTGTGGTGGAGGGATTGAATGTTTCAGCTGGTGGGTGGGTGTTGATCAAGCGGACTGCTTTGTTCTGGATGGTGTTGAGTTTCTTTAGCGTTGTTGGAGCCACTCTTGTCCAGACAGCGACAACTAAATCGCAAATAAGTTTCACTTTGTTCCCCATTTCAAATCTTCAAGGGGAAGAGCTGACAAGAGGCGATTGTGACACAAGACATTCATGCACAAGTGCAGATGATTATATGGAATATTCATCTGTGCAGCTCAATTTTGGCCATGTCAGAATGGATAAGTGATAAGTGTAGGTTAGCTGTTTTTCCACAGGAATTGAATGTGGATTGTTCTTAACTCCTTCAGCATGCCATTGAGGCCCTGGGCCACACAGACAAGAAAGATTCACATTTGGATCCCTGCTGTGTTGAAATGCTGTGGAGATGCCGGCGTTGGACTGGGGTAAACACAGTAAGAAGTTTAACAACACCAGGTTAAAGTCCAACAGGTTATTAACCTGGTGTTGTTAAACTTCTTACTGTGTTGAAATGCTACAGTTGCCCGCATTTTGTTCAGGAAGAGGCAATGCGTTGGTGTTGCCACTGCCTGTTGCTACACCACCCCTGCACGGAATGCACACCTGTGGATCACAGGTGAGAGCCAGGGTTGCCTGTTGATTACCATCCATTGTAGAATAGGTCACCGGCTCACCCTTCAAACACTCAATGGAGGGTGAGGTCCAGGGAGCCACCCACCATGCATTAGAAGTGTAACTCCCTTTAAAGAGACAATGGCCGGGATTTTACGACTTCGCTCGGGCGAGGCTCGTAAAATCCCACCTGAGGCCAATGGAGAATTCCATTTTGCGAGCCTCGCTTGCCCCGATTCCGGGGCGGGCAAGGAGTTAAAATTCCGGCTAATGCCTTCAGGAAATCAGGGAAGAAAAGACTGGGAGAAGAAAAAGAATGACATAAACCTGAAGGAAAATCGTCAGCTTCTCCAATCAAAGTTTTGTACATAGAACGTATCACAAAGAAATGAGCCCATGCCAGTGTTTATGCTCCACACAAATCTCCTCTTGTTCTCTTTCACTTAACACTATCGATATAATCCTTTTGCCCTCAAGTATTTATCTAGCTTCCCTTTGAAAGCATTGCGATACTCTTTGCCACAATTATTCCTTGTGGTAGCAAGTTTCTCATTCTACCTGTCACTGAGTTGCAATGAAAAAAAAAATTGGTAATCTATTGTTATTATCTCTTCCATTTCTTCAACAGTATGGGCAAAAAAAATCATAAATATTTATATTCTGTTGAGTTGTCTTTTGCATTTCAGCGTTGTATTAAAATTAATGTCACCAGATCAACATTAAATTCTTGTCATCCAAATCAGTTCCATCTATCTTGGAAATAAAGCTCTTTTGCTTAAGTCCTGGTCAATATTTATCCTTCAACCATCATGGCTGAAACAGGGGGCGTTGATCTTTCAGCCCCATCTTGACAGGATCTGCCACGAGGGATGTGACGGCCCAGCCAAATGTTCATCAGCCTTCGGTGGGAGCAGTCAACCCCAGCGGTGGACGGGTCTGGAAAATCCCACCCAGATTCTCAGGTGATTTGACTCATTGCTGTTGATGGGAGTTTTCTCTGGGATTCAAAATATCCTGAGGTTGTGAAAAGTCCTACATAAATACAAGTATTTTGTTTTTATACCATTTTTATTTAGCAGTATTGTACGGCAATATTAGCCCCTTCTGGTTAAAGTCATCAATGTAGTCCCTTATGATTGTGATCACAGTGGATTTCCTTCAGCGAGCTTCCTTCCTATCCACTGTGTCAGCACGGATGACATGGTCCAATCCTTTGGAACTGCCCTCCTGTTCCATTCCTTCTTATCCGAATGCCAACAGCAAATGTTAATGAATGACTTTTCCCTCCCTGAAGTTCCCTAAGGATCTGTCCTTGTCCTTCCCATGTTTCCATTGTCCATATTCTGCTACTGATGTTATCTGAAGTATGGTGACACAGTGGTGAGCACTGCTGCCTCACAGTGTCAGGGACCCGGGTTTAATTCCCGGCTTGTGTCTCTGTGCGGAGTCTACACGTTCTCGCCGTGTCTCCTCCAGGTGCTCCGATTTCCTCCCACAGTCCGAAATACATGCTGGTTAGGTGCATTGGCCATGTTACATTCTCTCTCAGTGTGCTGACTTGGGGATTTTCACAGTGTGGTGATCCATAGATGGTTACCATTATGGGTACTGAACCATAGATGGTTATCACTATGGGTACTTGTACATATGTTACTCTTGTTACTGTTGGGGTTAGGGTTGGGGTGTTCCACCTGTTAGCATTGTTCTGTGGTACACTCCGGTTGGCTCTGCCTTCCTATAGGAGTATAAAGGTCACTGCTACTTCCTAGTGACCCTTTAGCCTGGGATTGTATTGTTAAGCAATATGCTCTATTCTTGTTGCGAATAAAAGCCTTTATTCCCGGGTAGGATCCAGCCTCCCGAGTGAATTAATCGCGCATCAATTTTATTCGCAACAAATTTTGTTCTGAAAAAAAAATGGAGCAGATGCTGAAACCCGATCGGCTAACCTTAGATCCGCGTGTCGCTGGAGCGTCGAACACTTTCGACCATTGGTTGAAGTGTTTCCAGGATTATATCGACGCCTCAACAGCAGTCCAAAACGACGCCGACAGATTGCGGGTCCTCCACACAAGGGTAAGCGACACTGTGTATGCAACAATCCGTGATTCCCAAGACTACAAAGAGGCCATCGAATTACTTAAGAAGCTGTACCATAAACCACCAAACGAGATTCATGCTCGTCACCTACTAGCCACTCGACGGCGGCAGCCCAGCGAAACGACGGGACAGTACCTGCGCGAACTTCAGCAGCTAGCCAGAGCCTGCAATTGCAAGCCAGTGTTGGCTATTCAATACACTAACGATCTGATCCGAGATGCGTTCGTGGCGGGAATCGGCTCATCCTATATTCGCCTGTGGCTGCTAGAGCAGGGTAACTTGGACCTGGCTAAGACGGTAGAATTGGCTGATGCGATGGAAACGGCCTCCAGAAGTCTTGAAACTTACCCCACCGACCACGTGGGAACATCGTGGCAAGTACAGCCACTGACTCAACTCTATCCAGCGGCTCCTAGGCACTGCGCGATCGTGCTTTCAACCTCGGACCTGACGGCTGCGGCAGCTCCAGGAAGCCCACGGTGCTATTTCTGTGGATTGGCGAAGCACCCTCGCCAGAGATGTCCGGCCAGGACAGTATTTTGCTCCGCTTGTGGAAAGAAAGGGCACTGTGCTAAAATGTGCCGAGCGAAGCCCCCTTCGAAGCCAAGCAGTGCTGCGTGTGACTCCCCAGGATCCGTCTCCTCGTCTCCAGCTTCGTCGATGTCTTCAACCACGTGCGATTCACGGGCGCCGCCATTCCTGATGACGACGACGCAAGACACGTGCGACCTACGGGTGCCGCCATTTTCAACGCCATCGACCACGTGCGATCCATGGGCGCAGCCATTTTGGTCGACACCGGCCGCAGACGACCAGCAGGGGTCCTCATCGTCGACCATCTCAGCTGCCTGCAGTTGCACTCGGGATCCAACAGTGGCGTCAATCATCCTGGACCAGGCCAAGCCTCACAGACTCGACAAGTCCATGATGGACATAGAGGTAAACGGACGCCTGATACATTGTCTGTTTGACAGCGGGAGCACGGAGAGTTTCATTCATCCGGATACCGTGAAAGGGTGCGCTCTCCGCGTACAAACTGTCAGGCACACAATCTCTATGGCGTCGAGGTCCCGATCTGTTACCATTCTTGGGAGCTACGTGGTAACTCTAACGGTGCGGGGCACAGTTTATGAGAACTTCAGGCTCCTCGTGTTACCGCACCTTTGCGCTCCGGTGCTCCTGGGGCTAGACTTTATGGTCCACCTGAGGAGTGTGACCCTGCAGTACGATGGGCCACTCCCTCCACTTTCAGTGGGAGAACAGCAGCCTCCAAATTGCCCAGCCCGCTCCACGTGCAGTCTCTCAACACTCAAAATTACCCCGCCTTCTTTATTTGAAAATCTCATGCCAGGCTGCAAGCCCATCGCAACTAAGAGCAGGCGTTACAGCGCTGAGGATCAGATCTTTATTCGATCTGAGGTTCAGCGGCTCCTCAGGGAAGGGGTCATTCAACCTAGCACTAGCCCATGGAGAGCACAAGTCGTGGTGGTCAAGACTGGAGACAAGCCCCGGATGGTCATAGTCTATAGTCAGACCATTAATAGGTACACGCAGCTGGACGCATACCCTCTCCCGCGCAGATCTGACATGGTCAACCAGATTGCGCAGTACCGGGTGTTCTCCACCATTGACTTGAAGTCAGCCTACCACCAGCTCCCCATTCGCCCAGAGGACTGAAAATACACGGCCTTTGAGGGAGATGGCCGTCTCTACCACTTCTTAAGGGTCCCTTTTGGCGTCACTAATGGGGTCTCGGTCTTCCAGCGTGAGATGGACCGAATGGTGGACCAAAATGGGCTACGGGCTACCTTCCCGTACCTGGACAACGTCACTATCTGCGGCCATGACCAGCAGGACCACGACGCCAATCTCCTGAAGTTTTTACGCACTGCGTCTCGCCTGAATCTGACCTATAACAAGGAGAAGTGTGTATCCAGCAAGCACCGCCTAGCAATCCTCGGATACGTGGTGGAAAACGGGGTCATCGGCCCCGATCCAGACCGTATGCGTCCCCTCCTTGAACTTCCCCTACCCACTAGCATCAAAGCACTGAGAAGGTGCTTAGGCTTCTTCTCGTATTACGCACAGTGGGTTCCCAATTACGCGGACAAAGCCCGTCCGCTCATAAAATCTACCTCTTTTCCCCTGACAGCAGAGGCTCGCTTAGCCTTTGAAGGGATAAAAGCTGACATCACGAAAGCCACGATGCACGCTGTCGATGAGTCCATCCCCTTCCAGGTGGAGAGTGATGCATCTGCTTGCGCCCTGGCCGCCACACTTAACCAGGCGGGCAGGCCCGTCGCCTTTTTCTCTCGCACCCTCCAAGGCCCTGAAATTCGGCACTCCTCTGTGGAGAAAGAGGCTCAGGCCATTGTGGAGGCCGTACAGCATTGGCGCCATTATTTGGCTGGAAAACGATTTACCCTGCTCACGGACCAGCGGTCCGTGGCCTTCATGTTCAACAACACGTTAAGGGGAAAAATTAAGAATGATAAAATCTTGAGGTGGAGAATCGAACTCTCCACCTACAACTATGATATCATGTACCGTCCGGGGAAGCTCAATGAGCCCTCAGATGCCTTGTCGCGTGGAACATGTGCCAGTGTGCAGGAGGACCGGCTACAGGCCCTCCACAATGATCTCTGCCATCCGGGGATCACTCGGCTCTTCCATTTTGTAAAGGCCCGGAATCTGCCCTACTCCATAGAGGATGTCAGGTCGATAACTCGAAGCTGCCAGGTATGTGCTGAATGCAAGCCGCACTTCTACCGACCTGACAGGGCACACCTCATTAAGGCCACTCGCCCTTTTGAACGACTGAGTGTTGATTTCAAGGGCCCCCTTCCTTCGACAGATCGGAATGTGTATTTCCTCAACGTGGTTGACGAGTACTCCCGATTCCCCTTTGCCATCCCCTGTTCTGACATGTCCGCTGCCACGGTCATCAAAGCCCTGCGGAGTCTTTTTACCCTGTTCGGCTACCCCAGTTATATCCACAGTGATAGGGGTTCATCGTTTATGAGCGACGACTTGACGCAATACCTGCTCTCTAAAGGAATTGCCTCAAGTAGGACTACGAGTTATAACCCCAGGGGTAATGGGCAGGTCGAAAGAAAAAACGCTACAGTCTGGAAGGCTGTCTTACTGGCGTTGAGGTCTAGGGGTCTTCCAGTCTCCTGTTGGCAAGAGGTACTTTCTGATGCGCTCCATTCAATCCGGTCCCTCCTGTGTACGGCAACCAACGCTCCCCCACATGAGTGGATGTTTACCTTCCCTAGGAAGTCTTCCTCTGGGACCTCACTGCCGTCTTTGTTGACGTACTCAGGACCTGTCCTCCTGCGGCAGCATGTTAGGACCCGCAAATCCGACCCTTTGGTTGAACAGGTCCATCTCCTCCACGCCAACCCTCAATATGCCTATGTAGCATATCCTGACGGGCGAGAGGACACGGTCTCTATCAGAGATCTGGCGCCTGCAGGGGACCTGGAAACCCCCGTCACTCCCGCACCCCTGGTTAGGATTCCTTTGCCCATTCTCTCCCCTCCTGACACGGCGCGGGCAGTACCGGGACCTCCACTTAATCCCCTTACTCCCGTGTACAGCTTGCCTGAGTCCAGGAAATTGTCGCCACCTCGAGGTCCACCCGTGCGTGAGGAACAGGAGGAGTCACTGGACACCACCTTGGAGAGAGGGACACCACGATCACCAGAACCGGCACTGGAGCCAGTGCTGCGGAGGTCGCAGAGACGGTGCGGATCTCCGATACGACTGAACTTGTGATTATATGGACAGTTCGTACTGTTTTTTTGCCCCACCGGCCTTTGTTTTTAAAGGAGGGGTGAATGTGGTGAACCATAGATGGTTACCACTATGGGTACTGAACCATAGATGGTTATCACTATGGGTACTTGTACATATGTTACTCTGTTACTGTTGGGGTTAGGGTTGGGGTGTTCCACCTGTTAGCATTGTTCTGTGGTACACTCCGGTTGGCTCCGCCTTCCTATAGGAGTATAAAGGTCACCGCACTTCCTAGTGACCCTTTAGTCTGGGATTGTGTTGTTAAGCAGTATGCTCTATTCTTGTTGCAAATAAAAGCCTTTATTCCCGGGTACGATCTAGCCTCCTGAGTGGATTAATCGCGCATCACACAGTAACTTCAGTGCGGTGTTAATCTAAGCCTACTTGTGACACTAATAAATAAATTATAAACACAAAATTAGCTTTCATGTGGATGCCGATGACAACTAGCTCTGCCTCTCCGTCACTTCCCTTGAATTCACGAACCCCACTCACTGGTAGATTGGGGATCTGCTATCAGTTCATGGGTGATCCAGAATTATCTCCAAATGATCAGCTTGAGGTGATCACTTTTGACATTCTGCAAAATCCATGCTTAGTTGTCACCAACTCCATCTTCCCCTGCCATGAACTAAGCTGTTTATAAACTCCAAATCATCCGAAATTCAACTACCCACATCCTGATCTACTACCAGCCTATCAGTCATTGAATTATACCTCTTCCGATGCATCAAATTCAGTGTTCTCATCCCAAACTACCTCCGCAGCATGCTCCCGCATACCATCTCGAGGCAGGGAATGGAGGGATACGGACCGCGTAGAGGCAAAAGGGGTTTAGTTTAGAAAGGCGTCATGTGTTGGCACAGGCTTGATGGGCCGAAGGGCCTGTTCCTGTGCTATACTGTTCTTTTTTCCCTTTCCAAATCTGTATCGCTCCTCCTCCACCCACCTCTCCCCTGCCCCCCACATTTAAAACCATTCTGAGAAACCATGTCTACAATGCTTCTTCTCTTCAATTCTCAAATAATTGGTGTGGTTTCTTTCTACCTCTGCGCAGTCTCCAAGAGTGAATTTTACATCAAAGGCACTCTATATTAATACAATCAGATTTGAGCTATGTATAGTTTAACTTCAAGCAGATTATTCTTACTGTGAATAATCCATTGGTAATTTTTCTTTTGCAGTGCTGCATGCCATTGTCACAGCTTCATAGAGTCATACAGCACAGAAACAGGCCATTCGGCCCATCATCTAATGCATTCTCCTTATTGATCTTAACTTGCTCTCGAACTTCATGGTCCCAACTGAAATCTCCAGCTACAATGTCTTTCTCTTTAGTAAATACAGATAAAAAATATTCATTTAAGACCTTACCAACCTCCTCTGGCTCTGTGCAAAGGTTGCCCCTTTGGTCTCTAATCGGCCCCACTTTTTCCTGGTCATCCTCTTGCTATTAATATACTTATAAAATGCCTTAGGCTTTTCCTTAATCTTATCTGTCATTGGCATTTCATGGCCCTTCTTTGCCCTCCTAATTTATTTTTAAGCACCACTCCCCCCACCCCCCCCCCTCCCCCCACCCCCCCTACACTCTCTATACTCTTGAAGGGCCTCTCCCATTTTTAGTGTTCTGTATCAATCATATGCTTCCTTTTCTTTCTTGATCAAACCCTCGCTATTTCTTGACATCCAGGGTTCCCTGGACTTGCCGCCCTTGCCCTTCACTCTTAGAGGAACACATTGACCCTCAACTCTCACTATTTCACTTTTAAATGTCTCCCACTTTCCAAATGTAGATTTACCTGCAAGTAGCTGCTCCCAATCTGCGTTTGCCAGATCCTGTCCAGTGATATTGAAAGCGGCCATCCCCCAATTCAGGCGATTCTCCCAAAAGTGCTGAATTGGCGGGACAACGGTTCTAAATCCCAACTGTTTTCTCAGTTCAGCTTCTCACCTGAATCTCCGCACTCTGTGCATTGCAGAGGTCACAATTGTGAATCTCATTAAAAACCCAGGCGGGCGGGGCCTATTCGCACCGGAGTTTGACAGTTCTGGAACTCTGCGCATGCGCAGTGGCCCCGATCTGTCAGTCTCCCCGTTTTCATGCCAGCCCAATCGCTGGCAGCCCGGGACCCCCACAGTGCTGCCCCTCCAGTTCCCCCCCCCCCCCCCCGCGCGGCCCGATCATGGCCCCCACAGCAATTCCCGGGCCAGCCCTGACCCCCCCCCCAACTCTACCTCCCCCCCCCCGGAGCAACACAATGCACAGCCCACCCGCCTCCCAGCAGTGGGCGATCCCCCACCCCCTCACCTCGGCAAAACCCCCCCCACGCTGATGACCCCCCTAGGGTCAGACCCCCCTTGGGAGGCAGGCCTCCCCCCCCCCCACCCCACTCCGGGCAGACCACACACCCCCCCAGCCTGCCCCAATTGCTGCTCTCCCTCCATCCTAGAGTAATCCTGTCTCCAGAGAGGCAGCGAGACCCCCCAACCCCACCGATTGCCCCTAGGCCCTAGGCCCTGCCCACAACTGCCCGATTGGCAGTGCCAAGTTGCCCCCTGGGCATGGGCACTTTGCCCCTTGTGCAGTGCTAGGGGGCACAGGCTGGTACTGTCAGGGTCCCCATGCCCAGGGGGCACCACCCCCCACCGCCAGACACCCTGGGGAGGGCCACGATTGCCCCCCCTTCACTCCAGCGGGATCTCCCGCTGGTTCCCCGAACTTGGGGAACTACTTTAAACCCCGCTGGAATGAAGTACTCCTGACGAGGTGGGAGATTCAATGGGGACCGGCAAGTTCCCGATAATGAGATTGAAAACATGTTTAAAATACATTTTAAAAAGATTTAAATTACCTACCTGCCTTCCCGCCGGTTTCCAGCGTGGTCTGGCCGGCGACTGTTCGCCGGCTCTGGGAGGTGTGCATGCATTCCCGACGCATGCGCAAATCCCGGAACATGGCCGACAACGCGCATCTCCCACCGCGACCCGCCAGAAAAGTTACGGGTCGGAATGGGAGAATCACCCTCTTGATTTCTGGACTATCCTTATCCCTTTCCATAATGACTTTGAAACTTACAGAGTTATGGTCACCATATCCACAATGCTCACCCACTGACACTTTGACCACGTGCCTGGCTTCATTCCCTAGGATTAGGCCTAGCACTGCCCCATCCCTTGTAGCCTATCTACGTACTGTACCTCTTCTGATCAGAAGGGCAATGATATACTGCAGACCATTCAAGGATACGCAATAGAGCTGATGGGCCCGATTCTCCCATTGCGACCCACATCTTTTCTGTCGGGTCGGGTCTGGTGATGCGCATGTCGGCCATTTTGTGGGTTCCCTGTGAGTGTTTACGACCTGCGCGCATCTCCCAAACGGAAGAAAATGGCTCCGCCAGGAACGCGCAGAAAACCGGCAGGAAGTGAGGGAAGTCATTTGACTATGTTTTACATATATTTTAAATGCATTTTAAATATGATTATTGGGCCTGGCACAGAACTTGCCGGTCCCAATTGAATCTCCCACCCCGCCAGGAATACTACATTTCAGCGGGGTTTCGAGTTGCTCCCCATGTTCAGGGAACTAGCAAGAGACCTCGCCGGAATGAAGGGGGGGGGGCAATCGGGGCCCCCCAAGGGATCAGGCGGAGGGGCATGGGCACACTGGCAGTGCCAGCCTCTGCCCCCTGGCACTGCCCAAAGGGCATTGAACAGTGCCAAGGGGGCAGAGCCTATTGTGGGTGGGGCCTAGGGGCAATCGATGGGGTTGGGGGTCCCAAAGTCACTCTGCATTGGGATCGGTTTGGGCTGGAGGGAGGCCAGCGATTGGGGCAGACGGGGGGGGGGGGGGGGGGGGGAGGGAGGGATGGTGTTCTGCTGGGTGGGGGGGGGGTCTGCCAGGGTGAGGGGGGTGGGGGGATCGCCACTGCTGGGGGGGTGGGGGGGTGGGGGGGTGGGCTGTACATCGGGGCGCTCTAGGGCAGGGGGGCGTCACGGCTGGCCCGGGAATTGTCGTGGGGCCCGCGATCGGGCCGTGGAGGGTGCTGGAGGGGCAGCACTGCAGGGCTCCCGGGCTGGCCAGCGATCAAGCTGGCAGCCAACGGGGAGTCTGACAGATCGCAGCCACTGCGCATGCGCAAAGTTCTGGAGTTGACAGACTCGGGCGCGAATAGACTTCGCCTCCCCCAGGTTTTTAATGATATTCACGATTGTGATCTCTGCAGTACCCAGAGTGTGGGAGATTCAGGTCTGAAGTTGCACTGAAAAAACAGTCGTGATCTAGAACAGTTCTCTTCATCAATTCAGCGCTTTTGGGAGAATCGCTCCCCATGTTTCAACCTGTAACATTGGATAGAAGGAAAAGAAAACAGAAAATTGTTCTTTGTTCTTTGTTCAAAATGCTGGAAATGTCCAGCAAGTCAGACACCATCTGTGGAAAGAAATAGAAGTTGCAGATTGATGATCCTGCAGCTAAAATAGAAGGAACTGCTTGAAATATATTTATTTTTGGTATGCTATTAAAAACACACTCGGTATCTTTGCTGGGTACAATTTTATTTAATCGGTACATTTTCTGGACTTAAGCCCATATCCTCTGGATTCTTGTCAGCCGCAATGAGTGATCCAATAGTCTTTAGAAAAACATTCTTTGACCTTTTTGTTCAAAGTGTCACATTTCTTACTCGAATATTGAAATTCAATCCCTCATGATCTAGCTTGGAAAGCTCACTCTATCCTTTAATAATCTGTAAGCGCGGACTGCCAAGGCATGAAAATGAAGATTGTTGGCTTGACTGAGATCCCAAAACGCTATCATTGCCCACGAAACAATAACCTTGCAAAGAGTTTGCAATGACTTCCATGAGGCTCATGAGGTTGGAGTATGAGCTCCCTGATTGAGATCATAATTGCCTGCCCAATCAGGGAGCCTTATCTGCATATATATATTGAGGAGTGTCAGGTCAACTGGGGCTCCTGATTCTGACTTTGTACCTGAAGCACTCTGGGGGTGGAATAGAGTTTGTAAACAATGGGAACCTGGTGAGGGGTTATTTCAGAGTCATTTTGAAGAGAAATCCTTCACCTTAACCAGATGCAGGGAGGCGAAACCAGGCGTTTTAAAAATGGATGTTCTTTAGGATGTTGGCAACATGAGCAAATCTGCATCACCCAGATTTAGTTGCCCTCTTGAGGTGGTGGGCCTTCCTCCTGAACCACTATTCGCGATTATTTTCACAAATGACTGGTTCGTTGGGAAGGCAACCATGCAGTGTGGGATTGGAGTCAAATGTAAGTCAGACAACAGGCTCCCTTCCCTGAAGAGTTCTTGGAACAATCAAACAGCTTTCTGAATTTATTTTCTGCCGCACTGGTTCACGAATGATCAAATTCATAGAATTCAATTTTGCAATTTGCCACAGTGAATGTAAGTCATTAAACTCGCTTGCACTGAAGTAGAAATATCTAGACAGTGGTTGAAATAAAGTGGGAAACTCTCATCAGAGCACTGGACATTGTTCCCTTTGTCATGTTTCTCTACTCCTCAGGAGCAGAATGTATGCTCGGGGTGACAGTTTCACGGAGACCGGGACGTCAACCAAGTGCACGTTTCTGACGCATGAGCCCAGAAATTAAATGTTGTCAAAAACCTACTTTTTCTCACTTACAATATTTTTGGTGTTGGTATTTACAGAGCGATCACACTAATAAAATCCAACAGACATATAAACATACTAGTCCCAGTGTATGCATCACGCCTATATCAATGCATCAGCTTAAAGGGATTAGAACAGAAAATCGATGCAAAGCCTTTCCATCAGCTTCCTACTGCAAGACTCTAATTGCCAATAATTTAGTGATGTGCAATTTCTCATAAATATTTCAATGGTGCTTACTTTGCCCCAAGTTGAAGCAGGATTTTTAAACCAATAGGTTTGTTTAAGAGCCTTTAACAGTTTGAGGGAGAATCCATCAGTAGCAACTGCCTAACTGCATCCCTCAAAGCCTCATAAAGCGTGACTAATTGGATAGAACTTCCAAAGAGCTGCCACAGGCATGATGGGCCAAATGGCTTCTTTCTAAGATGAATAATTCTAATTGCTTTGAGTGCAATTATGCAGGAAGCTCAGCTGTCATTGGGCAAGAACCCACACATGGCAAATATGAGGACTGAGCAAGTGATCTGTTTCTGGGGGCACTGATTGATGGAATAATGTTGTTCAGGGGAAGTCCTGACTCTTGATTTGATTTGATTTATTATTGTCATATGTATTGGGATGCAGTGAAAAGTATTGTTTTCTTGTGCGCTATACAGACAAAACATACCGTTCATAGAGTACATAGGGGAGAAGGAAAGGAGACGGTGCACAATATAGTGTTACAGTCATAGCTAGGGTGTAGAGAAAGATCAGCTTAATATATAGTAGGTCCATTCAAAAGTCTAATGGCAGCAGGGAAGAAGCTCTTGGAGAGTCAGGAGTTTTTTCCCAGGGTGGAAGAGTCAATTACCAGGGCACATAGGTTTAAAGGAGATGTACGAGGCAGGATTTTTACACAAAGGGTGGTGGGTGCCTGGAACTCACTGCTGGGGGAGGTAGTGGAAGCAGATACAATAGTGACTTTTAAGGGGCATCTTGACAAATACATGAATAGGATGGGAATAGAGGGATACGGTCAGCATGGACGGTACAGGCTTGGAGGGCCGAAGGGCCTGTTCCTGTGCTATAATTTTCTTTGTTATTTGTTAATTCAGCTGGCACATGTTCTCAGACTTTTGTATAATTTTCCCAACAGAAGAAGGTGGAAGAGAGAATGTCCGGGGTGCGTGGGGTCTTTGATTATGCTGGCTGCTTTTCCAAGGCAGTGGGAAGTGTAGACAGAGTCAATGGATGGGAGGCTGGTTTGGGTGGTGGACTGAACTACATTCACAACCGTTTGTAGTTTCTTGCGGTCTTGGTCAGAGAGCAGGAGCTATACCAAGCTGTGATACATCCGCATAGGATGTTTTCTGTGGTGCATCTGTAAACATTGGTGAGAATCGTAGTGGACATGCCGAGTTTTCCAAGCCTCCTTAGAAAGTAGAGGTGTTGTTGGGCTTTCTTAACTATAATTTTGGCGTTAGGGACCAGGACAGGTTGTTGGTGTACTATTCACTTGAATCATCAGAAGAGGAAGACTGGGCTTCTATATCCTGCCTTAATTAAAAGATGACACCTCTGTAGATGTGTGTTCCCTATGTACTTCACTGGAATGTCAGCCTAGCTAATGGGCCTAACTCCTGGAGCACAACTCCATCCTATAAGCTTTGAATCAAAGGGGAAAAATTGTACTAATTTAAAGCAGGTTCATTATTTTTAATGTATTTACATATATAGAAAGAATCTTGTCATTTAAGAAATGTTCTATAAGCCTCTCGGAGTATTCTAGAAGGTGAAGGATCTGCTTCCTTTGATCAATTTTGTCAAGCCACATCCTGTCCTTACCTCAACTCAGATACTTGGAAACCCAGCAGGTAGTCATCGTGATCAGCCCAAGGGCAGCTCCTCTGTTATTTTCTCCTGGCAATCTTGTGTTTTCCTCTTCTGCACTGGTAAGAGCTTTTCACTTTCAATTTCACTGAACAGGGAGCAGTGAGAGAAGGACATATGAGGTGATATGTGTGTTTTAAGGAAACATAAGTTCACTTTCTGAAGGTTCCTCTGGTTGTAAGCGACCATTGTTCCCTTAGGTTTTCCCTCTTCTGCCTTCACTACCAAAAATTCTCTGTTTGTTCCTGAAATTACTTCTCCGAGGGCAGTGTCCCTTCACCTAACTTAGATTTATTTACATAGTCAGCCACACTCGGACAGGTACTTCCTCGTATGGAGAAGAAACCCCGAGTGCCAGTAACCCCGACACGCCACATTATTCAGAAAGGCGTTCGATAAGGTCCCCCATGCAAGACTTCTCGAGAAAGTGAGAGGGCATGGGATCCAAGGGGCTGTTGCCTTGTGGATCCAGAACTGGCTTGCCTGCAGAAGGCAGAGAGTGGTTGTAGATGGGTCTTTTTCTGAATGGAGGTCAGTCACCAGTGGAGTGCCCCAGGGATCTGTTCTGGGACCCTTGCTGTTTGTCATTTTCATAAATGACCTAGATGAGGAAGTGGAGGGATGGGTTGGTAAGTTTGCCGACAACACGAAGGTTGGTGGTGTTGTGGATAGTTTGGAGGGATGTCAGAAGCTGCAGCGTGACATAGATAGGATGCAAGACTGGGCGGAGAAGTGGCAGATGGACTTCAACCCGGATAAATGTGTAGTGGTCCATTTTGGCAGGTCAAATGGGATGAAGGAGTATAATATCAAGGGTAAGACTCTTAGCAGTGTAGAGGATCAGAAGGACCTTGGGGTCCAGGTCCATAGGACTCTTAACTCGGCCTCGCAGGTAGAGGAGGTGGTTAAGAAGGCATATGGTGTGCTGGCCTTCATCAATCGAGGGGTTGAGTTTAGGAGTCGTGAGATAATGATGCAGCTTTATAAGACCCTCGTCAGACCCCACTTAGAGTACTGTGCTCAGTTCTGGTCACCTCATTACAGGAGGGATGTGGAAATTATTGAAAGAGTGCAGAGAAGATTTACAAGGATGTTGCCTGGATTGGTTGGCATGCCTTATGAGGATAGGTTGAGGGAGTTCGGTCTTTTCTCCTTGGAGAGACGAAGGATGAGAGGTGATCTGATGGAGGTGTACAAGATGTTGAGAGGTATAGATCGGGTGGATTCTCGGAGGCTTTTTCCCAGGGCTGAAATGGCTGCTACGAGAGGACACAGGTTTAAGGTGCTGGGGAGTAGGTACAGAGGAGATGTCAGGGGTAAGTCTTTCACTCAGAGGGTGGTGGGTGAGTGGAATCGGCTGCCGTCAGTGGTGGTGAAGGCAAACTCGATAGGGTCTTTTAAGAGACATCTGGATGAGTACATGGAGCTTAATAGGATTGAGGGTTATAGGTAAGCCTATATATAAGCCTAGGTAGGTAGGGACATGACCGGCGCAACTTGTGGGCCAAAGGGCCTGTTTGTGCTGTATTTTTTCTATGTTCGATGATTGGACAAGCCATTACTGCATTAATCGGGGAGCTCGTATTCTAAGATGTCCGCATCGTGGGCTCATTAAAGTCTTTACAACTCCAGTGGCCCTGGTTTGTAACTCTGAGCATAAGACCCTGGACCTGGGACAACTCACAGAGGGCAGGAAGGAGGAACCTCTGAGGTCCCAAGTTTATTTATTGATGTCATAGGTAGGCTTACATTAACACTGCAATTAAGTTACTGTGGAAATCCTCCAGTGGCCACACTGCGGTGCCTGGGTTTGGGTACACTGAGGGAGAATTTAGCCTGGCCAATGCATCTAACCAGTACATCATTTGGATTCTGGGAGGAAACCGGAGCACCCGAGGAAACCCACGCAGACACGGGGAGAACGTGCAGACTCCACACAGACAGTGACCCAAGCTGGGAATCGAACCTGGGTCTCTGGCACTGTGAGACAGCAGTGCTAACCCCTGTGCCACCATGGCGCCCGAGTGGCCCCTTTATCCTGTGAGCATCAGGAATCACTGCTTAAGGATTGCCAGCTGTTTTTTCTTTGCTCCCTGCTCCAGGCTGACTCATTCAACTGTAGCCATGTGTCTCCATTTTGAGTAAGATCGGGTTTCTTAACAAAGTCTAAAGATCCCCTGTTCAACTGCATGTAGCTAAGGTATAAATGAATTAATTTAAGGTTCGGGAAATGGCTATCAATCAGGAATCCTGATCTATCCAATGACTCATGGGAAGTAAAGGACACACTTTTATCTATATGTCTCTGGGGAGGCGGGGGTTGGGGATGGGAACGGTGATGGGAGGTAGACAGGAAAGTGGAGTTGAGACCACAGTCAGATCAGCCATGGTCTTATTGCATGGTGGAGCTGGTTCAAAGGGCTGAATGGTCTACTCCTGTTCCAGAGTCCTGTGTTCCCATGTTTAATAACCGAACAACGAGCGTAACTGAAGTGAGAACAGTATGACCAATATTCCAGTTACAAATATTGAGGATACAGAAACGGGACATTTGGCTCAATATGCGTGAGAATTTTACGTTGCTCAGGTGGACAGGTGTCCAATCCAGAAGAGTGTAAAATCGCACAAGACGATGTTGTTCCAGCATCATTGCGTCCTATCACGATATTTCAGCCAGTGGGCCCAGCTGTGAGTTAGAAGCATACTTGCCAAAAAGCCAATTTAAATGAATTAAGCAGCAATTGAATCTCAAAGAATTTCTTAGAACCCCTACAATGCAGAAAGAGACCATTCGGCCCATCGGGTCTGCACCGACCACAAGTCCACCCAGGCCCTATCCCAGTATCCCCACATATTTACCCTGCTAATCCCCCAGACACTAAGCGGTAATTTAGTATGGACAATCAACTTAATCTGCATGTCATGTCTTCGGAGTGTGGGAGGAAACTGGAGCAAACCCACGCAGACACGGGGAGAACGTGCAAACTCCACACAGATAGATGCCCAAGGCCGGAATTGAATCCAGATCCCTGGAACTGTAAGGCAGCAATGCTAACCACTGTGCCACCGTGCTGTCCCACAGTGCAATTGGATGCAATTTTATGTGGCCAATCTACTTTTACGGTTGGCGTGCGGGGCGGTTGGCCAGGCGGCCTTTACATTTTAGCTGCAACCTGGATCCAGGCAGGATGAGCTGTCAGGGCTGAAATAAAATTAATCAATGTGCCTGTGGACTGAGGTGTGTGTGTGAATGTGCTGCCCACGCATCATGGCGTCGCTTTGACATGAATGTTTATTTTGTTACAAGTCAGCAACTCCCTGAGACAGCTCCGCAGTGGACTGTCCCCCTGGGGGGGGGGGCACATTGGGAATGCCAGCCCCCACCCTCCCTTTTCTCAGTGCCCACCCTCTTCTCTCCTTCCCCCTCAGCACTCAGCCTTTCCCAGAGCATGTTTCACTCCACATGGCTGTTAATTCGCCACCCAGCGTAACATCAAGTTAACAACTCCATCTCAGGCCAGAGCGAGTTTCATAGGCACACCCATTGGCACCGTCCATGGGCGCTTCCTGAGTGTGAAATTCAGGCCCCGCTGTTGTTTGAATTCCACACCCGTCTCCTCCCGTCCCCCTCTCATCTCACCTTTCAACATAGCTTTCTATTCCTCTCTCCTTTATGAACTCACCGAGCCTCCCCTTCAGTGCATCTCTGCTATTTGCCTCCCGTACGCCCTGCGGTGGCAAGTTCCACATGCTAACCACATGCTAACCACATGCTAACCACATGCTAACCACTCTCTGAGCAAAGATCTTTTCCCTGAATTCCGTCTTGGATTTATGAGTGAGTATCTTGTATTCATGGCTCCTAGTACTGGTCTCACCTGTAAGTGATCTTCTCCGCATCTTCCTATTTCACCCTTCATAATCTTAAGGAGCTCTATCAGGTCACCTCTCCATCTTCTCTTTTGTTTAACTGTGACATTAGTGTACCTTCAAGAAGTGTTTTTTTTAAATCATGCACTCTGCAGCTGTAAGTGAATGTTCAAAGACTATTTCCTCGGGTGGATGGAGCTATTACAAGGGGGCATAACTATAGGGTTCATGGTGGGAGATATAGGAAGGATATCAGAGGTAGGTTCTTTACGCAGAGAGTGGTTGGGGTGTGGAATGGACTGCCTGCAGTGATAGTGGAGTCAGACACTTTAGGAAGATTTAAGCGGTTATTGGATAGGCACATGGAGCACACCAGGATGATAGGGAGTGGGATAGCTTGATCTTGGTTTCAGATAAAGCTCGGCACAGCATCGTGGGCCGAAGGGCCTGTTCTGTGCTGTACTGTTCTATGTTCTATGTAAGCAAACTTTTTCAGTTTGTTTTTCTCCTTGTTGCTGGGCTGTCTACCAAATGTCCTTTTATTGCTGCTTAAATGAGGTTTATTTATTTTTATTCTGGGATGTTTATGACTCTGCATTATTGGCCCTGGTTGGCAGGTCAGGTGATAGGAGTTTCTTCAGTTTCGGTTTGGAGCTGCAGTTTGAGTTTTAGTTTTAGAAGGGGCATCAAGCTGAAAAGAAGTCTCTCTCTCCCTGGTTTTGGAAATTCTGCTGGTTAGCTGAAAGCAAGGCCTTGCCTTTCTGAAGGGGGAGGCATCTGCTGTTGGTGGTTTGCCTCAAGTCCCTGGTGTTTAGGGAAGCTGTTCTGACGTCAAATTGTTCAGAGTTCTATCCAGAATACTGCAGACTCCACCCAAAGGACTCAATTGCAGTTTCACATGAGCATTAGTCTATGCTGCATTAAACCTGTTTGAAGGGTCTTGTTTATGGGATTGGTTTGATTGGAATAGTTCCTATATTCGTTAAGGGTTATACATTATCATGGTTGTTTTTGTGTTGTTTGTAATTGATAGAAGTTATTGCTAATTTTCGTACTATACATGTTAACTATATTCTTAAATAAACTTTGTTTAATAAAAGCTCCCCAGTGGGTCATTTGAATCATACCTGAAGTGAAACATTTCATGCTTATCCTAGCCAAATTCAAGATGCAAAACTTATGATCCAGGCGGGCTCCATAAAACACTTTAGAGTTTCTGACCTGAACCATAACATTAGCAAACAGGGACAGTGTGTCCAGTGCATTTGTCTCAATGTTTGTTGCCCCCGTTTTCTCTGAAAATGGATGTTTATTGGTTAATATTGATCCCCAATGGAGGGAAGTGGGAAGATTGCATAATCTGCACAAGGTTACCAATTCTACCTGATTGTGAAGCATTTCATAGAAATTTCATAGAATCCCTACAGTACAGAAGGAGGCCATTTGGCCCATTGAGCCTGCACCAACAACAATCCCACCCAGGCCCTATCCCAGTAACCCCACGTATTTACCCTGCTAACCCCCCTGACACTAAGGGGCAATTTAGCATGGCCAATCAATCTAATCTGCTCATCTTTAGAGTGTGGGAGGAAACCAGAGTACCCGGAGGAAACCCACGCAGATACGGGGAGACGGTACAAACTCCACACAGGCTATCACCCGAGGCCGGAATCAAACCCGGGTCCTGGTGCTGTGAGGCAGCAGTGCTAACCACTGTGCCACCGTGCCGCCCATGCAATCAAACTGATTGATATTACCTTTAAAACTGATGCCTGACCAAATTGCAAAACACGTCATGTTCCTCCGTCACAGAGAAGGCTCAAATCAAGCAGAACGCCAACTTCTTGGGCGACTGGAGAGTTTCCCGTGAAAAACCTTTCCTGATGAAATGAGTAAAGCTCCCCTGTGCGCTGAAGACATGCAGGCAGAGAAAATGGAAATGTCCAGATGAGGCAACATAGCTGATTGGAGTATTATCAAAATCTAAACCACATGACACCCTCCTTCACAAAGCTGAATGATTAACAAACTAGCCAGCAAAGGCAGTCAGATGATAGAGGTTAAGAGACACAATTGCCTTCCTGTGAGATATTTTCTTCCAGCTTTAATACATTTTGGTGAAATTTTGAAACACATCTCAAGCGACACATTTTGGGACAATTTAATGGTTTCTGATTGGTTGACATTTAGGCATGTTCCTGTGGTTTTGAACCGGTGAGGTTTTAGTCAACATCGATGCTCCAAATAATAAGAGCAGCTTCAGACTCCCATGGTTAATTCTTGTGGTTCAGCTGATCTTGAGAGGACCCTTCCCCAGGACCTCCTTCAATTATCTTCCAGTTTTACTTCCGCGCTCTGCAAGTTATCCACTTTTTCCCTGAAAGATTAAACACGCTGGGATTATTTTGGCAAGGTCTTACAATCATGACAGGGTGGACATTGAAAAAATGTTTCCACTGGAGCCATCAATATAAGATAGAGAGTAATAAACCCAATAGGGAATTCAGACAAAACTTCTTTACCCAGAGATTGGTGGAACCCATTACCATATTGACTGGTCGAGGTGAATAACATCAATGCACTTGAGAGGAAATTAGATAAATACATGAGGAAGAAAGGACCAGGAGGATGTGTCAATTGGGTTAAATGATGAGAGGAACCTCATGTGGGCTCTAAGCACTGCTGTAAGTCAGGCTGAAGGTCTGTTTCTGTGCTGTACATTCTATATAATTCCATATATGATGCTATTTCTTGCTAGATCAAGATTCTGTGGGCTTGGCTCAGCCTGTCTCTGATACCTTGTCACTTCCTCATCTATCAACCTGGAGAATGACTGTTACCAGGCTACACACCCATGAGAGGTATCAAATGAGATCCTGGTACGCAATCTTGAAGGGCAAAGAAAGTTATTGAATCTTGCGATATCCCACATGTAGGACGGGTTAGCTCAGCTGGTTTGAGTGCAGTTTTTAATAGTGCCAGCAGTGTGGTTTCGATCTCTCTGTACCAAGGAGTCCTTGAGGCCCACTGCTTCTACTTGCTCCATTGTGTAGTATGACACCATGGAAAGACTGCTAGAGACAGACATGCATTCAGAGTCACGATTGGTACAAAGAAGATTTACGAGGATATTACCAGGACTAGTGGGCCTGGATTATAGGGAGAGGTTAGCCAGGCTCGGACTTTATTCCTTGGAACATAGGAGAATGAGGGCAATCTTATTGAGGTGTATAAAATCATGAGGAGCATAGATATGATGAACACACATAGTCTTTTTCCCAGGGAAGGAGAATTGAAAACTGGAAGACATAGATTTAAGGTGAGATGGGAGAGATTTAAAGGGTCAACTTCTTCAAGCAGAGGTTGGTGCACATATGGAATGAGCTGCCAGAGAAAGTGGTTGAGGCAGGTAAAATAGCAACATTTAAAAAGCATTTGGATAAGTAAATAGATGGGAAAACATGGGCGATTGGGACTAGCTGGGAGGGCACCATGGTCGGTATGGACTGGTTGGGCCGAAGGGCCTTTTTCCATGCTGTATTGCTGTATGACTCGATTAGCAACTGTTAGACATCTGAGGGTGCTACATAGAGAGATACAGAGAGAGATACCACATAGTTATTCCATAGATCTTAGTCTCAATGAATCCAATGGAAACAATTATAAACACTTACCTAGTTTTTAAAAAATCACTTCAGCTGATGGTCAGTATGGCGTTTGTACATCATGCAAGACTTTGGGCTGGCCTCTCCATAATAAATACCATCGTCATAACAACACCAAAAAGATGGTGGCATCCAAAAACTAACTTCAGCAAATAAAATGATTTATTTTTATCAAGTAACTCTTATTACTCTTGTAATAAAACGTTAACAGCAGTGAGGCATTCATGTGGGATAATGCTTATTTCTCCTCCTCTCCCTCCCCATAAATACAAGACTGCAGGTTCTCGACATTAAATTCACTCATAAAGGCTTCAGAAGAGTCAGCTGAGAGGCAAATCTATCACTACACAGGTGGACTCGGGGAGAGTTGACACTGCATCTGCTCAGTGTTTCACTCTGGGCTTATTTCCCACTTACACAGGCCCCAGGTGGGACATATTATGCAAGAGTAATGTATTAGAAAATACTGTTGGAGTCAAGTGCTTTGTGAATAAAATGTACCGCTTGGGACTCCTTTCACTAGAAGAACTGTCTGTAGAGGAGTCTGCAACTACTTAGACAGAAGGGCAGCCTGGAGTGTTGTGTTTACAATTCAAACTCTTTATTTTTTTACCAGTTTCAGGTTTGTCTGTAAAATCCCGTTTTCTCTTTGCAAGTGTGGTGAACCATAGATGGTTACCACTCTGGGTACTGAATCATAGATGGTTATCACTATGGGTACTTGTACATATGTTACTCTTGTTACTGTTGGGGTTAGGGTTGGGGTGTTCCACCTGTTGGTATTGTTCTGTGGTACACTCCGGTTGGCTCCGCCTTCCTATAGGAGTATAAAGGTCACTGCACTTCCTAGTGACCCTTTAGTCTGGGATTGTATTGTTAAGCAGTATGCTCTATTCTTGTTGCTAATAAAAACCATAAAGGTACGATCCAACCGGGTACGATCCAGCCTCCCGAGTGAATTAATGGCGCATCAGCAAGGGACTTGTGCAGAGTGATATGTGCTTTCACGTAGTGGACAGTATTTAATGGAGGCAATGGGAGTCTCACCCACAGACTGGAAAGCTGGTGCGAGCCCTCTGCCATCTAATTTCGTGATGTCTGCCAAATTTTGTTCCAATCAGGCACTTAACTGGGCAGTAGCTGCCCCTCCCACCCCCCCCCACCCCCCCCCCCGCACCCACGCAAGGTGTCGGATCACCGAGGGACCCAGGGCCACATGTGAGTGATGGCAGCAGCATCACGGTTTGGGGGTCTTAGGGGAAAGGGTGGGGAGGGGAATCAGTAGAGGGGTGACTCTCAGTGGTCCACTTCCCTGTTGATCAGGCACCCAGCGCTTTGGAACAAGGACCCCCCCTGCCCCCCCCTCCCCCCCCCCCCCCCCCCCCCCCCCGCCCTTCCCCACTCCAGCCCAAAGCCCGCAAGCAACCCCAACCAAGTTTGCTTCTTGGGCTTTCCGCATGGCAAGCCCACTCCTACCTCCTGCTGGCTACTGGATGAATACCAGCAGCAATGGAATAATTTCTTAAGCGGGGCATTTATTGTTCAGTTAAAGCCTCAATTGGCAGTGGGATGGGAAGGCTGCCCACGAACTTTCC
The DNA here is from genome assembly GCF_964213995.1 of Mustelus asterias. Taxonomy (NCBI): domain Eukaryota; kingdom Metazoa; phylum Chordata; class Chondrichthyes; order Carcharhiniformes; family Triakidae; genus Mustelus; species Mustelus asterias. The sequence goes on along the minus strand of NC_135821.1, from coordinate 73,570,453 downwards.
TGCTACGGACGTAATCGGTGTGGCGGTGTGAAGGTGACATGGGGGGGGGGCTAGTCCTAGCTGCCACATTCCTGTCAGATTAAGTTCAGCCCCTCCAGCAAACTCACCAAGGGGAAGGGCGTTAACCTCCACCCAGTGATTTTAAAATGTCAGTTCCTTCATCAAACTGTTGACCAGGATGAGATAAAACATACACTGAGCTGGATTTTACATTATATTACAATCTAACAATAAGCGAACACATTTAATAAAATTTTGGCGGTGTTCCAAAACAGTAAGACCATAAGACATAGGAGCAGAATGAGGCCACTCGGCCCATTGAGTCTGCTCCGCCATTCAATCATGGCTGATATTTTTCTCATCCCCATTCTCCTGCCTTTTCCCCATAACCCCTGAAACGCTTACGAATCAAGAACCTATCCAGCTCTGAGCCGGCTTCTCCCGTCCCACTGCAGTGAACGGAGATTTGGCTGAGCGCCAAATTCTCCGTCCCCGCTGGCAGTGGCGGAAGGGTACGAATGGCCAGAGAATTCCAGCCCGTGTAAGGTAGTCAACAATAAATTCAACAAGGAATTCATGGGAGTCCTGAGGATGCTTCGAGCGTGGAAGTTGCTAACACGAAGAGAATTCAGGCTTGGATGCATTTGGATGAAAATAAAAGATTCAGCCGGATTTGTTGATGGGGTTCGATGAGGTGGAGTGGAAGGAAGGTCCATGTGGAACATGGACATCAGCATGGACCAGTCGGGTAGAATCATCTGTTTCCATTCTGGACAGTTAAAACAATGTTACATTCAGCCGCTCAAACACTGCTTACCAACTCAACCTTGCAGCCTCTTGGATAATGCAGCCTGAGCAAATGAATGAGTTACATGTAATATAATCGAGCATTGTCAAAAGAATGTCTCGAAATTGCATACTCAAACCGACCTAGGGTATTTACCAAACTAAGGGAGTATTCATAAATGTTCGCACTCCATCAGTACAAAGCTCATTGAAGACAATTGGTAATGAAGTAGCATCACACGGTGGCACAGTGGTTAGCACCGCTGCCTCACAGCGCCAGGGACCCTGGTTCAATTCCCGGCTTGGGTCTGTGTGGAGCCTGCACGTTCTCCCCGTGTCTGCGTGGGTTTCCTCCGGGTGCTCCGGTTTCCTCTCAGTCCGAAAGATATGCTGGTTAGGTGCATTGGCCATGCTAAATTCTCCCTCAGTGTACCCGATCAGCGACTAGGGGAATTTCACAGTAACTTCATTGCAGTGTTAATGTAAGCCTACTTGTGACGCTAATACATAAATTAAACCAAAATATCGTGGATGCTGAATGCTTGAAATTAGAGCAGAAAATGCTGGAAATAGTTAGCCGGTCTGACAACATCGGTGGAGAGAGAAACAGAGTTAACGTCCTCAGATTAATTGTCTTGATCAAGGTCCTGAGTGCAGATTATAACTTAGTAAAGGCACAAATTTGCATTTATTAATTTTGGAAGAAGCATCACTTTTCAACCTTGCCTTTGTTCAGTTGATTGGTTTAATATTGATCTGCTCCTTGTACTTAGATTCATGTACTTTTTGCATAAGGAATGGATCGTGAATTCTAAAACAGATGTGAGGGAACCGTGGTTTACTAAGGAGGTTGAATCTCTTGTGAAGAGGAAGAAGGAGACTTATGTTAAGATGAGACGTGAAGGCTCAGTTAGGGCACTTGAGAGTTACAAGTTAGCCAGGAAGGACCTAAAGAAAGAGTTAAGAAGAGCCATGAGGGGACATGAGAAGTCTTTGGCAGGTAGGATCAAGGAAAACCCTAAAGCTTTCTATAGGTATGTCAGGAGTAAAAGAATGACTAGGGTAAGATTAGGGCCAGTCAAGGACAGTAGTGGGAAGTTGTGCGTGGAGCCTGAAGAGATAGGAGAGGCACTAAATGAATATTTTTCGTCGGTATTCACACTGGAGAGGGATAGTGTTGTTGAGGGGAGTACTGAGATGCAGGCTGTTGGACTGGAATGGATTGATGTTCATAAGGAGGAGGTATTAGCAATTCTGGAAAGGGTAAAAATAGATAAGTCCCCTGGGCCGGATGGGATTTATCCTAGGATTCTCTGGGAGGCTAGAGAGGAGATTGCAGAGTCTTTGGCTTTGATCTTTGTGTCGTCATTGTCTACAGGAACAGTGCCAGAAGACTGGAGGATAGCAAATGTTGTCCCCTTGTTCAAGAAGGGGAGTAGGGACAACCCTGGTAATTATAGACCGGTGAGCCTTACTTCTGTTGTGGACAAAGTATTGGAAAGGATTATAAGAGATAGGATTTATAATCATCTAGAAAGGAATAATTTGATGAGGGATAGTCAGCACGGTTTTGTGAAGGGTAGGTCGTGCCTCACAAACCTTATTGAGTTCTTTGAGAAGGTGACCAAAGAGGTGGATGAGGGTAAAGCGGTTGATGTGGTGTATATGGATTTCAGCAAAGCATTTGATAAGGTTCCCCATGGTAAGCTTTTGCAGAAAATACGGACACATGGGATTGAGGGTGATTTAGTGGTTTGGATCAGGAATTGGCTAGCTGTAAGAAAACAAAGGGTGGTGGTTGATGGGAAATATTTATCCTGGAGTTCAGTTACTAGTGGTGTACCGCAAGGATCTGTTTTGGGGCCACTGTTGTTTGTCATTTTTATTAATGACTTGGATGAGGGAGTGGAAGGATGGATTAGTAAATTTGCGGATGACACTAAAGTCGGTGGTGTTGTAGACAGTGCGGAGGTAAGTGGCAGGTTACAGAGGGACATAGATAAGCTGCAGAGCTGGGCTGAGAGGTGGCAAATGTAGTTTAATGCGGAAAAGTGTGAGGTGATTCACTTTGGAAGGAGTAACAGGAATACAGAGTACTGGGCTAATGGTAAGATACTTGGTAGTGTGGATGAACAGAGGGATCTGGGTGTCCATGTGCATAGATCCCTGAAAGTTGGCACCTAGGTTGATAGGATTGTTAAGAAGGCGTACGGTGTGTTAGCTTTTATTGGTAGAGGGATTGAGTTTCGGAGCCAGGAGGTCATGCTGCAACTGTACAAAACTCTGGTGCGGCCGCATTTGGAGTATTGCATACAGTTCTGGTCGCCGTATTATAGGAAAGATGTGGAAGTGTTGGAAAGGGTGCAGAGGAGATTTACCAGGATGTTGCCTGGTATGGTGGGAAAATCGTATGAGGAAAGGCTGAGGGGTTTGAGGTTGTTTTCGTTAGAGAGAAGAAGGTTAAGAGGTGACTTATTAGAGGCATACAAGATGATCAGAGGATTAGATAGGGTGGATAGTGAGAGCCTTTTTCCTCGGATGGCGTTGGCTAGCACGAGGGGACATAGCTGTAAATTGAGGGGTGAGAGATATAGGACAGATGTTAGAGGTAGGTTCTTTATTCAGAGAGTAGTAAGGGCGTGGAATGCCCTGCCTGCAGCAGTGGTGGACTCGTCAACGTTGAGAGCGTTTAAGTGGTTATTGGATAAGCATAGGGATGATATTGGAATAGTGTAGATTAGAGGGGCTTTAGATTGGTACCACTGGTCGGCGCAACATCGAGGGCTGAAGGGCCTGTACTGCGCTGTAATGTTCTATGTTCTATGTCTCGCGACAATTGGACACTGTTAAATATGCTTTATGTATCTGTTTGCGAAGTTCTGCTTTGCCTGAAGAATTAACGGTGCAATCAATACTGTCTTATTCAGTGCTGCCCCCTTGCTTTCGACATCAAAGTACCACAATTACAGAATTAAAGACCATTTAGAAAGATGCGGATTAATCCGGGATAGTCAGCACGGATTCGTGAAGGGCAAGTCGTGCCTCACAAATTTGATTGAATTTTTTGAGGAGGTAACTAAGTGTGTTGATGAAGGTAGGGCAGTTGATGTCATATACATGGATTTTAGTAAGGCGTTTGATAAGGTACCCCATGGTCGGCTTATGATGAAAGTAAGGAGGTGTGGGATAGAGGGAAAGTTGGCAGATTGGATAGGTAACTGGCTATCTGATCAAAGACAGAGGGTGGTGGTCGATGGAAAATTTTCAGATTGGAGGCAGGTTGCTAGCGGAGTGCCACAGGGATTAGTGCTTGGTCCTCTACTCTTTGTGATTTTTATTAATGACTTAGAGGAGGGGGCTGAAGGGTGGATCAGTAAATTTGCTGATGACACCAAGATTGGTGGAGTAGTGGATGAGGTGGAGGGCTGTTGTAGGCTGCAAAGAGACATAGATAGGATGCAAAGCTGGGCTGAAAAATCATAGGAATCATAGAATCCCTACAGTGCAGAAACAGGCCATTCGGCCCATCGAGTCTGCACCGACCACAATCCCACCCAGGCCATACCCCCATATCCCTACACATTTACCTGCTAATCCCTCTGACCTACACATCTCAGGACACTAAGGGGCAATTTTAGCATGACCAAGCAACCTAACCCGCACATCTTTGGACTGTGGGAGGAAACTGGAGCATCCGGAGGAAACCCACGCAGACATGAGGAGAATGTGCAAACTCCACACAGACAGTGACCCGAGCCGGGAATCGAACCCAGGTCCCTGGAGCTGTAAAGCAGCAGTGCTAACCACTGTGCTACCGTGCCGCCCAACCACTGTGCTACCGTGCCGCCCAAATGGCAAACGGAGTTTAACCCTGATAAATGTGAGGTGATTCATTTTGATAGGACTAATTTAAATGTGGATTACAGGGTCAAAGGTAGGGTTCTGAAGACTGTGGAGGAACAGAGAGATCTTGGGGTCCATATCCACAGATCTCTAAAGGTTGCCACTCAAGTGGATAGAGCTGTGAAGAAGGCCTATAGTGTGTTAGCTTTTATTAACAGGGGGTTGGAGTTTAAGAGCCGTGGGGTTATGCTGCAACTGTACAGGACCTTGGTGAGACCACATTTGGAATATTGTGTGCAGTTCTGGTCACCTCACTATAAGAAGGATGTGGAAGCGCTGGAAAGAGTGCAGAGGAGATTTACCAGGATGCTGCCTGGTTTGGAGGGTAGGTCTAATGAGGAAAGGTTGAGGGAGCTAGGGTTGTTCTCTCTGGAGCAGAGGAGGCTGAGGGGAGACTTAGTAGAGGTTTATAAAATGATGAAGGGGAGAGATAGAGTGAACGTTCGAAGACTATTTCCTCGGGTGGATGGAGCTATTACAAGGGGGCATAACTATAGGGTTCATGGTGGGAGATATAGGAAGGATATCAGAGATAGGTTCTTTATGCAGAGAGTGGTTGGGGTGTGGAATGGACTGCCTGCAGTGACAGTGGAGTCAGACACTTTAGGAACATTTAAGCAGTTATTGGATAGGCACATGGAGCACACCAGGATGATAGGGAGTGGGATAGCTTGATCTTGGTTTCAGATAAAGCTCGGCACAACATCGTGTGCCGAAGGGCCTGTTCTGTTGCTGTACTGTTCTATGTTGTATGTTCTAAATTTCCCTCCAGTCTTCGGTCATGAGCCCACACTTAAGTTTTAAGTTTAGTTATTAGTGTCACAGGTAAGCTTACATTAACACTGCAATGAAGTTACTGTGAAAATCCCCTCGTCGCCACACTCCAACACCTGTTCGGGTAACACTGAGGGAGAATTTAGCATGGCCGATGCCTCTAACCAGCACGTCTTTCGGACTGTGTGGGGAAACTGGAGCACCCGGAGGAAACCCATGCAGACATGGGGAGAATGCGCAGGCTCCGCACAGACAGTGACCCAAGCCGGGAAACAAACCCAGGTCCCTGGCGCTATGAGGCAGGAGCACTAACCACCCTGTGCCACCGAGCCGCCCCAACCACTGTGCTCTTGCGCCTCTGAGGGCACCATTCAACGAAGGATCAAAAGGACCGGCTGTTCTGAAGCCTTGGCAACCCCACCAGAGGAGTTGGGTGCTGCAGGACGGGTAGTGGATCAAGGGAAGGCACCTTTGGAGAGGCAAGGTTAAAATAGGTGACAGGTCATTTCAAACTGAGATGAAGAGGAATTTCTTCACTCAAAGTATGGCGGCGAATCTTTGGAATTCTCTACCCCAGAGGGCTGTGGAAGTTCAACTATTGAACATATTTAAAATGGAAATCAATAGATTTCCGGATACTAAGGGATACGGGGATAGTGGGAATTCATTGCTTAGAGATTGTTGATCAACCATGATGTGTTTGAATGTCAGAGCAGCCTCGACAGGCCACTGCTACGTTTCCAAATGAACATTCTGAGATGCCTAGCAACCGGGACTCTGAATGGAGGGAAAGCCCTCTGGAGAGCTCTTTTTGGGGCTGCCCTCCCTTGCCATGGAATCTCCAACTCCCATGGCTGCCCAGAATGCCACAGCGACGCCATTTGGTGGGCAGCAGATCCAGGTCACTGCCCATCATTGGGGAAGTTCCTCGGCAGTTGGACCACATCCAAGAGGCATCCTGATGTGACCCTCTGCTTTCTACCCAGTCCCCAAAGCCCTTCCAGACCCAACACCCCATTCAATGCGACCTGACATTTTGACTCTTGAACGTGGGGAACCTAAACCAGATGGAGCAGGTTGTGAGCCAGAGACCGAGAGCAGGAATGTGATCCCGGTGCACACTTATAGTAAGTCCAACATCAATTGAAACATACCACAGGAGCCTGCTTAGAAACCAGTATGCATTGGTAAGTTGAACTCTTAGCCTAAAAAATGTTTATTATACTATGGGAGATTATTGAATAACAAATACAGGAATTGGAGACATACTTGGAAAGGAAAGTTTGGCAGGGTTATGGAGAAAGAACAAAGGTATTGGAGTCATGGGATCTTTCAAAAGGCTGGCAGAGGCATGATGGATCTCCTTTCTGCAACTAATGATTCTATAAAACGCACATTGACTGATCACAGGTTTTGGTAAATAGTCTGTTTGATAGATCGGATTTTACTTTACAGAAGCGGGTCCCACTACCATTACAATGAACAATTGAATCAACCTTTTATTGCAAAGATCAAATTGGAAGGGAGTTATTTTTGATATTTCCCAAACAGGAGTCAATTCCCAACTCAGGAGAGGAGAATGGCAATGAAAAGCAAGCAGTGCGTGACTGAGCAGCTTTTAGATATCAGAGCGTTGCCCTGCTCACTGCTCTCACTCAGCGCTAAGCTTTGCTGGTTTCATATGCCTGGGAGAAATTCATTTTTTTGCAACTCTTACAAGCAAGTTTGAGAATAAAGGAAATGTTTGTATTTACATCGCGTTATTCATAACCTCAGAATGTGCACAAATGCTTTAAAAGCCCCTCGGATACGTTCTGAAGTGGGGTAATTGTACCGTAGGAAACACGGCAGCCAATTTGTACACAGCAAGCTCCCACAAGCAGGATAATCGGGGCAGGATTTTCCAGCCGCGCTCGCCCAAGGCTGGAAAATCCCGCCCGAGGTCAACGGACTTTTGCATGAACTGTGTCCCACCGGCTAGATTCCCATGGCGGGCGGGACTTGAAAATTCCGCCCTCTGTGTTTTAATTATGTTGTCTGCCATGGTTTTATAATGTGGAGATGCCGGCGTTGGACAGGGGTCGGCACAGTAAGAAGTCTCACAACACCAGATTAAAGTCCAACAGGTTTATTTGGTAGCACAAGCTTTCAGAGCGCCGCTCCTTCATCAGGTGAAGACCAGTGCTCTGAAAGCTCGTGCTACCAAATAAACCTGTTGGACTTTAACCTGGTGTTGTGAGACTTCTTACAATGGTTTTATAATGATATAAAAGCATTAGTCACTCATTAGCCACATTGTGAGTTTATTTATTTAGACTAGGCACATAAAAACATGTACACATGGATAGAGAGCAGCAGAGCTGTGTGTGCTGTGTTCTGCTCACGGGCCACAGTGATGCTGAGACTGGATCACGTGATATAAATGAATATTCACATCATGATGCTATCTCTTAAAGGCATATTACAACATCGGCTGAGGGATAAATATTAACATAAAAACATAAGAACTAGGAGCAGGAGTAGGCCATCTTGTCCCTCAAGCCTGCTCCGCTATTCAAAAAGATCATTGCTGATCTTTTTGTGGACTCAGCTCCACTTACCGCCCATTCACCATAACCCTTAATTCCTTTACTGTTCAAAAATCTATCTATCTTTGCCTGAAAAACATTCAATGAGGTTGTCTCAATTGCTTCACTGGGCAGGGAATTCCACAGATTCACAACCATTTAGGTGAAGAAGTTCCTCCTCAAATCAGTCCTAAATCTGCTCCCCCTTATTTTGAGGCTATGCCCCCTAGTTCTAGTTTCACCCGCCAGTGGAAACAACTTCCCTGCTTCTATCTTATCTATTCCCTTCATAATCTTATATGTTTCTATATGATTTCCCCTCTCTGTGGAGAGCCCTCATGTTCTTCATCCAAATCTATTATCTACACAGGAAAGGGCAAGCAAAGTCTCAATTTTATATCTCATCCGGAAGATGGCATTCCCCAATGTGCAGCATTCCTTCAGCAAAAACAGACTGGCCTGGAACGGGCTGGTGGGAATTGACAGAAACAAGGACCCGGTGCCCTTAGGGAATGGGACAACACGAGGAAACCATCCGCACAAACTACCGAGACCATTTGTTTCCAAGATGGTGGAGCAACAATCCTTCTGCTCCAGGACAATCCCACAGTGGAACAAGCTACTGAAGGAAATAGTCACAGTCTCCATCACTCAAAGTCTTCAAGTCCCATTTTCAGATTATTCCCATTTCTAATTTTATGGTAATGACTTCAACGAGGTCCATGAGTTGGAGCTGCTGGAATATGAGCTCCCTGATTGAGGTCTAACCTGCTCCTGGGCCTGGCAAGGCATGCCATCTATAGGTCCAGGCAGTGGGCAATCGAGGGAGTCGTCCAACCTGTCTGCCCCTCTACCGCGGCTATATTCGCAGCTGGGTGTCCTTGAAAGGAAGCATGCGGTGTCCGAGGGCACAGTTGATGCCTTCCATGCTCGCTGGGCACCGCAGAGACTGGGGTGCATTATTGACCCCGTTGATCACATTTTAATTTGATGTTTTAAGTTTCCTTTCAGCTTTGCTTTTTGTTTCGGGCGGTTACTCTCCTTTTAGGGAGCTGCCCCTTTTGAGTTGTCCCTAAGTTGATTTGATTTCGTTTATTTGGTTGGAACGCTAAAAGAGTTCCCTAATTGAGGCCTGTTAAAGCTGCCCAATCAGGGAGCTCAATAGAGGCATATAATGTGGAGAGTCGGGGTCACTGGGTGAATACTCTGTCCTGGGAAGTACCTGCCTGAGTATTGCAAACCATTGTAAATATATCAGTTTTGGTGAAGGAACACCAAAATGACATCACAGTGGCACAGTGGTTAACAGTGCTGCCTCACAGTGCCAGGGAGCAGGTTCAACTCTTGTTTGTGCAGAGTCTGCACGTTCTCCCCGTGTCTGCGTGGGTTTCCTCCGGATGCTCCGGTTTTCTCCCACAATCCGAAAGACGTGCTGGTTAGGTGCATTGGCCATGCTAAATTCTCCTTCAGTGTTACCCGAACAGGCGCCGGAGTGTGGCGACTGGGGGATTTTCACAGTATCTTCATTGCAGTGTTAATGTAAGCTGACTTGTGACATTGATAAACAGAACTTTTAAAAAAGAAGGTCTCTCAGCAGTTATTTAATTGTTATAATCAGGACGACCATCTCTGGTGTTCCGGCCTGGTTTAGCTAACGCTACCCGGATAAATGTTGGTGGATTATGGACTTTAGTCTGTGCTGCCGACGCAACTGAAGCAAGGGCTGCCAGACAGCGTGAATGTCAGCTTAGATTTTGAGTGCGAGTCCCTGGCGTGGGACTGGAACACACAACCTTCTGATTCTGGACCATGAGTGCTGCCCACTGAGCCTCAGCTGACAATAAAACCAGCTGAAAAGGAGTGGCAAAACAATTCAACTACCTGCGGAACGTGATGGAAAATAAGGATAAATGATTGATTGCCTAACCAGAACCCAGGTCACAAATGCAGATCTAATGGTACAGGGAGCAGCTGCTGAGCATTGTCCCATTAAATTAGACCTTGTCCACTATCTATTATTAGCACAGTGCATAAAATAGCGACAACTTGCATTTATATAGCAACATAGTAAAATGCCCCAACGCACTTCATGAGAGTGATATTAAACCAGATTTGATACTGAACGGCATAAGGATTTATTAGGACTGATGATCAAAAGCATGGGTGAAGGAGGTAGGTTTTAAGGAGCATGTTAGAATGTAAGAGATAGAATGTGAAAATAATTTAGGCAGCTTAGGGCCCAGGTAACTGAAGACACAGCCACCAATGCTGGATAAGAGGCTAGGATTGGAGGCATGCAGAGATTGCAAAGGACTGTAGGACTGCAGCATGTTACAGAGAGAGAGGGAGAAGGCAGTTACTTGAGTGCATTGATCAAATGCATATGACCAATAAAAGAGGGGGAACCCAAAGTGATCATCAGAACTAAATGCTGATGTAAATATATTGCAGTTTAGATTAGTTACCAGAATCCATCTGTATTGGTTAAAGAACAAAGAAAATTACGGCACAGGAACAGGCCTTTAGCCCTCCAAGCCTGCACCGACCTTGCTGCCCATCTGAAATAAAAACCCCTATCCTTCCGGAGACCATATCCCTCTATTCCCATCCTATTCATGTATTTGTCCAGACGCCCCTTAAAGGTCACCATCGTACCTGCTTCCACTACCTCCCCCAGCAGCAAGTTCCAGGCACCCATCACCTACAAGTGTAAAAAACTAGCCTCGTACATCTCCTTTAAACCTTGCCCCTCACACCTTAAACCTATGCCCCCTAGTAATTGACTCTTCCACCCTGGGAAAAAGCTTTTGACTATCCACTCTGTCCATGCCTCTCATAATCTTGTAGACTTCTATCAGGTCACCCCTCAACCTCCGTCTTTTCAGTGAGAACAAACCAAGTTTCTCCAACCTCTTCTCATAGCTAATGCCCTCCATACCAGGCAACATCCTGGTAAATCTTTTCTGTACCCTCTCCAAAGCCTCCACATCCTTCTGGTAGTGTGGCGACCAGAATGGAACACTATATTCCAAGTGCGGCCTAATGAAGATTTTATAAAGCTGTAACATGACTTGCCAATTTTTAAACTCAAAGAGTAAATCCTGTCTCGAAGAATCCTCTTTGTATTAGCTTGGAAAATTCTCAGGAATATACTTGCATTATCCAGACAGGATCAGTCAGATTCTTCATGAAATGATCCCCTTGAATCCTTGTTTGCCCAGAGTTTGTAACCCAAATTATTAACCCACCTTGACAACTCCATGGGCGAGATTCTCCGGCTTCCCAGCCGTGTGTTTCCTGCTGGCGGGAGGTGGCGCGTTGTTTGCCAATGGCAGGATTCTCTGGTCCCACCGCTGTCCTTGGGAATTCCCATTGACATTACCCCGTGCTGGCAGGAAACCCATGGGCGGAGCGCGCTGCCGCTGGAACCGGAGAATTCCTCTGGGGTGAATATCTGGAGAATTCCAGTCATAGAAATCATAGAAATCATAGAAACCCTACAGTGCAGAAGGAGGCCATTCAGCCCATCGAGTCTGCACCGACCACAATCCCACCCAGGCCCTACCCCCACATATTTACCCGCTAATCCCTCTAACCTACACATCCCAGGACTCCAAGGGGCAATTTTTTAACCTGGCCAATCAGCCTAACCCGCACATCTTTGGACTGTGGGAGGAAACCGGAGCACCCGGAGGAAACCCACGCAGACACGAGGAGAACGTGCAAACTTCACACAGACAGTGACCCGAGCCGGGAATCGAACCCGGGACCCTGGAGCTGTGAAGCAGCAGTGCTAACCACTGTGCTACCGTGCCGCCCAGTCCTTATATTTTGTTTGTGTATTTCTTTTCCAGGGACAAGTATTTATTTATGTGGAGCTTTGTGTTCTTGCAGCTAGTGTATCGGAGCTAAAGATGGAAAATTCCAGAAACGCTCACCCGATGTGGCAGCATTGGTGGCGGGAGAAAAGGAATTAAAGTTTCAGGTCAAGGAGCTTTCTTCGGAACCTGACCTGAAACGTAGCTTTTAGTGCAGTGTATCGGATAGCACTGTCTAACAAAACAGCCTAATTGCTCACACAAAGTAACTTAATCAATCAACAAAAAAATCATAATCAATTTCTGCTCCTGACAAAGGAACCATTTAATTCCCAAGCTGTAACATTGACGCGCATTGGCTGTGAAAACCAAACTACAAAGATTCCAAGCACACTGAAGACAGGAACAATCTCACTGTTACAAAGCCACCTTTATTCTATTTAAGAAATGCTTCAGAGCATTTCAGACGAATTAGTTATAAAATACGGCTACTTCTTATATTGGCAAACGCAGCAACCAGTTGGCATCTATGTTGCAACAGGATTTCAAAGGAAACCCTGACCTCCCCATGATGTTTTTTTGTGTGATGTTGGTTGAGGGATGAATATTGACCAAGACACTGGAAGACCTCTTGTGTTTTGCTACAGTGACATTGGGGGCTGGAATGCTCCCATCCTGCCTTCTGCAGGAATAGTAGCGGGTGAGACAGAGGGCGGAACTTTCCGGCTGCACTGGTCTAAAAGCCGGAAATTCCAACCCGACTGTCAACGGCGTTTCACATTGTCCGCAACCCACCTACTAAAATTCCACTGGCGGGCGGGAAGGGAGAATTCCGACCAGAACTTTTGGCAGACCATTTAAAGGTCCATTGACCTCAGGCAGGAATTTCCGGTCTTGGGATGCGCACATGGCTGGAAAATCCCACCCTGGATCTTCAATGTCCACCTTAAAAGAAAAGTAAGAATTGCATCCAGACACAATTCTATTCTTTATATTTTTTCGTGACCTCAGGGTATCCCAGACTGCTGCGTAATAGACAACAAAGTACTTTTGAAGCATTGTAATTTGGAGATATAGCAGTCAATTTGTACACAGCAAGATCCCACATCACAATGACCAGATAATCTGATTTGGTGACATTGGGGCGGCATGGTGGCACAGTGGTTAGCACTGCTGCCTCACAACGCCAGGGACCCGGGTTCAATTCCTGGCTGGGGTCACTGTCTGTGTGGGGTCGGCACGTTTTCCCCGTGCCTGTGTGGGTTTCCTCCCACGGTCCAAGGATGTGCGGGTTAGGTGGATTGGCCATGCTCAATTGCCCCATAGTGTCAGGGGGACTAGCTAGGGTAAATGCATAGGATGATGGGGAGAGGGCCTGGGTGGGATTGTGGTCAGTGCAGACTTGATGGGTCGAATGGCATCCTTCTGTACTGTAGGATTCCATGATTCTATGGTTGAGGGATACATTTTGGTCGAGACGTCGGGGGAGTTACCCTGTTCTTCTTCAAAATAATGCCATGGGGTCTGAGAGGGTAAACGGTGCCTCCATTTAGTCATTCATCTGAAAGGCAGCACCCAACAATGCAATGCTCCCTCAAGATTGCACTAACGTACCAGCCTAGATTTGTGCTTAGGTTCCTGGAGGGACTTAAACCTGTGACATGACCTTCTGACTCAGTGGTGATGTTGCTGGCACTGAACCACAGTGGACACTTAAACAGGCAAACAAGGCCTTAGTTTAATATTTCAACTGAGAAGTACTTCCCATAATGTAGAATTCTGCAGGATTGTCAGATAATGAGTCAAAGCCTCCAATGAGACTTGAACAAGGCATCACTTGCCATCCTTGAGCTTCAGTTAAAATCCAAGAGAGGTGCATTATCTTTTCTCTTTTTAAAAATTTATTCTTGGGATGCGAGTGTTATTGGCTAGACTAGCATTTATTGCCCATACCTAATTCCCCTTGATCAGGTGGTGGTGAGGCGCCTTCTTGAACCGCTGCAGTCCATATGGTGTAGGTACACCCACAGTGCTGTTAAGGAGGGAGTTCCAGGATTTTGACCCAGTGGCAGTGAAGGAATGACGATATATTTCCTAGTCAAGATGGGGAGTGGCTTGCAGGGGAATTTGCAGGTGATGGCATTCCCGTGTAACTTCTGCTCTCGCTCTTTGAAATGGTATTGGTCTTGGGTTTGAAGGGTGTCATCTAAGGAGGTGAGTTCCTACAGTGCATCTTGTAAATGGTACACACTGCTGCGTGTCAGTGGTGAAAGGAATAACTGTTGGTGGAATAGGTAGCAGTCAAGCAGGATGCTTTGTCCTGGATGGTGTCAAGCCTCTTGAGTGTTGTTGGAGCTGCACCCATCCAGGCAAGTGGAGAGTATTCCATCACACTCCTGACTTGTGCCTTGTAGATGATGGACAGGCTTTGGGGAGTCAGGAGGCGAGTTACTCACCAGAGGATTCCAGCCTCAGACCCACTCGTGTAGCCACAGTATTTATATGGCTAGTCCAGTTTAGCTTCTGGCCAATGGTAACACCCAGGATGGGATTCAGCAATGGTAATGCCATTGAATGTCAAGAGGAGCTGATTAAAATCTCACTTGTTGGAGATGGTGATTGCCTGGCATTTGTGTGGCGCAAATGTTACTTGCAACTTGTCAACCCAAGTCTGGATATTGTCCAGGCCCTGCCTCATTTGGCCATAGATGGTTTCAGTATCTGAGGAGTCGCAAATGGTGCTGAGTGTTGTGCAGTCATCAGTGAACGTCCCCACTTCTGATCTTATGATGGATGGAAGGTCATTGGTGAAGCAGCTGAAGATGGCTGGGCCGAGGACACTAACCTGAGGAAATCCTGCAGTGATGTCCTGGAGCTGAGATGATTGACCTCCAACCACCACAGCCATCTTCCTTTGTGCTGGGTGTGACTCCAACCAGCAGAGGGTTTTCCTCCCGATTCCCATTGACTCCAGTTTTGCAATTTCTGCTTAAACATAGAAACATAGAAACTAGAAGCAGGAGTAGGCTGTTCGACGCTTCGAGCCCGTTCACCATTCATTTTGATCGTGGCTGATCATCGAATTCAATATCCTGATCCCCCCTTTCCCCCATAACCCTTGAATCCTTTAGCCCCAAGAGCTATATCTAATTTCTTCTTGAAATCAGACAACATTTTGCCCTCAACTACATTCTGTGGCAGTGAATTCCACACATTCACCACCCTCTCGGTGAAGAAATTTCTCCTCGCCTCAGTTCTAAAGGTTTAACCCCTTAGCCTCCAAACTATGACCCCTAGTTCTGGTCTCCCCCACCATCGGGAACATTCTTTCCGAATCTACCCTGTCTAACCCTGTTAGAATTTTATGAGTTTCTATGAGATCCCCTCTCACTCTTCTAAACTCCACTGAATATAATCCTAGCCGTCTTAGTCTCTCCTCATATGACAGACCTGCCATCCCAGGAATCAGCCTGTAAACCTTTGCTGCGCTCCCTCTATAGCAAGGACATCTTTCCTCAGATAAGGACACCAAAACTGCACAGAATACTCCAGATATGGCCTCACCAACGCTCTATACAATTGCAGTAAAATGTCCCTATCCCTATATTCAAATCCTCTTGCTGTGAAGGCCAACATACCATTTACCTTCTTTACTGCCTTCTGTACCTGGTGCTTACTTTCAGCGACTGATGCACGGGGACACTAAGGTCTCGGTGAGTATCCACCTCTCTCAATTTACACCCATTCAAGTAATAATCTGTCTTCCTATTATTGCTTGATACCACACAGCTACATGCTTCCTTAATGTTAAGGGCAGTCACTCTCACCTCATCTCTGGCATTCAGCCCTTTTTTCTATGTTTGAACCAAAGCTGCAATGAGTTCATGAGCTTCAAAGGCCCTGGCAGAATGGCGACACGGTGCTTAGCACTGCCATCTCACAGCGCCAGGGACCCGGGTTCAATTCCCGGCTTGGGTGACTGTCTGTGTGGAGTTTGCACGTTCTCCCCGTGTCTGCGTGTGTTTCCTCCTACATTCCAAAGATGTGCAGGTTTTGTTGATTGCGTAAGATTATGGGGATAGGGCAGGGGAGCAGGTCGCAGGTCGATGCAGATTTGATGGGCCAAATGGCCACTTTCCGCACTGTAGGGATTCTATAGATTCTCTGGAACCCAAACTAAGCATCAGTGAGTAGGTTACTGCTAAACAAATACTGCTTGTTAGCACTGTTGATGACCTCTTCCATCACTTTACTGATTATTCAGAGTAGACCGATGAGGTGGCAATTGGCTGGATTGGATTTGTCCTGCTTTTGTGTACAATTTTCCACATTGCCGGGTAGATGCCAGTGTTGTAGCTGCACTGGAACAGCTTGGCTAGGGGTGCGACAAATCCTGGAGCACAAGTCTTCATTACCATCGCCGGAATATCCTCAGACCCCATAGCCTTTGCAGTATCCAGCAATTTCTTGACATCACATTGAGTGAATCAAGTTGGCTGAAGACTGACATCTGTGATGATGCGGATCTCCGGAGGAGGCCGAGATGGATCATTCACTTGGCATTTCTGGCTGAAGATGGGGGCAAATGCTTCAGCCTTTTCTTTAGCATGGTGTATTGGGTCCCTCCATCATTGAGGATAAGGATATTCGTTGAGCCTCCACCTCCAATGAGATGTTTAATTCACGACTGGATGTGTCAGGAGAGCAGATCTGTTCCATTAGTTGTGGAATTACCTAACTCTATCTATCACTTGCTTCTTACGTTCTTTGGCATGCAAGTCGTCAGCCCTATGTCGCAGCTTTACCAGGTTGACACCTCATTTTAGGTCACTTTTAGGTCTGTCTGATGGTGCTCCTGGCATGCCTCCTACACTCTTCATTTGCAGTAAGATGATGATTGAACTTTAGCTTCGCTCCTGTGAATTTTGTCAGTAGAAAATCACAGAGCACAGATTTAAGGCTAATTAGTGCTTAATTGGACAATTTTACTCTATGAGGTGCAGCTTGGAGACAATATGGAAAAATCAGATCTGGAGAGAATGTTGGGTTTCTTTGCCCATTGGCAGTTAGTCTGCCTCTACGGATGCAAGTTAACTAGAGTCATTGGAGACCTGTTTGAGTTTACATTGGCATGGAATACTTCACAAAGACTAGACAAACATAACTGAAAATATTTTTTTTTATCCCTACAGTGCAGAAGGAGGCTATTCAGCCCATCGAGTCTGCACCGACCATATCCCACCCAGACCCTATCCCGTAACCCCACATATTTACCCTGCTAGTCCACCTGACACTAAGGGGTAATTTAGCACCGAACTTGCACATCTTTGGAGTGTGGGAGGAAACCGGAGCACCCAGAGGAAACCCACGTAGACATGGGGAGAACGTGCAGACTCCGCACAGACAGTGACCCGAAGCCTGAATTGAACCTGGGTCCCTGGCGCTGTGAGGCAGCAGTGCTAACCACTGTGCAGCCTTCGTGTGATAGGTGTTACTAACCATTCCCGAAACCAATGCAGGAGTTTTCTTTTTAGTGTGGAAAATGATTCTTTAAATGATAAGAAGAATGTGACATTTTGACAAGCTTACCTTTGCCCTATTTTATTTCAGGCGTAAGGGGAAAAATGTTTATAGATCTGCCCACATGCCACACTAATTTCTGCTGGGCTTACCTTCTGTTTCGATTGTCACATACTTCACTATTTGGAGGGTGTATATTCCATCCCAGCACCAGAGGAGGGACACAATTGTACATTTTTTTTTGTTTGGCCCTGGAGGGGGAAACAAAATGGCTCATGTGGAAAATAGCACCGTTAATAGCGCTGTCGGTAATGGCTCTCGGTAAATACCATCTCACACACCTTTTGCAAACCCTTTTGCGAAACTGAAGCTGTTTCATGGCAAGGTTTGTGAGTCAGTGTCATGTGTTGTGATCTGACTGCATGCACGTCTAAAGGTGGGAGATATCATGAACCACTGCCACTCATTAGACACAGCAAGAGGATGTAATTTATTCTTTTACGGGATGTGGGCATCGCTAGCAAGTCCAGCATTTGTTGTCCATTCCATAATTGCCCTCGAACTGGCTTACTAGGTCATTTCAGAGGACAGCTAAGAGTCAACCACATTATTGTCGGCCTGCAGTCACGTGTAGGTCAGATCGGGGAAGGATGGCAGATTTCCTTGCCCAAGGGACATTATTGAACTAGCTGGGCTTTTACAACAGTCATTGGTTGTCTCATCGTCACCATCACCAAGACGAGCTTTCAATTCCAGATGTATTAATTGAATTGAACCCATATCCCCAAACGTCTGGGCCTCTGGATTACTAGCCCACTGACAGTATCACAACGCCACTGTCTCCCCGTAACTGTAATAGTCCCATGATTGGTATTCAGTCTATCAGCAGCAGGACTAGGAGTAAGGTGTGTTGGTAATAGTCTCCCATATTATTGCGTCATCAATTTTTGTGTACGATTGGTGCGTTTACTTCAAAGAAGAACGTAACACCGTTCAGACAAATGAACTGTAATGTCTTGTAAGGCACTTCAAACAAGTTATAACCAGAAAGTGGTGGAAATACTCAGCAGGTCTGGCAGCATCTGTGGGGAGAGATACATCTCGAGTTGAACGTAACACTTCCTCAGAATGTAATTGCCACATATTTAACTATTTGGTGGATGGATATTTCACCCCAGCACCAGAGGAGGGAGACAATTGTACATTTTCTTTTTGTATGGCCCTGGAAGGGGAGACAAAATGTGGCCCATGTGGAAAATAGCACCGTCAATAGCGCTGTGGGTAATGGCTCTCAGTAAATACCATCTCAGAATGGAATACACAGGAACCTCTGCTGCATGGACAGCATCAGATACGAACAGGACTGGATGGAGCTATGATACACCCATTTGGAATGGTCTTCTGAAACACGGTGGGTGGGATTTTCCGTGCAGCCCGCCATTGCCCAGTGGTGGGATCTTCTGCTCCCGCTTTTGTCAGCGGAGTTTCCTATTGGACACACTCTTCGCCGTCGGGAAACTCGAGTAACAAATGTGATTGGCGTGTTCAGCGTTCATCTCTTTCACAGTCCCGACCTTCAGTTTTTTTGCCCCATTAAACACCAGCTCAAAGAAGAGATTCATGCAATTAAGCCTTTCAAATTGATGGCTTTAAATCCATGTATGTGTTTACTGTCCAGCAGAATGATGAGTTAACATGAGGGCAATTGATGGAATATGTTCCTTTAGACAGGATTTAACAAGTTTATTTATTAGTCACAAGTAAGGCTTACATCAACACTGCAATGAAGTTACTGTGAAATTCCCCTTGTCGCCACCCTCCGGCGCCTATTCGGGTCAATGCACCGAAGCAGCACGTCTTTCGGACTATGGGAGGAAACTGGAGCACCCGGAGGAAACCCACGCAGACAGAGGGAACACGTGCAAACTCCACACAGATAGTCACCCAAGCTGGGAATCGAACCGGGGACCCTGGTGCTGTGAGGCAGCAGCGCTAAGCACTGTGCTGCCCCTAATTTGAATGCTTGGGAATGATTGTTTCTATCCATTTCCCCCTCGCCCTTCCAAAGAATCAATCGTTGCCTTCATTTCAGTTACTCAGTGCTGTCCCACTTACTGTCATGTCAATGTTTCTTTGACAATTTCATGGATTGCCACACCATGAGTCGACTGTGGTTTTCTTTGCTGAATAAATTGGACTTCAAGAGCTTTCTTTGTCCGGAAGCTTCTATTGTCCATTTCAATCCCACTCATCAGACACGTCCAAATGAAAACTGTTTGAATAACCCTGGAGGGAACCAGTCCTTTGTATCACTCAGATTCCCTGGTAATTGCTGACCTCCAGCACCTCATCTCTAACCAGCCCCAGGGTGCAATGGGGAGGCAAGTCAGGAGAGGATTGGATTAGTCTGTAACCAGGCGACCATTTTGCAGAGCAGCACCAACAAGAGACCTCCCGATCCAGAGGGAATTAAGTGGAGTTTTCCATTCTGCTCCTGTGATTATAAAAGCAGTTGTGAGATGAGGAATTTGAAGTACCATGCACTTGCAGTTCCAAATAATCAGAAAATTAATCTATGATTAATGCTTTTGAATCCACTATTTCTTACCTGCATGCTGCCTCTCCGTGGTATCAACCGTTTATCATTACTACCTTTCTCAGTGCCTCTCCTGAACTTGGTTGCATGAATGGCACCAAGTCTTCGAACAGCTGTAAATTAAACATTTGCGAAGGTAATGGAGTCTAAAACTAGAGGCCATAGGTTGAAGGTGAGAGTGAGGGTCCAGAGGGGCAATTCTTTCACCCAGAGGGTGGCGAGTGTCTGGAACAAGCTGCCAGAGGTAGTAGTAGAGGCGGGGTGCAATTTTGTCTTTTAAAAAGCATTTAGATAGTTACATGGGTAAGATGGGTATGGAAGGATATGGGCCAAATGCAGGCAATAGGGACTAGCTTAGTAGTTAACAAAAGGGGTGGCATGGACAAGTTGGGCCGAAGGGCCTGTTTCCATGCTGTAAACCTCTATGACTATATGACTCTAAGCCGATAGCCATTATCCTCATCCCCAGCCACAACCTCCACTCTCTGACTCCTGTCTCAGGGACGGCACTGAGGTAACTGAAGTGAAGGCCGCTCAACTGTTTCCGACCATAACATCTGCCACCACCCACTTCCACCTCCACAATATCACCCTTCTTCACTTCTTGATGCTCCTGACTTGTGCCCTGTAGATGGTGGACTGGCCTTGGGGAGTAGGAAGGTGGGTTGCTCATTGCAGAATTCCCAGCCTCAGACCTGATCTTGTCGGCACCATGGCGGGAATTTTACTGCCACGCCTGCCCCGGAATCGAGGCGAGCGCGGCTCACAGAATGGAATTCTCCATTGGCCTTGGGTTGGATTTTACGAGCCTCGTCCAAGCGAGGTCATAAAATATTGGCCCATGGGCTGAAATTTCCTACTGAAGGGCTGGGAAGCAGGAGAGCTGGCAAAATGACGAGGGGAGGTGGACATTCAATCTGGTGTAGATTGTCATTCACTGCATGGATCACAAAATGATCATTGAAGATTGTACAACCTGAAGGATTTGGCAAGATGAAGTTTCTTTGAGAAAGTTGACCATTTGCAGAAGGTTTAATTGGAGCTAAGCAATATATGTTAAGAAGAGTAGAAAGTTGTGTTGTAATCCCAGTTGATGTTACTACGGGACGGGGAGATTCCAGAATGGAACCTTGGCTCCAAGGACCATAACTTTTACTTTATTTTAGAAAGCATGGATGAACAGAGTCACATGACTGCCAATTACCTTTTAACAACAAAAAAGCATTTATTAAACATGAGAATATTCCTTCACTCTTACTTTTCTTCGTAAACGTACACAGATTTTAAAAATAACACAGGTCACAAGGTATATTCTATGCTGTAATGTTATCAGTAACCACACAGTCCCTGTAACCCAACAGGCTAATTGTGGTCAGACAACACCCCATTCTGAAACTGGGTGCCAGATGCCACCCAATTAATCTTCTGTGCATTTGTCCTCAAATCTCCCCAGATGACTATTACACCATGAGCCAACTGATCCACTGGACCCCGGCTTCCACTTTCATTCTTGAACATACATGCCTTAGAATCTTCTTTCAAACCATGAACCCTGAACTGTTTTCAGCAAGGATCCGCCTCCAGCTTTTCCAACTCTCCTTCCAGTATTCCTTTGACTTGAATAGCCAGGGGCTTTGAGACTTTCACACAGACTCTCGGGGATCCACCAATTCCTTCACAATTGCTTCAACCTTTTACTTCACAACCTGTGGTAAGATATCACTGACCTTCGGATATCATTGGCTCTTAGAACATAGAACATAGAACATAGAACAGTACAGCACAGAACAGGCCCTTCGGCCCACGATGTTGTGCCGAGCTTTATCTGAAACCAAGATCAAGCTATCCCACTCCCTATCATCCTGGTGTGCTCCATGTGCCTATCCAATAACCGCTTAAATGTTCCTAAAGTGTCTGACTCCACTATCACTGCAGGCAGTCCATTCCACACCCCAACCACTCTCTGCGTAAAGAACCTACCTCTGATATCCGTCCTGTATCTCCCACCACGAACCCTATAGTTATGCCTTCTTAAATCCTTAATGTAAATTGGAAGCAACAGTGGTTCCAGCATCAATCTTTGTGAGATTTCCTCCAGTTCCTACCTTCTGCCCTCTGAAGAGCAACCATTTATCTTAATTTTCTGCTTTCTGCCTTGCCAACAATCCATTTTAGCACTTGTCCTCTCACATACACACATTGAATTTATTCATTTGTCTTTTAACTCCAGTCTCAACTATTCTCCTAGCTTCCCATCTTCCCATCTTCTGTCCTCGTAAAAATTATCCAGAATCCTGTTTCCCATGTCCTGTTGTACAAAATCTCATTCGTCCATCGTCCCTGTGCCTGCTGACCCTCATTGACTCCGAACCCACCACTAACTCCATTTTAAATTCTCATCCTCCTGTCTAAGTGTTTCCATGGCATCGCTGTATTGCCAAATTAGGAGCAACCAACAAACAGTGAGACAGAACAACTGACCAATACCTAATTGACCATAGAATAAAATGGAGCCATTGAATTCCAAGTGCACCAGAGCTGTGAAAGAGCTGTAAAAAATATTAAAGCAAAGCCATAGGGTGCTATGATAGAAATTTTGTGAAGCTGAGTTAATGCAGAGGTGATATTTGAAGGAAGAAAAATGAATAATATGCTTCAGTCTTGTAAAAGGCCCAGAAGCATCAGTCTGGAAATTATAGGCTTGTTAGCCTGACACCTACAGTAGAGAAGAACATTGAAGTCAATTATCTTTTTTAAAGCAATTCAACAACATCTGGTTGCAATAAAAGTTATAAAGTCAAGTGAATGTGGTTTTCTGAAAGGTATTTGTACTTAATTGATCTACTAGGTTCTCTGTGGCAGGAAACAGAGTGAATGGATGAAGATGATAGAATTGGTTTTGTATATCTTGGCCACCCAGGAAGTTTTGATTAGATATCTTACAAAAGACACGTGACTAATGCGAAATCTTGTGGCACTGTAGAGGTTGTTTTAATCTGAATAATTGAGGCAACACAGTAGCACAGTTGCTTCACAGCTGCACTGCTGCTTCACAGTGCCAGGGACCCGGGTTCGATTCCTGGCTTGGGTCACTGTCTGTGTGGAGTTTGCACGTTCTCCCCGTGTCTGCGTGGGTTTCCTCTGAGTGCTCCGGTTTTCTCCCACGTTCTGAAAGACGTGCTGGTGCATTGACCCGAACAGGTGCTAGACTGTGGCAACTCGGGGAATTTCACAGTAAATTCATTGCAGTGTTATTGTAAGCCTTACTTGTGACTAATAAATAAACTTTACTTTAACTGGGCTAACATGGCGAGCTGGGAGAGTTATCAATGGCAACCATTCTCACTGAGCAATTTAGTCAGTGGCCAATGATGGTTCTGGAACTGTTTGATGTTGATGTTTGTCAATGAGATTGAGACTTTTAATTGACCGGGTTGTTGCAAGAGGAAATGGCAGTCAGTGAAAGGAAGTTTCTAATTTTAAAGTCCAAAGATGTGCAGGTTGGGTGGATTGGCCATGCCAAATTGTCTCTTAGTGTCCCAAAACATGCAGATTAGGGGGGATTATTGGAATAAATACATGGGGTTACAGGGATAGGGCCTGGACAGGATGCTCTGTCAGAGTCGGTGCAGACTTGATGGGCTGAATGGCCTTCTTTTGCACTGTAGGGATTCTATTATTCGATTTTAAATTTGAGTACAGGAGGTTAAATGTACCAACCTCAGGTGAACATTGGTTTGAAGGCAGTATGTTTGTGTAGAACGTTTTGAGGTAGATCTGTCCCAGCGTAAGACATCAACTACTGGAGGGAACAACTGGAGACATTTATGGAATGAAAGGACTGAAAGCTTTTCTGAGAGATTGGGTAGGTGAGTGCGGCCTACCAGAGAGATGCTGGTGGTTGGATTGATTGTCATTTTCCTATTCCTCGATACCCTCTCAAACCTGAAGCAATTTGAACTTTGCCCCACCACCCCCGTCCCCTCCCCTTCTCCCTCTCCTTCTTCAGGTACCATGTCCTCAGAGGGCATTGGGAATCATTGGATTGGTTGATGATTACCCTTGGCAAGGTGCTGTAGTGGTTTACCTTCTGCAGTAATGGCTGATCAGGAACTCCTACTAGGCTCATTGAAAGGATTTACACGCTGGTGGCATAATGCTTAGCATTGCTGCCTCACAGCGCCAGGTGATCTGGGTTCAGTTCCAGCCTCGGATGACTGTATGGAGTTTGCACATTCTCCCCATGTCTGCATGGGTTTCCTCCGGGTGCTCCAGTTCCCTCCCACAGTCCAAAGATGTGTAGTTTACGTGGATTTGCTGTGCTAAATTGTCCCTTAGTGTCTCAAGATGTGTAGAAGGATCAGTGGCATAAATACATAGGGTTATGGGGATAGGGAAGGGGATGGGCCCGGGTGAGATAGTCAGTTGGAGAGTCGATACAGACTCGATGGGCCAAATGCCCTCATTCTGCACTGTAGGAATTCTATCATTCTATGAGAATCAACTTATTTGGATACATTATGACCAGTAAGTCCAGAAGTGGGACTTGGCCTCAGAGCCTCTGTCCAGAGATCGAGACACCATCACTGTGCCACAAAACCTGGACATTCCTCCCTGCTATTTAAAAATAATTTAACTTGCCTTATATAGCACATTAAAAACAATAAAATAAAGAACAACTTTTGTTTCTATAGTCCTTCTCATGACCACCAGATGTCTCAAAGCATTTTAAGCCATTGAAATACTTTTACATATGAACATAACAAAATAGGAGTATAAGTACGCCATACAGCCTCTTGATCCTGCTCCGCCGTGCAATAAGATCATGGTTGAACTGTTTGAGCTTTGAATTCAATATTCATAGAATGATAGAATCCCTTCAGTGCAGAAGGAGACCATTTGGCACATTGAGCCTGCACCGACAACCATCCCACCCAGGCCCTATCCCCATAACCTTACGTATTTACCCTGTCAATCCCCCTGACACTAAAGGACAATTTAGCATGGTCAAATCAACCTAACCGGCACATCTTTGGACTGTGGGAGGAAGCCAGAGCACCCGGAGGAAACCCACGCAGACACAGGGAGAACATGCAAACTCCACACAGACAGTGACGCAAGGCCGGAATTGAACCCAGGTCCCTGGAGCTGTGAGGCAGCAGTGCTAACCACTGTGCCACCCCTAAAATACATTTTTACCTCAACACCAACATGGAGTTTGTGAACTTCTGTTAAAAAACCACACACTGTGCAAACCTGGAATCTTCTGATCCATAATCAGACGTATTATCCTTTGCGTCACTGGCTGATGTTTATTCCCCAATTACCCCCAATAACCTTCGATTCCCTTGCCTCACAAGAAGCTATCTACCTCCACCATAAAAATATTCAGTGACCCCCACCTTCACTGCCTCCTGAAGCAGAGTTCCAAAGTTGTACAACCCTCTGAAAGAACAAAATTCTTCTCATCTCTTCCTCAATAGGCAATCCCTAATTTTAAAACTGTGCCCGCCCCCTAATTTTGGACTCACCCACAAGAGGAAACATCCTTTCCATGTCCACCTTGTCAATACCGTTCAGGGTTTTATATATTTCAATCAAGTCACTCCACATTCTTCTAAACTCCAGTGGAAACAAGCCCAGCTGTCCAACCTTTCCTCATAAGACAACCCACTCATGCCAGGTGTCAATCTAGTAAACCTCCTCTGAAGCACCTCCAACACATTTACATCCCCTTAAATATCTGTCACTTCTTCTCCATTGATCTATCTATCACTCACCTAATGCCCCAAGTCACTTCAGCTAGTTCAGCTTTCATGCTCACATAGTTGCCCTTATTTAAGTTTAAAATACCAGTCTTAGACCCACTCTTCTCCCTTTCAAACTGGATGTCAAATTCAATCATACTGTGATTGCTGCTATCTCGGGTGTCTTTACCCTGAAGTCATTAATTAATCCTGTCACATTACACAATCTCAAGTCTAATAAAACCTGCTTTCCGATTGGTTCCAGAATGTGCTACTCTAAGAAAATGTCTCAAAAACATTCTATGAATTCTTTGTCCAAGCTATTACCGCCAATCTGATTTATCCAGTTTATCTGTAGCGGGCAGCACGGTGGCACAGTGGTTAGCACTGCTGCCTCACAGCACCAGGGACCCAGGTTCAATTCCCCAATTGGGCCACTGTCTGTGTGGAGTTTGCACATCCTCCCCATGTCTGCGTGGGTTTCCTCCGGGTGCTCCGGTTTCCTCCCACGGTCAAAGATGTGCAAGTTAGGTGTATTTGGCCATGCTAAATTGACCCTTAGTGTCGAGCATGTGTAGGTTAGAAGGATTAGCGAGGTAAATATGTGGGGTTGTAGGATAGGGCTGGGATGGAATTGTTGTTGGTGCAGACTCGATGGGCCGAATGGCCTCCTTCTGAACTGTAGGGATTCTATGATTAAATTTGACCAGGATGATTATCACAAGCACCCAAATATTTCTTCTTGTTTATTCGTCCCCTATGGCTGATAAGCACCACCCCCCACCCCCCCCCCCCACCCCTCATCCCCCGCCCCTCCCCACCACTACAATATCCAATCGTGAATTATGACTAGTCTCCCATGGCATGCACCTGGCAGATAGACCCACCAGAGGAGCTCAAGTGAGTGCACTGCTCAGAAGGCAGTGCCCTGGGGCAGTGCCAGGAGGCAGTGCCAGAGGGCAGTGCTGCATTGGGGCGGTGTTCTATTTTTACTTCTGTAAATGATGCCCTGACCTTTAAAAAACTAAGAGTGATATCATGGGACCCACACTTGGATTTTTTCTCTGTTCCTAATGATAAAGCGGAGAAAGCCACCATTGGGGCCGACGGCTTCAGTGCCACTTTTACCGCCCACTGCTGCACTTTGCAACAAAAGGGAAAATTCCACCCCGAGCCTTGATTATTAATCTCTCTCTGCTTCCTGCTTTTCTATGATGCTCAGCTTCCACATTATTATTATGGTCACCTGCCTTGAATCTATCTATTCATGTGGCACAGTAGCACAGTGAGGGGGGGGGGGGGGGGGGGCGGGGGGGGGCGGCACAGTGGTCAGCACTGCTGCTTCACAGCGCCAGGGACCTGGGTTCAATTCCCGGCTCGGGTCACTGTCTGTGTGGAGTTTGCACATTCTCCCCATGTCTGCGTGGGTTTCCTCCGGGTGCTCCAGTTTCCTCCCACAGTCTGAAAGACGTGCTGGTTGGATGCATTGACCCGAACAGGTGCCAGAGTGTGGTGACTAGGGGAATTTCACAGTAACTTCATTGCAGTGTTAATGTAAGCCTTACTTGTGACTAATAAATAAACTTTACTTTTTTATCCCTCATCCTCCCACCCCGCCCTGCTCAGTTTAAAACCCTCCCTACTTCCCGAGCTGTGCAATTGGCAAGAAAGCTCACCCCACGTTCTTCTGGTATCAACTTCTCTACCAACATTTCCCACACCAGTCTTTGAACCACGCATCCACCTCTCTAATCTTATCCACCCTGTGCTTCTTAATTTGTTACCTAGCCTCTCATATTGACTTTGCAGAACCTCTTTCCTTGTCCTGTCGATATCATTGGTACCTGCATGGACCATGATGACTGGATCCTCCCCCTCACATTGAAAGTTCCTCTCCAGTCCTGATCAAATATCCTGAACCCTGGCGCTGGGGCAGGCAACACAGCCGTCCGGACTCTCACTCTTTGCTGCAGGGAACCGTGTCAATCCCCCTCACTATACCGCCCCCTACTACCACGACATTCCAGTTAGAATCATAGAATCATAGACTCCTACAGAGCAGAAGGAGACCATTTGGCCCATTGTGTCTGCACCGACCACAATCCCACCCAGGCCCTATCCCCATAACCCCATGTATTTACCCTAGTTCATCCCCCTGACACTAAGGGGCAATTTAGCACGGCCAATCCACCTAACCCGCACATCTTTGGACTGTGGGAGGAAACCGGAGCACCCGGAGGAAACCCATGCAGATACGGGGAGAATGTGCAAACTCCACACAGACAGTGACCCGAGGCCGGAAATGAACCTGGGTTCCTGGCACTGTGAGGCAGCAGTGCTAACCACTGTGCCACCGTGCCACAGTTTGAGTTTGCTTCCCCCACTTCTACAGCTTCCTGTACCATGGGGCCATGGCCAGCTCACCCACTTTGCAGACCTCACTTTCCTCCACACAACTCGTGAGCACCTATCTGATCAGTGCAAAGTCTGAGGCTCCTCCAGCACTGTCTGCTCAGCCCCTTCACCCTGCCTCACTCACGGTCACATCCTCCTGACACTCACTGCTGACCAAAACAGATGACTCAGAGGCGTGACTGTCTTCTGGAACAAAGTGTCCAGGTATTTTCCCCCCTCCCTTATGTGGTGCAGTCTCTGCTGTTTGGCTTTGAGATCAATAGTCCTGATCTGGAATTTCTCTCACAGCTTAATTTTCTTCCGACGTGTTTGTCATGGATCGCCTTGGCATCCAAATCTCCCACAATCCACAGCTGCAACGTAACACTTGTCCTGCCATTATCACGTTACTTAGTTAGATTAATTTAATTGCCCGCTTAATTAACTGAGAATAATTCCTATGTATACCACACCTCTTCCCCCCCTCCCCACCAACGCATTCGCCTGAAGGATTTACCATAACTTACAACGTGAACCGAATTCACGACTCACTTAGTCTCCGTCCCACTCCGGCATAACTGACTGTCTCTTTGTGCCCTCCTTATGGGAGTATAGGCACTGTACTGATGTAGGAATCATAGCAAGCTCCCACAAACAACTGTGACAGTGACTAGATAATCTGTTTATTTACAGAGCATCTTAAAGCAGGACGCAGAGATGGATAAGTTTGGGGAAGGAAGTTACAGAGCACAGGACCTAGAACAAAGAACAATACAGCACAGGAACAGGCCCTTCGGCCCTCCAAGCCCGCGCCGCTCCCTGGTCCAAACTAGACCATTCTTTTGTATCCCTCCATTCCCACTCCGTTCATGTGGCTATCTAGATAAGTCTTAAACGTTCCCAGTGTGTCTGCCTCCACCACCTTGCCCGGCAGCGCATTCCAGGCCCCCACCACCCTCTGTGTAAAATACGTCCTTCTGATATCCGTGTTAAACCTCCCCCCCGTCACCTTGAACCTATGACCCCTCGTGAACGTCACCACCAACCTGGGAAAAAGCTTCCCACCGTTCACCCTATCTATGCCTTTCATAGGTCTATGAACCCAGATTCATAGACCTAGACAATGAAGGCACAAGTGTAATGGTAAAGCAAGGGATGTCAGTGGTGCACACGTGGCCAGAATTGGAGGAGCGCAAAGTTGTTGGAAGGTTGTAAGGCTGGAGGAGGTGACAGAGATAGGGAGGGGAAAGTTCGTGGTGGGATTTGAATATGAGGGTGAGAATTCTAAAGCCAAGGTTTTGATGGACTGAAAAGTGCAGATCAATACGTTTGACGGGTGTAAGTTCGGAAAGAGACAGCAAGGGTGGAATTTTCCCATCCCGCCCACCACGGGAATTGTAGCAGGCAGGACATGGACCATGCAAAGGTCCATTGACCTCGGGCAGGATTTTTCGGCCTTGGGGCGAGCGTGGCCGGAAAATCCCACCCCAAAATTTTGAGTGAGCTCAATTTTGTGAAGACCAGTTATTCGTTAGTTCCTCTCGCCAGTCAAACAAGAAGACAGTCGTGTGCTCGACTTGAACTTGGCTAGTTTGGCGTTGATATTGCTCCAAGTTCAAGCTTTCAATAGTTCCAAATGGAGAACAAACATTTCTTTCCACCTGGAATCAAAACAACGTTTTCCCTGCAACAAATATAATTCTTGTTCTCAATGCAGTCTAGTGCAGTAAACAAGGACATTCCTGTCATTAGTATTCTTAATTCAGGGACAAGCTGGAAAGGAAGGTGCTTTGTCTAAGATGCTACCACAGTCAGGTACATAAACAATGAGGCACGAAAGAGATTGCAATTAAGCAGAGCTGTTTGCTCAAAGAATTACAAATTAGTGTACCATGGAGCAAACTAATTAGGCAGTAATGAAGGAGTAAGTGTGCATTGCTGCGCTGAAGGTTTTAGTTGGGTATAATCAGCACCAATTAGCGAGGGAATTGGCTTGCAAAATGCCATCATTTTACCTTGGAATTGGCAATACAGGAAAGGCTCTTTATTCACAGAGATGCCGCATAGCAATTTAAATGCATTTACAGCAAGAAAAGGTGGTTTTAAAAAAAAGCAAACTGATTACCAGATCCAGCTCTGCATTTCATTAACGTTTGGAGTGTGACCTTTGCTTTAGTAGTCCAATTGGCTGAATCTCATTTAGCATTTAAAGCTACAGTGCCATTATAGTCAAGGTCGCTGCAGTAAAAGGATTGCATACTCGAATGGTTATCTCATGAAAAGAAAAAAAAATCATCTCCAAAGATCTGAGCCCATCATCTCATTTCGCTCTTCCTCATTGCGACAGTGAAATGTTGGAAGTTCTGCTTCTCGGATGTAACATTAAACCAAGGAGGGGGTAAAAGATCCCAAAGCACTTTTTCAGAGCGGAAAAGGTCTGTGTATTCTGGCCAATATTTATCCCTCAACCAACACCCTTAACAACATGACGTGGAGATGCCGGCGTTGGACTGGGGTGGGCACAGTAAGCAGTCTCACAACACCAGGTTAAAGTCCAACGGGTTTATTTGGAATCATGAGCTTTCAGAGCGCTGCTCCTTCATCAGGTGAAGAAGTTTGTGGATCACAAGCACGGCATATGTAGACCAAGTCACAATTGCAAGATAATGGTTGGAATGCAAGTCTTTTCAGGTACAGACAATGTGAGTGGAGAGAGGGTTAAGCACAGGTTAAAGAGGTGTGAATTGTCTCCAGCCAGGACAGTTAGTGAGATTTTGCAAGCCCATGTGGGGGTTACAGATAGTGTGACATGAACCCAAGATCCCGATTGAGGCCGTCCTCATGTGTACGGAACTTGGCTATCAGTTTCTGATCGGCGATTCTGCGTTGTCGTGTGTCTTGAAGGCCACCTTGGAGAATATTTACCCAAAGATCAGAGGCCGAATGCCCTTGAGGGCTGAAGTGTTCCCCGACAGATTATTGGGTCATTTTCACATTGCTATTTGAGGGGACCTTATGGGGTGAAAATTTTAGTTGCTGTATTTCCTACATTACAATAGCGACTACATTGAAAAAAGTATTTCATTGACTGTAGCATGCTTTGGGACAGCCTGACATTGTTAGAAATGCCATAAACCTCAAGCCAACCAACTTCCCCTTTCATTCTTCTCATGATACCGCTCAGACAATTCCATAAACAAAATGGAAGCCTTGAACGTTGCTGGGAGCGCCCCACAGAAATACGTAAGCCGTACTTAATTGACAACACAAAATTGGGGTCCAGTCTAATTTTTAAAAATAATTTTTATCCGTCATAGTATCACTCCCACTCAAACAGCTCAAGAATCATGATGTGGAGTTGCCAGCGTTGGACTGGGATGGGCACAGTAAGAGGTTTCACAACACCAGGTTCAAGTCCAACAGGTTTATTTGGAGTCACGAGCTTTCGGAGCAACAATCACCTTATGAAGGAACAGCTCTCCAAAAGCTCATGACTCCAAATAAACCTGTTGGACTTTAATCTGGTGTTGTGAGACTTCTTATTGTACCTCAAGAATCATCACCTCTCTGATAACTTTCTCTTCAGTCAAGTTCAATGCAAAGTGCTCATTAAGTAATTCCGTTCTGGTGTTGAATTGGGGCTCATTTCTCTTCCCGATGCTTTTTTGGCTACAATTTCTCCTTTCAGTTCCAAGTCTGATCCCTCTGAACCTGAGAGACAATTGTCACTGAGCTGGTTTCTTTAGACAAAGACCACAGCAGGCAGCTGGGTTATAATAACTCTGTATGTCAACACTCTGCAACAGGCAACTGATTCCGAATCCAGCACACACTGCACATATTATTGGCCTTTGTCATTTCCTTGACCTTGTCTGGATTCCCACTGCTGTTCCCATTAAATTCCGGAATCCCTATAGATATGGGGATGTTGCTTTCGGTTTGATTCTCCCATGATATCAATTTTCCCTTCTATTTCATTTCATTTTGCCCTTATTTGCCCTATTGTCTCTCTGTCTGATCACTGTATAGATCTTATTTCCTTTTTGAACTGAATCAGATAAAATCTTCAGCATAACCCGACACCCTGTCACTGCCTCATACAAATGACATGCCCTGGAAGGAAATTGGTTTGAGATAAATATTGTAATGTTCACGGTTCACTGGGTAGTCTGGAGTCTGAGTTGATTTACCTTGTGGTGGGAGGGATTTTGCAGAAAATTAAACACCATTAAATGTTCCCTTGCATGGATAACAATAATCCCTTATTGCTTTCCAAAGAGGAGTTGGGGAGTTGTCCATAAAGTACTGACCAATATTAATCTATCAACCAACATCACTAAAACAGATGCTCTTGTTCTTATCAGGTTGCTGTTTGTGTGATCTTGCTATGCATAAATTAGCTGCTGCATTTTCTTATATTAGAGCCTCAAAAAAGCCTTGAGATGTAATATATTTAAAGTGACATTGGCCAGAATTCTCTGACCATTCACGCCAGCGGGATTCTCCGGTCCCGCTGGCAGTGCACCTCCGCCCGTAGGTTTCCCACCGGTGTGGGGTGACATCATGGGAATTTCCATTGACAGCAGCGGGACCAGAGAATCCCGCCACTAACAAACAACACACCTCCTCCCACCGATGGGAAACACACGGCTGAGAGGCTGGAGAATCTCACCCATGATCTTTTTTCCTTCCACAGTCCAAAGATGTGCAGGTTAGATAGATTGTCCAAGCTAAATTTCCCCTTAGTATCCAAAGATGTTCAGGTTAGATGGATTGGCCAATCTAAACTTCCCCTTAATGTCCAAAGATGTCCAGCTTTATAGAACCTTAGTTAGACCGCACTTGGAATATAGTGTTCAATTCTGGTCACCACACTACCAGAAGGATGTGGAGGCTTTGGAGAGGGTACAGAGAAGATTTACCAGGATGTTGCCTGGTATGGAGGGCATTAGCTATGAGGAGAGGTTGGAGAAACTTGGTTTGTTCTCACTGGAGTGACGGGGTTGAGGGGTGACCTGATAGAAGTCTACAAGATTATGAGAGGCATGGACAGAGTGGATAGTCAGAAGCTTTTTCCCAGGGTGGAAGAGTCAATTACTAGGGGGCATAGGTTTAAGGTGTGAGGGGCAAAGTTTAAAGGAGATGTACGAGGCAGATTTTTTACACAGAGAATAGTGGGTGCCTGGAACGCGTTGCTGTGGGAGGTAGTGGAAGCGGATACGGTAGTGACTTTTAAGGGGCGTCTTGACAAGTACATGAATAGGATGGGAATAGAGGGATATGGTCCCCGGAAGGGTAAGGGGTTTTAGTTAAGTTGGGCAGCATGGTCGGTGCAGGCTTGGAGGGCCAAAGGGCCTGTTCCTGTGCTGCAATTTTCTTTGTTCTTTGTTCTAGGTTAGATAGATTGGCCATGCTAAATTGCCCCTTAGTGTCCCAAAATGTGTAGATTAGATGGATTAGCCGTGTGAAATGTGTGGGGTTACGGGGATAGGGCGGGGGAGAGAGACTAGGTAAGATACACTGTCAGAGAGTTGGTGCAGACTCAATGGAATGAATGGCCTCTTCTGCATTGTAGTGATCCTATGATTCTAAAATGCAGCTCTTTGTTGTTTGTGAAAAAGTACAAAAAGTACACACAAAGGGAGCAAAGAGGAGAGTGCATTGTAGCTGGGTAAATCATGTAGAGAAAAGTCCCAGAACAGCATTCTGTGATCTAAATAACTAATCTGCAAGTCCCTTCAATAACAAAAGATTGTTGAAAAAATAATCTTTGCACACATTTGCACAATTGTAAAATATGCAGCACAGAAACAGGACTTTCAGCCCAGCGAGAGCCTCCTCCTGACTCTTCATGTAACCCATTTCAGCATAACTCCCCATTCCTTTTTCTCTCATCTAGTTAGGTAACTTCCCCTTAAATGTCACTGTTCTATTCACCTCACCCGCTTCATGTGGTGGTGAATTCCACTCTGTGGAAAGAAGTTTCTCCTGAATTCCCGGTTGGATTTATTATTTATTTTATAGTGTAA
Organism: Mustelus asterias; assembly: GCF_964213995.1. NCBI lineage: Eukaryota > Metazoa > Chordata > Chondrichthyes > Carcharhiniformes > Triakidae > Mustelus > Mustelus asterias. The sequence continues at coordinate 73,536,319 of NC_135821.1, read as the reverse complement.
CTTTGTCCTGCCTCACAAGTGGAAGCATCTTCCTTTATGCTTACCCTATCAACACCATTTCATAATACAAAAAACTTCTATCATGTCACCTCCCTGCCTTCTCTTCTCTCTGTGCGGGTTAGGTTGATTGGACATGCTAAATTAACCCTTACGGCGGAATTTTACCAGCACATGCGCCCGAGGTTCGTACGATCCCGCCTGAGGCCACCGGAGAATGTTGTTCTCCAAGCCTCGTCCGCCCCCCGAAATCAGGGCGGCCTTGCCAGTAAAATTCTGGCCTTAGTGTCCCAGGATGTGATAGGTTAGAGGGATTAGCAGGGTAACTAAGCGGGGTTAGGGCCTGGGTGAGATTGTTGTTGGTGCAGACTCGATGAGCCGAATGGCCTCCTTCTGCACTGTAGGGATTCTATGTTTCTGTTTCTAGAGAAAGGAACCGCAGCCTGTTTGATATTTCATGATATATTTCATTTTTCAGTCAGGACTCATCCTCCTGAATCTTCTTCACATTCTCACCAATGTCTGTACTTCTCCGGAATAAACTGACAACCAGGGGTTGGATTTTCATGGAGGAGATAGGAAATTTGGTTCGGGATTCCCTGACCCGCAGACCCATCTCCTTTTAAAGGGCCCCCACCCACTTTATTTTCACCCTTGGGAAGCAGGAATGGGATGGAGCCAGGCCCATCACCCCCAGAGGGAGGTTGGAGGTGGCCTAGGCGGGTCAAAGTGAGTGCCAAGGTGGGCTGATTAGAAGGCCTGTCTTTGTTTCCAGGACTTCACCCCAGTTGTATTGAAGATTGTTATGCCCTCCAGCCCGCACCCCTCACAACCCCACCCACCTCCCATGCCTCGATGCCACCTCGCACCACCATGACCCCTCATTATTCTCCAGGCCCCCTCCATTTTCCCATGCCTCCTCATGGCCCCCATTTTCACTCCATGCCCCCCAATGCCTCCTCCAGAACCACTGACCCAGTATCTATGATGTGTAAACCTCAGGAGTCATGTGGTGATGAGAAAAAAGATAAACTTCTAACAATCTAATACAGTCCTCACTCAAATACACTTGCTACTGAAAATTGAAATATGCATTCACAAAGCTAAATCCTCCAGAGTATACAGCTTGCAAGTTGATAGCACAGTTCCATACACTTTCCAGGAAGCTTCCAAAGTGGCAGTGTCAAACAACAGCATTATAACAGCCCACAATTTACTCTAATTGTACAATATATATAATGAGCTAAATATTTATGCAAACATGAATGTTTACAGTGGTTGTGAAGCCCCCATTTTTCATGGAAGTTCCTGAAGATGGTGGCTATTTGTCATGACATGTAACAGGGACAGGCCACAGCAGCATGAGCAATCAAAGTCTTGCATTCTATTATTTCATTTGCTGATACATTTTTCATTTAGTGATCAAAGGGAAGTCCATTGCCAGACTAATGTTACAAGTTAAGAAAGGATATATTTGCCTTGGAGGTACGCAGCAGACATTCAGTAGATTTGTTCTTGGAATTAGAGAGTTGTCCTGTGATCAGAGGATAAGTAAATTGGGTCTATAGTCTCTGGAGTTTAGAAGAATGAGAGGTGATCTCATTGAAACAAACAAAATTCTGAAGGGGTTTGACAGGGTTGACAGTGAGAGGTTGTTTCCCCTGGCTGTGAATGGAGAACAATCTCCAGGTTAGGACTGAGGTGAAGAGGAATTTCTTCATTCAGAAGAATCATAGAATCCCTACAGTGCAGAAGGAGGCCATTCGGCCCATTGAGGCTGCACCGAACACAATCCCACCCAGGCCCTATTCCCATGACCCATATATTTACCCTGCTAACCCCCTGACACTAGAGTCAATTTAGTGTGGCCAATCAACCTAACCCGCACATCTTTGGACTGTGGGAGGAAACCGGAGCACCCGGAGGAAACCCACGCAGAGACGAGGAGAATATGCAGACTCCGCACAGACAGTGACCCGAGGCCGGAATTGAACCCGGGTCCCTGGCGCTGTGAGGCAGCAGTGCTAACCACTGTGCCACTCTGACTGAAATTCTCCATCCCACATGGATGTGGGTGCTCCATTTTTGAGCATATTTGAGGCTGAGATTGAAAGACTTTTGACCCTGCAGAGAATCAAAGGATATGAAGAGTGAGCAGAAAAGGGGAGATAAGGTTGAGCCCCATATCTGAGGAAGGATAGGTTGGGCCTTGAAAAGAGTCCAGAGGAGGTTCACAAGAATGATCCCTGGAATAAAGAGCTTGTCGTATGATGAACGGTTGAGGACTCAGGGTCTGTACTTGTTGGAGTTTAGAAGGATGAGGGGTGATCTTATTGAAACTTACAGGATACTGCGAGGCCTGGATAGAGTGGACATGGAGAGGATGTTTCCACAAGTAGGAAAAACTAGAACCAGAGGGCACAACCTCAGGCTGAAGGGACGATTCTTTAAAACCTTATGGGCAGGATTTTCCAGCTGCACTCACCCCAAAACTGGAAAATCCCGCCCAAGGTCAACGGATCTTTGCATGGCCTGGCCCCTGCCTGCTACGATTCCCATGGCGGGCGGGACAGGAGAATTCTCCATTTATATCTCTGTGCAGTTTTGTGGGGTGGGGTTGTCCTTTGAATTGTTCTTATCTCAAGAAGATCTTTAAATCATAAAATGGTTACAGCATGGAAGGTGGATATTTGAACTGTTCTGTCCATGGTGAGATGAGGAGGAATTTCTTCAGCCAGAGAGTGGTTGAATGTGTGGAACTCTTTGCCGCAGAAGGCTGTGGAGGCCAGGTCATTGAGTGTCTTTAAGACAGAGATAGATAGGTTCTTGATTAATAAGGGGATCAGGGGTTATGGGGAAAAGGCAGGAGAATGAGGATGAGAAAAATATCAGCCATGATTGAATGGCGGAGCAGACTCGATGGGCCGAGTGGCCTAATTCTGCTCCTATGTCTTATGGTCCGATGGTTGAGTTGAACAGCAGAGCAGACCCAAGGAGTCGAATGGTTCACTGCTGCTTCTACTTCCTTTGGAAGAGAATTGGATAATGATCTGAGGTGAAGAAATTTGCAGAGCTACGAGGAACAGGCAGCGGAGTATGGCTGGGTTTGTCACTCCTGCAACGGCCTGGCATGGACAGAACAGTTCAAATAGCCACCTTCCATGCTGTAACCATTTTATGATTTAAAGATCTTCTTGAGATAAGAACAATTCAAAGGACAACCCCACCCCACAAAACTGCACAGAGATATAAATGGATAATTCTCCTGCCATGGGAATCGTAGCAGGCAGGGGCCAGGCCATGCAAAGATCCGTTGGCCACGGGCGGGATTTTCCGGTTTTGGGGTGAGTGCGGCTGGAAAATTCTGCCCATAAGTGTCCAATAACACACCATTCGAGTATAGGTGCAAAACCGTTTCAAACTACTGCTGAAGTTTTGTTTAAAATTTATCTATTAGTGTCACAAGTAGGCTTACATTAACACTGCAATGAAGTTACTGCAAAAATCCCCTAGTCACCACACTCCGGCGCCTGTTCGGGTACACTGAGGGAGAATTTAGCACGGCCAATGCACCTAACCAGCACGTCTTTCAGGCTGTGGGAGGGAATTGGAGCACCCGGAGGAAGCCCACACAGACACGGGGAGAACGTGCAGACTCTGCACAGTGACCCAAACCAAGAATCGAACCCATGTCCCTGGCGCTGTGAGGTAGCAGTGCTAATCCATTGTGCCACCGTGCCGCCCGTGGAAGTCCAGAGCTGGACTGAACTAATTCCGGATTGAAAACGTCCGGTGCCGAATTCTACTGACCCGCCCACCACGGGAATCGGAGCGGGCAAGGGGCGCAGACAATGGGAAGGTCCATTGACCTCTGGCAGAATTTTCCAGTCTTGGATCAAGCGAGGCCGTAAAGTCCCGCCCTTGAAGTCCAATTTACTCCAGATTTACACTCCAACGTTATCGCATTGCTGGCTCTGCAGTGTAAAAACACCCGAAACGCTGTGACGTTAAGCACAGTAAATGTCCAATTGGTTTAGGATCCAATGCAAAATTGTGTGCATTTGAATACTGCAGAAAGAAATAGTTCAGGGCATCATTTATTCTGTCAAGCTCATGCTTCTATAAGTGAAATCAGTGCTTATATATTTGTTGTCAAAGGTTTACATTAACGAGAAATAATTGTGTTGATTTACTTTCAGATAAAGAGCATGTTGTGTATTGTGCAGATCGATATAACAGTAACCTTTTAATAGAAAACAGAAGCTGCAGCTTCCATTTAGGATCAATACAGGATTGCTTCCATTGGCGACAAACATTTATTTGACATGACGTTCTGGAGACGTTGATGGCTTGGGGTTTGTCTTGCAGGAGAACTTGTGAAGCTAAACTTAATGCTTTCATCGATGAGTGGGACCCAAGGTTCTAAGTACTTCAATCTGCAGTGTTATAAATTGACCTGTTGAGACGCCCTTTCCAAAGACGCAGCTCAACGAAAACAGAATTGGAAGTATCAGAGCACACCTGAAGTTATTTTCTGCAATATGTTGAGTAATTGTTTGTGTGGACTATACCCATTCACTACTGGGAAACTTCGTTGCTCATAGAATCTACGACACAGGCCCTTTAGCCCAAACTGGTCCAAGCCGACTAAAAGGCCCATCTCAGCTCTCCCCATTTGCCTGCATTTGGCCCATAGAATAGAAATAGAATAGAAACCCGACAGTGCAGAAGGAGGCCATTCGGCCCATCGAGTCTGCACCGACCACAATCCCACCCAGGCCCTACCCCCATATCCCTCCATATTTACCTGCTAATCCCTCTAACCTACACATCTCAGGACACTAAGGGGCAATTTTAGCATGGCCAATCAACCTAACCCGCACATCTTTGGACTGTGGGAAGAAACCAGAGCACCCGGAGGAAACCCACGCAGACACGAGGAGAATGTGCAAACTCCACACAGACAGTGACCCAAGCCGGGAATCGAACCCAGGTCCCTGGAGCTGTGAAGCAGCAGTGCTAACCACTGTGCTACCGTGCCGCCCTTCTAAACCTAATAGAACCGCAGAACCAAAACATTCATGTTTGGAATGTAGCTGTATAGACACAGACTGAACAACATTGAAACAAATGCCTTCTTTGGATTAGTTGAAGCAGAGGGTTCGGGCTTGTATATAACTTTGTACTTTAGTTGACATTCTTATCGTGGAGATTCAGTTGTGACTTTCAAAAGGGAATTGGAAAAGCACCTGAAAATAAAGTAAAATTGCAGGGTTATGGGCAAAGGCAGGTGTTAGAATCCCTGTAGAGTCTGGTAACTTTTTAAAAAGGATGAATCCGCAGGAAAGAACTAAAGGACAAAATTTCACGCTTTAAGACTTTTAGAATCATAGAATCTTACAGTGCAGAAGGAGGCCATTCGGCCCACTGAGTTTGCACCGACCACAATCTCACCCAAGCCCTATCCCCATGCATTTACCCTAGCTAGTTCCCTGACACTAAGCGGCAATTTAGGATGGCCAATCTACCTAACCTGCACATCTTTGGACTGTGGGGGGAAACCGGAGCACCCTGAGGAAACGCACGCAGACACGGCGAGAACGTGCAAACTCCACACAGACAGCAACACAAGCTGGGAATCGAACCTGGGCGGCACGGTGGCACAGTGGTTAGCACTGCTGCCTCACAGCGACAGGGACCTGGGTTCGATTCCCGGCTTGCGTCACTGTGTGGAGTTTGCATATTCTCCCCGTGTCTGCGTGGGTTTCCTCCGGGTGCTCCAGTTTTCTCCCACACTCCAAAAATGTGTGGGTTAGGTGGATTGACCATGCTAAGTTGCCCCTTAGTGTCAGGGGGACCAGCATGGAAACAGGCCCTTCGGCCCAATTTGTTCATGTCGCCCTTTTTTTTAAACCCCTAAACTAATCCCAATTACCCGCATTTGGCCCATATCCCTCTATACCCATCTTACCCATGTAACTGTTTAAATGCTTTTTAAAAGACAAAATTGTACCAGCCTCTACTACTACCTGTGGTAGCTTGTTCCAGACACTCACCACTCTCTATGTGAAAAAAATTGCCCCTCTGGACTCTTCCCCCCCCCCCCCTAAACCTATGCCCTCTAGTTTTAGACTCCCCTACCTTTGGGAAAAGATGTTGACTATCTAACTGATCTATGCCCCTCATTATTTTATAAACCTCTATAAGATCACCCCTCAGCCTTCTATACTCCAGAGAAAAAAGTCCCAGTCTATCCAGCCTTTCCTTTTAAAGCAGACCATCAAGTCCTGGTAGCATCCTAATAAATCTTTTCTGCACTCCTTCTGGTTTAATAATATCCTTTCGATAATAGAGTTTTCTGGGTTCAATTAATCCCGAGCAAGGCACAACTTCATGACTCCCCGTTCCCATTTGCCTTTGTTTCCTTTCTTCTGAACAGAAACTGATCTCTCACCAGCATCCTGCTTGGCAGCAGCAGCAGCAGCAAAATAACCCCCCCCCCCCCCCAACACCCTCACACTTCTCCTCAGCAACAGCTTCTTAATCTCTGTATCTCAAACAGCTGTAGTCCCTGTTCTGTGAGATACTGTGAAACTGATGTTAAAACTGGAACCTGTGACTTCAATGGGTTCTCTGTTTGAATTTCTCTCCCCATAGCAACTGGATCACATGGGCATGTCTCTGAGTTAGAGAATTTATCATCACTTCACCACCACACCTTACAGAATGTCGAGTTTCACCTTCAATTAAAGATTACATTTTAAAACATCACTTTAAACATAAAAACATCAGGACATAGGAGAAAGTGAGGTTAGCTGAATTGCTCTTGGAGAGAACCAGCGTGAAACCGACAAGACAAATGGCTTCCTTCTGTGCTGCAGCTATTCTATGATACTTACTCTCATTTGTGGCCACATTATTGATGTCCTTCATAATTTCAAAACTGTGAATGATATTGCATTCCCCCCCACACCCTTGATCGTTATCATCCAGGATGAAACATCTTGCTAAATCCTTAGTAATGCATTACAGACAACCTGGCTCCTGTGTTAAAGTAGATTGTGTTGGCATAAAAGATTCTCTCTGCGTTCCAAAAGACTGGCTTTATTTTCCTGCTTTCTTTCTTAAAGAAAGACTTGTTGGAAGGCATGTTCAACACTTAATTATCTGCAAGAAATTTGCTCCGTATTAAATGGACTGAAAAGCAAAGCATAGAAAAGTTACACGTCAGGAACATAATGCATCACAGTTACTGTTTTTCATTTTCAAGAGAGATGGGAGGAAATAGCAATCCAGGCAGAGGTGTGAAAACGGAGGATCTAATTCAGTCGATAATTTGACACCATGTAGGAAAGGCAGATGCCAGGGGTGAGGTGCAAATATGCAAAGAGGTCAGTCGAGACTTGGTAAGCACGCTGATGAATCATAAATCAAACTTAGCATTCCACGTAGCAACGCTGGAAAAGCAGCCAGTGAGGCAAAAAGATGAAGGGCGTAAGAAAGAGACTTGAATTCAGTGGTTGACTAGACTTAAACATTATTATCAGGACCGCAGGACAATCAAAGAAAAAGATGCGTTGATAGGTCTTTCTTCAAAGTCGGTGAAGTGGAACGTGGAATCGTTTGTTTTATTGCCCTGCACTGAACTCTTTCTGCTGTTTATATCTTCAGATGGATTGAACGGCCACAACTAGATTCCATGCTCCATATGTGGTCTTGCAAATGCTTTGTTGGTTGTTGGTATCAGCTTATGGCCAGATTTCCCTTTCCCCCCCCCCTCCCCCCCCCCCCCCCCACCAACCTGCCCCCCCCCCCCCCCCCCACACCCCTCCACACACCCCTCCACACACATGCACCCACAAACGCACATACACACACATACACAGACAGATTCTGAGGCTGGGGAGGGGCGTAAAAGTGCAATTCCCTCTGGAATCCCACCCACCCACCCTGACCCAGGCACAATTTCATGGTGGGGCGGGCAGAGCCTGTTAAGGTCCTCATGGTTCAGAGCAGGAAACTGGAAACTGAATGAATCTCCATCTCGGGCGGAAAGCACTCAATACTCATCATTCTGAAAATTCAATATATTTCCAATACCTTAACATGGGGAGGCCATGGCCTAGTGGCATTATCACTAGACTATTAATCCAGAAACTTAGCTAATGTTCTGGGGACCAGGGTTCGAATCCCGCCACGACAGCTGATGGAATTTGAATTCAATAAGAAATATCTAGATTTAAGAATCTACTGATGACCATGAAACCATTGTCGGTTGTTGGAAAAACCCATCTAGTTCACTAATGCCCTTTAGGGAAGGAAAACTGCCATCCTTACCTGTATGGCATACATGCGATCCCAGGTCCACAGCAATATGGTTGACTCTCAACTGTTTCACAAATGGTCTAGCAAGCCACTCAGTTCAAGGGCAACGTAGAGTGGGCAATAAATGCTGGCCAGTCAACGATGCCCATGTCACACGAATGAATAAAAGAAAAATTACATAGAACTTACACATAGATATAAGCGACTATTTGTGCTCTACTTGAATCTCCTCCCATGCTGCTTCATCTAAACTTACCTTTCTGTTTCTTATTTACTTATCTAACTTTCTCTGAAATATATCCATCTCTACCATCCATCTCAACTACTCCCTGTGCTAACCATTCTCTGGGTGAAGAGATTTCTCCTGAATTCTCGATTTGGTTTATTGGTGATTATCTTATATTTATGTTCCCTAGTTTTGGTCTTCCCCTTGTGTGGGAGCAGCTTCTCTCGAGCTGCCCTATTAAATACTTGCATTGCCATAAAGACTCAATCAAATCAATCCTCATCTTGTAGGATCCCAGCCTGTTGAAAGTTTCCTCTCAGTTCCACTATTGTCTCTGGGAGTCATTTTTGCACAATCTCAGTGCCTCTATGTTCTTCTTATAATAAGGATGCCAGAACTGTACACAGTAGTCTAAGCATGTCCGAACCACTTTTCTATGTGAGTTTAACATGACTTTTCTGCTTTTCAATTCTATTCCTCTAGAAATGAACCTCAGTGTTTTGTTTGCTTTTTAAGGCTTTATTAAGTTCCTTTTAGTGATTTGTATATCTGTCCCTCCCAACCCTTTGCTGCATTACACCATTTTGATTCCTATTTTCCAAGGAAAAGGTGTTCTCTATATTCGTCTAATCAAAATGTACCACCCCACATTATCTACATTGAAATTAATTTTCTAATTATGCACAATTCTACAATTTCATTCATTCTTCTTCTATTTTATTTTGCCATAATTTTCTTTTGTTTTCTCATTGGTGTCATCTCCTTCTCAGAAACCTGATTGGCATGGGTCTCCGCCTCTGTCTGTCCTGTGTTGACCTTACTCGTTCCACATTGGTCCATTGCATCCAACCCATTATATCCATCGTCCATTTTCTCCTCTTCATCCCTCTCCTACATTTTCCATCAATCATCCTCCCCGATAACATTTTCTCTTGTCTGTTCTAATGATGAGACTGAAGGATTGTATCTTTGATGTCATGCCCAAACTTCCTCTTTTCTGCAGCCATTCGTAGCACCTCCTCGCTAGTCTCCCCGTCTGCGTAGGATATGCAGAACATCCTCCGAGATGTCCACCTCTTGAATGCATTCAGCTTCTAAATTGTCTCTTTATTTGTTGTCAATGCCTCTGAGACGTGTAATGTCTAACAACTTCCTTCGTATTAACTCAGAAAACCCAATTTGGTGTAATCCCTTAAATTTCACAGTGGTTAGCACTGTTGCCTCACAGCGCCAGGGACCCGGGTTCAATTCCTGGCTTGGGTCGCTATCTGTGTGGAGTTCACACGTTCTCCCCATGTCTGCGTGGGTTTCCTCTGGGCGCTTAGGTTTCCTCCCACAGTCTGAAAGATATGCAGGTTTGGTGCATTGACGATGCTAAATTCTCCCTCAGTGTACCTGAACAGGTGCCAGAGTGTGGCAACTAGGGAATTTTCACAGTAACTTCATTGCAGTGTTAATGTAAGCCTATTTGTGACACTTATAAATAAATGGCCTCCTTCTGCACTGTAAAGATTCTATGAGTCTATCCGAACAGGCATTGGAGTGTGGCAACTGGGAGATTTTCACAGTAACTTCATTGCAGTATTAATGTAAGCCTACTTGTGACAATCATAAATAAACTTTAAACTTGGATTAATTCACAATTATAGAAATAGAAACGCTAAGTGCAGGAAGAGGCCATTTGGCCCATCGAGTCTGCACCGACCACAATCCCACCCAAGCCCTAACCCCATATATTTACCTGCTAATCCCTCTAACCTACACATCCCGGGACACTAAGGGGCAATTTAGCATGGCCAATTAACCTAACCCACACATCTTTGGACTGTGGGAGGAAACCGGAACACCCGGAGGAAACTCACGCAGACACAGGAAGAATGTGCAAACTCCACACAGACAGCGACCCAAGCCGAGAATCGAACCCAGGTCCCTGGAGCTGTGAAGCAGCAGTGCTAACCACTGTGCTACCGTCCTGTCCATCTGCTGTTGCTGTTCAAGTCATGTAATGGTTCAAATAGTGGGAATGGTTCACAGAAGACCAATGAAAGCTGATTCCAGGTTTTAGTTCATTGATATCAAACAGCTTTGTGAATGGCATGCAGACCCCTGTCATAGGCCAGACTTCATCTACGAATCTTGAACAGCAAAAACAAACACATGATTAATTATTGACCCTCCTTGCAAATATTTCTCTGCTTCCAACAAGCGATATTGTGTACATTCCCCAAATGGTCCAGGATCACAGCCCTTTGAAAATGTAGAATTTGATGAGAATGATTGCCGTTAATTCTAGAACACTTCACAGTTGATGGGTTTTAATGTGAGAAAGGTTTTTGAGGCAATATATATGGAGCTGATCGGAACGGCATTTTAAATCAGACAGTGTGTATTAAAAGGGCAGAGGATAAGCGTGTCAATGAGTTTACAAAATCCTGGCAGCACAGACAATTATTAATACAGGAAGTAGGTTTACATCATACTTGATTTTTATTTGTAGGGTGGCATGGTGGCTCAGTGGTTAGCACTGCTGCCTCACAGCTCCAGGTACCCTGGGTTCGATTCCCAGCTCCACACTGTCTGTGTGGAGTTTGCACATTCTCCCCGTGTCTGCATGGGTTTCCTCCGGCTGCTCCGATTTTCTCCCACTGTCCAAAGATGTGCGGGTTAGGTGGATTGTCCATGCTAAATTGATCCCCTGAGTGTCAGGGGGGCTAGCTAAGGTAAATGCATGGGGTTATGGGGATAGGGCCTGGGTGGGATTGTGCAGACTCGATGGGCCGAATGGCCTCCTTTGCACTGTAGGGATTGTATGATTCTATGATCAAAGTGGCTGGAACACTGATAGGATTTGGAAAAGTATCGGTGGTTCTGTTGAAATGATGATATCAAATCAGTATTAATACAAACTAATCGCTTGGGCTGAATTTTCGGGGGGAGGGCGGGGGGGCACGCCTGAAGATCGCGGTGAAAGTGGTGGGGAGTCCTAAAAATACTGGTGCCAGGCAGCATGATCCTGGTACCAACCGTAGCTGGGCAGTGGCAGGAGAGGGGGGGAGGGGGGGGGGAATCCAGCTCTCATCCTCATTCAGGCCAGTTAAACCTGTTAAAAAGCTCAGCTACCGCTCGAAGAGGGTGGGACATTTAAAGGGCGGACATGTTCTAGAAGCAGTCAGTTTCTGAACAGCTGAGGCATGCAGGTAGACAGTGGGGAGCCAGTCACTGCTACCCCAGGGCTTCACTGCCCACTGTAAGAGGGTCAGCAGGACAAAGGGGGACAGGGAACTTGGCAAGGGGGTGCCCATGGCGCAGTGCAGATAGCAGTAAGAGTGGGCACTCAGTGCCAGGGCTTTGGATATGGTCAGCATCCCCAGCATTCCAGTTACAGAGGGGCAATGTTGGCAAGGTCCATTGGGCACTCACCAGCCCATAATGAAGGCTCCAGCTGTTATTGGGGGCATGACCGCTAGATTCTAGTCTCCATGATGATGACAGGGAATGACCTTTACAGGAAGGGCAGAATCCCAGGCCCTAAGGGGGCAAAGGGGAAGATAAAAGGGCAGAAAGACAAGGGAGGTCAAAGTCCAGCACAGGATCGACCTCAAAGACAGAACCTCCTGGTGATGACCATGAACCAGTGCCACCAATGAGCGTGACTCTCCAGGCAATGGTTATAGACATCTGTGACCTCATTGTCAAAGACCTCACACCTTGCAACAGGAGTCACCATGTCCTGCCAGTGGCTGTCAAAGTCACCACGGCCTTGACCTTCTTCACCTCTGGCCCCCACCGCAGTAACACAGTGGTTAGCAATGCTGCCTCACAGCGCCAGGGACCCGGGTTCGATTCCCGGCTTGGGTCACTGTCTGTGCGGAGTCTGTTCTCCCGGTGTCTACATGGGTTTCCTCCGGGTGCATTTTAATGAGGTTTTGGAGCCCCTGAAGTTAAAGGGATGGGTTATAAAAGGGTTAGAAGTTTTGTGATTTTTGGAAAAAAAAAGCAAAATAGAAAACAAAACTGAGTTGTTGCAACAGTCGTGAAGTGACAGAGAGGCACAGAGAAATATAGAAGAGAGTTCAGTGCATGCCAGGTGAAGATGGGGATTTTCATCTCTATTAGATAAAAAAATACTACAAGGCTACTGGAAGACTCACTTTAGGGAAGTGGTCTTTGCTTTGCAGTTGAAGCAATAATATATTTTAAAAGTGCGGTTTTAGATGGATCAGGGAAAGATAAGAGTTAGATGAGAAGCAACAAATGAGAAAATCATTTGCACATGTGCTGGTTCCAAACAAAGAGCCTTTGTATCAAGTTAGTGGTAACTCTTCACTGGTTTATGCATCTGTAAAGATATTGCTGAGTAAAGGAATATTGGGAGATTGAAGCATCTCCTTGTATTTGTATTGAGATCTTTCCTGTTTTTGGTCTGGTATAATGTGGTTCATTTTTCTTGTTTGAACAAATATTTCATTATTTGTGCTTAAAGTTCATCAGCAAACTCTTGTGAATTTGTTCAGTAACTTTCCTCTGGGTTGTAAAAAAAAGTTAAAATCTATCAAGGTAGGTTTCATTCTGAGATCTGACTTGTCCGGTATTAACACCAGATGTGATCATAACAGCACCCATATGACCATCAAGTCAGCCAGTGGCTGGCCAGTGAGGTAGATTAATATGAAGGGCTTCCATTCCCTCAAAGTCCGACTGGTCTGTGACCACACCACGAGATTCCTGCATATTTATGCTCATTTTCCAGGCTGCTTCTGTGATTCCTTCATCCTTTGCCTGTGCAGACTGCCCCAGTCTTTGCTCCAACCCCAAAATACATTGATGAATAGGACAAGGGTCATGCCTTGAAGAGATCGTTAGTGACCTGTTGGCTTGAGCTCCAGAGATAATAAATACATATAGGGCTATTCTGATACCTTCAATACCTCTTGCAAGGGTCTCAGTCATTGTGGTGATCTGCTGAGCAATGGAAGTTGTTGGCTTCTGATTGGCCATCAGGTCAGTGGGTGGTGTTTCTGGTCCTGGGGGTCCTTGATCCTGGGGAAATGCCCTCCACTGCCCTGACAAGTGCCTGATTGGCACTTAATTTGGTGGACCTTCCTGAAAAGAGGTGATGTAGGGCCATTTCCAGGTCGCTAAATGTTTCAAGCAATGTTAGGCTGGTAATATTTTAAAACTCTGCTCCTTTATTGATTCAGTCCACATTTATCACCTGACCTCCATCACCCACAATAAATTCTGCCCAAGTTCTAAGCAAAGGATGTCACTGAGTTTTTTTTTCAAACCTAAAATTAACCAACAATATATGCCAACTGACCCATTGCAAATGAGTATAAAATGGCTGCCTTCTCTGTGAGCACAGTAAATGCATTTCAGAGTCAATTCAATCTACATGAGGTAATTTGGACATTGCTGAGCAAGGTGACGACAGATCTACATCAATTCTTTCTCTCCTTCCCTCCTTCCATTTTTCCTTCCTTCCTTTCTCCTTCTTTTGATTTGATTTATTATTGTCACATGTATTAACATACAGTGAAAAGTATTGTTTCTTGTGCACTATACAGACAAAGCATACTGTTCATAGTGAAGGAAAGGAGAGAGTGCAGAATATAGTATTACAGTCATAGCTAGGGTGTAGAGAAAGATCAACTTAATGCAAGGTAGATCCATTCAAAAGTCTGATGGCAGCAGGGAAGAAGCTTTTCTTGAGTCAGCTGGTCCGTGTCCTCAGACTTTTGTATCATTTTCCTGACAGAAGAAGGTGGAAGAGAGAATGTCCGGGGTGTGTGGGGCCCTTGATTATGCTTTTTTTTTGAGGCTGTGGGAAGTGTAGACAGAGTCAATGGGTGGGAGGTTGGTTTGAGTGATGGACTGGGTTTCATTCATGATGTGGAGATGCCGGCGTTGGACTGGGGTAAACACAGTAAGAAGTTTAACAACACCAGGTTAAAGTCCAACAGGTTTATTTGGTAGCAAAAGCCACACAAGCTTGTGTGGCTTTTGCTACCAAATAAACCTGTTGGACTTTAACCTGGTGTTGTTAAGCTTCTTACTGTATTTCATTCATGACCCTTTGTAGTTTCTCACCTTGCAGCCAACATTGAATGTGAAAGGAGAGAGGCCATGAATTGTCTGCGAGTTTTCATTTTTCATCCTAACTGTCTTAGACCAGTTGGGCCAGATGTCCCGTTTCTATACTGTAAATTTGATGCTGTTCTATATTAAAATATGTGGGGATGTTTAAAGCAGAAACCAACAACCCATAAAGTGTTTGTGAGACCCCATGCAGAACGCTGAATCCTGCCATGGCCAGTCCAACCCTTGAAAAGATATAGATAGCAGAGAAAAATCAGAGAAAAGGGCTATAAAAAAATGATTCAGGTTTTAGCTCACTGACCTTGAAAAAGGTTCAGAAAGCTCCATTAATTTGTCTTTTCTCATCTGTTCTGGGCCTTGACAATAATTTTAAAGTCTCGTCAACTGCTGAACTGTGTCTCTTTCCTTAATTCACCTTATGTCCTTCATATTTGTGTCCCATTGGCCGTATAGATTGGAACTGGTGTGTGGAATCAGTTCTGTTGGTGCTTCGGATTCCTGGCTACTGAGTCTCAGTTGAAGTGAATAGCAAAGATATGTTTAAAGGGTAGCTAAATGAGTACACAAGGGGAAAGTGATAGAAGGATATGTTAAAAGCCTTAGATGAAGGGGGAAAAAAAGGGAGGAATTTTCCAGCCTACACATGCAATGTGTTTATTATAGGCAGCAGAGGCAGTTCGCCATTGGAAGGATGGCATGGCGGCACGGTGGCACAGTTGTTAGCAGTTGACAACGCCAGGGACCTGGATTCAATTCCGGCCTTGGGTCACTGTGCGGAGTCTGCACGTTCTCCCCGTGTCTGCGTGGGTTTCCTCCGGGTGCTCCGGTTTCCTCCCACAGTCCAAAGATGTGCAGGTTTGTTGCACTGGCCATGCTAAATTGCCCCTCAGTGTCCCAAGATGTGTAGGTTAGGATGATTAGCGGGGTGCATAGGTTTGGTTATGGGAGTAGGTTGGGCCTGGGTAAGATGCTCTGGTCAGAGGGTCGGTGCAGACTCGATGGGCCAAATGAACTCCTACTGCACTGTAGGCATTCTGTGCTGTCTATGGTGTTTTGTGTGGCTCGCCCACACTGCGCTGGAGAATCTGCCATGGTGCAGCGCGGGGGTGGAAAATCACCTTCGGAGGATTCAAAAGAATCATAGAATCCCTACAGTGCAGAAGGAGGCCATTCGGCCCATCGAGTCTGCACCGACAATAAACTGACCTAGGCCTTATCCCCGTGAAGGGAAGTTAAATCCTGCCCATGGTGTAAGGATGTGGTTCAGCCTGAGCTGGACCTTTTATCCATGTTGTAAAACTCAAGGTAATTCCTTGACCTGGCTCGTTTGATGAAAGTACCGGATGCATGGAATTGCCTGACCTGAGCCTCTGTCGCTTTGACCTGCACAGAGGTGAAGAGGGTAGAAAGCCCTCAGGAATCCCGTGTGAGCCAATGTACTGAATAATTAGTTGCAAACCACTCAAAACTCTGGGGAACAAACATCAGAAAGAAGAACAAATGGGCCTTATATCCTTTACTTTTGGAGGATAAATAATAAATGTTTTAAGCGATGTTAGGCTGGTATTTTTTAAAGACACTGTTTCTTTATTGATTTGGTCCGGATTTATTGCCAATGCTGGTAAACAGCTGAGCGGATTTGTTGCCATGAGGCAAACCAGACTCCAAGTGGCTCGATGAGTTGCTTTTAACTAAATGAGGCATGTTTATCATGTTAAATTTCCTGCGGCTCATTACAATGTAGAAGGACAACATCTTCAATCAGTGGCCTTGTCGCCTCCTCCTCCTCCTTTCACAGTCGGCTGATGTTGTTCGCTGAAGGTTCAACTCCTGAAGACAGGAGCAGCAAATAAATTTGTGTTCATTCAGGAACGGACGCTGGAGCTATCCTCTTAATGAGGACAAGTTACGCTACGAGCACATGCATTCCCAAAGTCAATTTGCTCATTCAATTTTTTTTTTGAAAATCTTGCAGCAGGTGCCAGTGTGAGTTAAGCACCGTTTACCCTTCTGCTTAAGCAGCATTCTTTGACTGAGAGAGGAAGGAGACTGGAACACTTTTCCGCTGAGGCCTCAGCTAATGGGCGGTGCTGGGGTGTGGAATCTACCCTGAGCCATGTTTGCTTGCTTCTACAGTATCCGGGCAATGGTCTGTCGGAGGGACCCACGCAGGTTCGCCAAGGGGGTCTTCCCATTAAGAGCTTTCTGCTGTACCCAGGCAATCACGCTGAAGTATTTCACAACGCAGGAGATCATGATCCAAGATAGCAGTTATGAAACATCCTTGGGCGATTATAATTCCATCAACTGTGAGGATGAAAGGAGCATTCTGCTCGAGTAGAGACACGGATGGATGATTGAACGCAGGGTGGCAGGGTCAATATCAAGGTAATAGCACACTGTGGATTGGAATGACGTTGTCAAACCACAAAACCAAAGCTAACAGGTAATCCAAAGGTCACCTCAAGGTAATCTGAACCATGAGATACATTACTCACTGACATGGAATAAACCACAGAATGCATGGTTATAACATTTCTGAATGTAACAACTTTGAACAAAGAACAAGGTAAAATTACAGCACAGGAACAGGCCCTTTGGCCCTCCAAGCCTCCACCGACCATGCTGCCCGACTGAACTAAAACCCCCTACCCTTCCAGGGACCATATCCCTCTATTCCCATCCTATTCATATATTTGTCCAAACGCCCCTTAAAATTCACTATCGTATCTGCTTCCACTACCTCCCCTGGCAGCGAGTTCCAGGCACCCATCACCCTCTGTGTAAAACGGTTGCCTCGTACATCTGCTTCAAACCTTGTCCCTCGCACCTTAAACCTTTGGGCACCACTCATATTTTTATGATGGATTCTTTATTAGTGAGACTGCCTTTGGAATTAGCATTAGTGATAAAAAGCCGTGTGACCCAATAGGGCAGAGGTGTATCACAGCATTGTGTGTGAGGGATGAGTCACATAACAATTCAATAACAATGAACACATGTGGCAATAATAAATCAAATCAAAAGTCTTTCAGACTGTGGGAGCACCCGGAGGAAACCCATGCAGACACGGGAATCAAACCTGGATCCTGACGCTGTAAGCGTTAACCACTGTGCCACCGTGCTGCCAGTAATTCTGGCCTGTCACCAGAACCTGGATATTAATTACTGCCAGAACTTGATTGGGCGGCACAGTGGCACAGTGGCTAGCACTGCTGCTTCACAGCGCCAGGAACCTGGGTTCGACTCCTGAGCTTGGGTGACTGTGTGGAGTTTGCACATTCTCCCCGTGTCTGCGTGGGTTTCTTCCAGGTACTCCAGTTTCCTCCCACAGTCCGAAAGACGTGCTGGTTAGGGTGCATTGGCTATGCTAAATTCTCCCTCAGTGTATCCGAACAGGCACCGGAGTGCAATGACTAAGGGATTTTCACAGTAACTTCATGGCAGTGGTAATGTAAGGTAACTTGTGACACTAAAAAATAAACTTTAAACATAATAGTGCCAAAGTTATTTAAACAGATTACCTCAGTTGGAACTACATGGTCCTCGTTAACACTGGTTGCAAATTATTATTGCCCTCTCATTCACGTGTTACTTTTAACCTATTTTTCTTATGGGTGCAAGTTTCACATTCTAACCACAGTTTGAATAACAAGGTTTCCCTGGGTTCTTGATTGGATTTATTACTGACAGAAGTCACTGCCGACTATTCTGTTTGTGATGTGTTACAGTTGGCTGATTGCTTGGGAGATTGCAAACGCTACCATCAACTCTGATAACACAACTGTCAGCTGCAATCTCCTGCCTTCCACTAGCATTAGCGTTGCCTGTCAGGCTTTACTGACCAGCACACAGAACTGAGTCTCCCACCCCACTGAATGAATGGCATTCATTCATCCTGCTGAATCCAAGGAGGGGGTCCAACTATCGAGAGGCACCGAGTCATGTTTCTAACAGGGCTGTCGGAATGTGCAAGGGTCGACTCAGGATCTTACTACTCGCACTGCGCCTCACGCAAGCTTCAGATCCATCATCACCCAACCCTGCCGCAAACTGGAGGGCTGCTGGAGAGGCCAAAGTCAGAAGGACGGCATGGTGGCACAGTGGTTATCACTGCTGCCTCATAGCACCAGGGACCCAGGTTCAATTCCCAGCCTTGGTTCACTGTCTGTGTGGAGGTTGCACGTTCTGCCCCTGTCTGCTTGGGTTTCCTCCGGGTGCTCCGGTTTCCTCCCACAGCCCAAAGATGTGCGGGTTAGGTGGATTGGCCGTGGTAAGTTAAACAGATCCTGAGTCGACCCTTGCACATTCAGACAGCCCTGTTAGAAACATGACTCTTTTGTCAGGAGGACTAGCTAGGGTAAATGGTTATGAGAATAGGACCTGGATGGGACTGTGTTCAGTGCAGAGTTGATGGGCTGAATGGCCTCCTTCTGCACTGTAAGATTCTATGATTTGATCTATCACATCCCTGCTGCACTGTCATTGATTCTGCTCCTGCACTTAGCCATTCTGAACACCAGTCCAAGGAGATCGCAAGGCCCTCTGCTCTGAGCTAAATAAAGTACTCAGAAATCTGGAGCCTCCTCTTGGAAGTTCTCACCTTCTATCCACTAATTTTCACCATTTTCCAATTGTTGTCAGCAGTTGTTTGTTGGACATTCATCCCATCAACTGCTCCCAGTTAAAGGAGTGCCAGCATCCCTGGGACAACCTGCTCTTTTCCATCTCTCTACACTACACACTGATTTGATGGGAGATTGCCTTTCCAGTTCTGGTGACAGGCTAAATCAGAATTCTCTTTTTCCTTTTCTAGTTATAGATGGTGATAAATCAGTTGTCATTTTTTTCCAGCAATTATATTTTTAAATATCCAGTTTGTAGTTTTTTACATAGAAGCAAAAACTTTCATCATTGGTGAGTGGGGGCAATCAATGAGAGATTAGTACAGCTGACCAGCTGGGGGGTGTGATGGCCTCGTGGTATTATCGATAGACTATTAATCCAGTAACTCAGCTGATGTTCTGGGGACCCGGGTTCAAATCCCGCCACGGCAGATGGTGGAATTACCGACCTTCAGATTCTCCGTTTCTCTGACTCTAGCTTTTGATTCCATCAGCATTTCAAACAAGGTGTATTTCATTGGCAGTGAATTGCTACTTGGGGACATTCTAAGGTTCTGAAAGTTGCTATATCAATGTACATTTATGCTGTGTTGTAAAATGTTACGATTCGACCGTATAGCAGGACAGAACTTTGAATGGCAGCCTCACAAATCAAAAGAGTGTGCTGGCATTGAGGTTCATGGAAAAGTGCCTTTCGAGATTCAGAGAGAGAATGAGTTTGATTGTTAGGCCCCACTGGGACCAGGGGCAGAGGTGAGCTGATGGGCAGGCACTAGGAGTCAGGCTGCTGGTCGGTATATCATTTCCCCAGTTCCACCGCACCCACTAGCCACATTCGCAGGGGACGATTAGGGAGTGATACCCTTCTACACAGTGGGGAGCCAATTAAGCCATTGACAGTCACTTAAGACGAACAAAGCGGCTGACTGAGATTTTCCATTGGGTCCCTAGGTTTAACTGCCTGGGTACTGCAGCCACAGACCACCCTATGGTGGGGGGTGCAGGGGGAATCCCCTCATGCACACATTGGTAGCCTGGCCTCAAAAGCCATTATTAATTATCCTTTATCCTACTATCCGACAATCAAAAACGCTTTCAAGCTGTGGGGAGGCAGTGGCGTAGTGGTATTGTCGCTGGACTTGTAATCCAGAGACCCAAGATGATGCTCTGGGGTCCCAGGTTTGAATCTCACCACAGCAGACAATCCAATAGAATTAAAAGTCTAATGGTGACCATGAAACCATTGATAATTATCATAATAAAGCCCTTAAGGGAAGGAAATCTGCCGTCCTCACCTGGCCTGGCCTATATGGGACTCCAGATCCACATCAATGTGGTTGATTCTTAAATGCCCTCTGAAATGGCCCTGCAAGCCACTCAGTACAGAGCGAGACTGCGGATAGTTGGGAACCTGTCTCGGGGGCAGGGAATTCATATGGTGTTCGTGGAAGTGGAAATGAATAGGGTTGGGAAGCATTTTCCGATCAGGGCCAGTGTGATCTCCTGGACTCGTTTCGATCGCCTCAGGGGGTCGGAGAGGAATTTCCCAGATTTTTTTTCCCCATATTGGCCCTGGGGTTTTCACTCTGGGTTTTCGCCTCTCCCTGGAGATCACATGGTCTGGAATGGGGGGGTGGGGGTGAGTTACTAGGTTGTGATGAACAAAGCATCGTAGCTGTGAGGGACAGCTCGGTGGATAGGATATTAGGATGTAGATAGGCTGGAAAATTGGGCGGGGATCCTGGATTCAGGATTCAATCCTGGACCGGGGAGCGGCGCGGGCTTGGAGGGCCGAAGGGCCTGTTCCTGTGCTGTATTGTTCTTTGTTCTTTGTTGTTCTTTGTAATTAGGAATGGATACGGGCAATAATTGCCAGCCAAGCAATGCCCACATCCATTTGATAGCCAGCCCAATTGGATAGTGAACCCACTCTCCAGCCATTGATTGGAATCTGGGGAAATTACAATGAGTGACTGTTTCCCACACATTGCAGCTTCTTACTCACGCTTGAGCGTGGTGGTGAGTTTCAGGAGCCCCTGGGGAAAATCCTGCACAATTTATCATTCTTTCATTCATTTCTACAATCAGAACTGTATCTTGCTTATATTTGGTGGAAGGAATTATTCATTTGCAAAGCATTGTTCAGATGAAAATGAAGCTATGATAAATTGGTGCCTATTAGAGCATTATAACTGCATAGATTCTCTGAGGAATGACTTCCGCTGAGTCAGAACATTTCTTGGTAGCTCTAATGAGATTTATGTAACTGTTGCGAAGATGTGCTTACATCAACTATTACTTTCAACTCATCGGCGAGACTCTCGACTTTTAGAAAAAGACAGTTTTTGTTGAAACAAGAAACTGACTCCCATCGAGATGTTCGAATCTAATTTGCATCACCATGCAATCCACAGTAGGTCAGTCCACAAAAACCATTAAACACAACAACATCCCAGGGAATTGTAAACAACCCTCTTCCTGCCTTATCAAAGACATCAATGGCAGCTATCTACAGAGTTCAACAATTGTAAACAAACCATTCAAATGTTAATCGCTTGAATAAACTTTTTAAGCCAGCTCTTCTGACGACCTAATTGAGTTATCGTTGGGATACGCAATTATTGTTTGAACTACCAGCAGATGGAGAAATAAGTCACATGGCAAACCAAGCTCTTTGTGTGTGTTATTAAGCACATGGGCTGTTAGAAGAAGAACAGTAACAGTCCAACTAAAGGCTGAACCCTGACTATTAATGTGTCTGCGACTTCATTCTGCATAGAACCATAGAAAATTACAGCTCAGAAACAGGCCTTGTGGCCCTTCTTGTCTGTGCCGAACCATTTTTTGCCTAGTCCCACTGACCTGCCCTTGGACCATATCCCTCCACACCCCGCTCATCCATGAACCCGTCCAAGTTTTTCTTAAATGTTAAAAGTGACCCCGCATTTACCACTTTATCCGGCAGCTCATTCCACACTCCCACCACTCTCTGCGTGAAGAAGCCCCCCCTAATATTCCCTTTAAACTTTTCTCCTTTCACCCTTAACCCATGCCCTCTGGTTTTCTTCTCCCCTAGCCTCAGCGGAAAAAGCCTGCTTGCATTCACTCTATCTATACCCATCAAAATTTTATACACCTCTATCAAATCTCCCCTCAATCTTCTACGCTCCAGGGAATAAAGTCCCAACCTATTCAATCTCTCTCTGTAACTCAGCTTCTCAAGTCCCGGCAACATCCTTGTGAACCTTCTCTGCACTATTTCAACCTTATGTACATCCTTCCTGTAACTAGGTGACCAAAACTGTACACAATATTCCAAATTCGGCCTCACCAATGCCTTATATAACCTTACCATAACACTCCAACTTTTATACTCGATACTCCGATTTATAAAGGCCAATGTACCAAAGGCACTCTTTACGACCCTATCCACCTGTGACGTCACTTTTAGGGAATTCTGTACCTGTATTCCTAGATCCCTCTGTTCAACTGCACTCTTCAGAGTCCTACCATTTACCCTGTACGTTCTACTTTGGTTTGTCCTTCCAATGTGCAATATCTCACACTTGTCTGCGTTAAATTCCATTTGCCATTTTTCAGCCCATTTTTCTAGTTGGTCCAAATCCCTCTGCAAGCTTTGAAAACCTTCCTCACTGTCCACTACACCTCCAATCTTTGTATCATCAGCAAACTTGCTGATCCAATTTACCACATTATCATCCAGATCATTGATATAGATGACAAACAACAATGGACCCAACACCGATCCCTGCGGCACACCACTAGTCACAGGCCTCCACTCAGAGAAGCAATCCTCCACAACCACTCTCTGGCTTCTTCCATTGAGCCAGTGTCTAATCCAATTTACTACCTCCCCATGTATACCTAGCGACTGAACCTTCCTAACTAGCCTCTCATGAGGGACCTTGTCAAAGGCCTTGCTGAAATCCAGGTAGACAACATCCACCACCTTCCCTTCATCCACTTTCCTGGTAACCTCCTCGAAAAACTCTAATAGATTGGTCAAACATGACCTACCACGCACAAAGCCATGTTGACTCTCCCTAATAAGTCCCTGTCTATCCAAATATTTGTAGATCCTATCCCTTATCACACCTTCCAATAACTTGCCCACCACCGACGTCAAACTTACTGGCCTATAATTTCCCAGATTTCTTTTGGAACCTTTTTTAAACAACGGAACAACATGAGCCACCCTCCAATCATCCGGCACCTCCCCCGTGAATACTGACATTTTAAATATGTCTGCCAGGGCCCCTGCAAGTTCAACACTAGCTTCCCTCAAGGTCCGTGGGAATACCCTGTCCGGTCCTGGGGATTTATCCACTCTGCAGTTAGAGAAAACGCAGGAAAAACTCAGCAGGTCTGGCAGCATCTGTAAGGAGAGAAAAGAGCTGATGTTTCGAGTCCAGATGATCCTTTGTCAAAGCTAAAAGGCACAGAAAGTGGGACATATTTATACTGCAGGGTGAGGGGATGAAAGATGAGTCATGGCCATAGAAACCAGGGCAAAAGACTACTAATGGAACTTAGTAAGATAGAGGGTTATAGGTAGGCCTAGTAATCGCTAAGGTAGGGACATGTTCGGCACAACTTTGTGGGCTGAAGGGCCTGTATTGTGCTGTAGTTTTTCTATGATTCTATTTCTATGATTCTAATAGCTGTCCACAGAGAGAATGAAGGGTGTGAATGGCCAAATGGCAGAGAAGCTGTAAGGTTCTTGGACTCGAAATGTCAGCTCTTTTCTCTCCTTACAGATGCTGCCAGACCTTCTGAGATTTTCCAACGTTTTCTCTTTTGGTTTCAGATTCCAGCATCCGCAGTAATTTGCTTTTATTTATTCTGCAGTTGACAAAGATTTTTTAAAAAGATTTCAACTCCACAGCTGTGTCTCCAGAGAAACAATCAACACAGACACCTGATGCGCGATTAATTCACACGGGAGGCTAGGACGTACCCAGGAATAAAGGCTTTTATTCACAACAAGAACAGAGCACACTGTTTAACAATACTATCCCAGACTAAGGGCTACTAGGAAGTAGCAGTGACCTTTATACTCCTGTAAGAAGGCGGAGCCAAACGGAGTGTACTACAGAACAATGCTAACAGGTGGAACACCCCAACCCTAACCCCAACAGTATCAAGAGTAACATATGTACAAGTACCCATAGTGGTAACCATCTATGGTTCACCACATTCACCCCTCCTTTAAAAACAAAGGCCGGTGGGGTAAGGAGACAATACGAACTGTCCACATGTTCACAAGTTCAGCCGTATCGGCGGTCCGCACCGTCTCTGCGACCTCCGCAGCACTGGCTCCAATGCCGGTTCTGGTGACCGTGGTGACGACCCTCTCTCCGAGGTGGTGTCCAGTGACTCCTCCAGTTTCTCACACGCCTGCGGACCTCGAGGTGGCGACAATCTCCTGGACTCAGGCAAGCTGTACACGGGAGTGAGAGGATTAAGTTGAGGTCCCGATGCTGCCCGCGCCGTGTCAGGAGGGGAGAGAATGGGCAAAGGAATCCTAACCAGGGGTGCGGGAGTGACGGGGGTTTCCAGGTCCCCTGCAGGCGCCAGATCTCTGATAGAGACCGTGTCCTCTCGCCCGTCAGGATATGCTACATAGGCATATTGAGGGTTGGTGTGGAGGAGGTGGACCTGTTCAACCAAAGGGTCGGACTTGCGGGCCCTAACATGCCGCCGCAGGAGGACAGGTCCTGAGTATGTCAACCAAGACGGCAGTGAGGTCCCAGAGGAAGATTTCCTAGGGAAGGTAAACATCCGCTCATGTGGGGTAGCGTTGGTTGCCGTACACAGGAGGGACCGGATTGAATGGAGCACATCAGAAAGTACCTCTTGCCAACGGGAGACTGGAAGACCCCTAGACCTTAACGCCAGTAAAACAGCGTTCCAGACTGTAGCATTTTCTCTCTCGACCTGCCCATTACCCCTGGGGTTATAACTCGTAGTCCTACTTGAGACAATTCCTTTAGAGAGCAGGTATTGCCTCAAGTCATCACTCATAAACGACGAACCCCTATCACTGTGGATATAACTGGGGTAGCCGAACAGGGTAAAAAGACTCCGCAGGGCTTTGATGACCGTGGCAGAGGACATGTCAGAACAGGGGATGGCAAAGGGGAATCGGGAGTACTCGTCAACCACGTTGAGGAAATACACATTCCGATCTGTTGAAGGAAGGGGGCCCTTGAAGTCGACACTCAGTCGTTCAAAAGGGCGAGTGGCCTTAATGAGGTGTGCCCTGTCAGGCCGGTAGAAGTGCAACTTGCACTCTGCACATAACTGGCAGCTTCGAGTTATCGACCTGACATCCTCTATAGAGTAGGGCAGATTCCGAGCCTTAACAAAATGGAAGAGCCGAGTGATCCCCCGATGGCAGAGATCATTGTGGAGGGCCTGTAACCGATCCTCCTGCACACTGGCGCATGTTCCAGGCAACAGGGCATCTGAGGGCTCATTGAGCTTCCCCGGACGGTACATGATATCATAGTTGTAGGTGGAGAGTTCGATTCTCCACCTCAAGATTTTATCATTCTTAATTTTTCTCCTTAACGTGTTGTTGAACATGAAGGCCACGAACCGCTGGTCCGTGAGCAGGGTAAACCGTTTGCCAGCCAAATAATGGCGCCAATGCCATACGGCCTCCACAATGGCCTGAGCCTCTTTCTCTACAGAGGAGTGCCGAATTTCAGGGCCTTGGAGGGTGCGAGAGAAAAAGGCGACGGGCCTGCCCGCCTGGTTAAGTGTGGCGGCCAGGGCGAAATCAGATGCATCACTCTCCACCTGGAAGGGGATGGACTCATCGAGAGCGTGCATCGTGGCTTTCGCGATGTCGGCTTTTATCCCTTCAAAGGCTAGGCGAGCCTCTGCTGTCAGGGGAAAAGAGGTAGATTTTATGAGTGGACGGGCTTTGTCCGCGTAATTGGGAACCCACTGTGCATAGTACGAGAAGAAGCATAAGCATCTTCTCAGTGCTTTGATGCTAGTGGGTAGCGGAAGTTCAAGGAGGGGACACATACGGTCTGGATCGGGGCCGATGATCCCGTTTTCCACCACATATCCGAGGATTGCTAGGCGGTGCTTGCTGAATACGCACTTCTCCTTGTTATAGGTCAGGTTCAGGAGAGTCGCAGTGTGTAAAAACGTCTGGAGGTTGGCGTCGTGGTCCTGCTGGTCATGGCCGCAGATAGTGACGTTGTCCAGGTACGGGAAGGTAGCCCGTCGCCCATTTTGGTCCACCATTCGGTCCATCTCACGCTGGAAGACCGAGACCCCATTAGTGACGCCGAAAGGGACTCTTAAAAAGTGGTAGAGACGGCCATCCGCCTCAAAGGCCGTATATTTTCGGTCCTCTGGGTGAATGGGGAGCTGGTGGTAGGCTGACTTCAAGTCGATGGTGGAGAACACCCGGTACTGCGCAATTTGGTTGACCATGTCAGATATGCGCGGGAGAGGGTACGCGTCCAGCTGCGTGTACCTATTAATGGTCTGACTATAGTCTATGACCATCCGGGGCTTGTCTCCAGTCTTGACCACCACGACTTGTGCTCTCCATGGGCTAGTGCTAGGTTGAATGACCCCTTCCCTGAGGAGCCGCTGAACCTCAGATCGAATAAAGATCCGATCCTCAGCACTGTAACGCCTGCTCTTAGTCGCGATGGGCTTGCAGCCTGGCACGAGATTTTCAAATAGGGAAGGCGGGGTAATTTTGAGTGTCGAGAGACTGCATGTGGAGCGCGCTGGACAATTTGGAGGCTGCTGTTCTCCCACTGAAAGTGTAGGGAGTGGCCCATCGTACTGCAGGGTCACACTCTTCAGGTGGACCATAAAGTCTAGCCCCAGGATTACCGGAGCGCAAAGGTGCGGTAACACGAGGAGCCTGAAGTTCTCGTAAACTGTGCCCCGCACCGTTAAGGTTACCACACAGCTCCCAAGAATGATAACAGATCGGGACCTCGACGCCATGGAGATTGTCTGCCTGACAGTTTGCACACGGAGAGCGCACCGTTTCACTGTATCTGGATGGATGAAGCTCTCCGTGCTCCCGCTGTCAAACAGGCAATGCGCCAGGCGCCCGTTTACCTCTATGTCCATCATGGACTTGTCGAGTCTGTGAGGCTTGGCCTGCTCGAGGATGATTGACGCCACTGTTGGATCCCGAGTGTAACTGCAGGCAGCTGAGATAGCCGACGACGAGGACCCCTGCTGGTCTTCTGCAGCCGGTGTCGACCAAAATGGCTGTGCCCACGAATCGCACGTGGTCGATGATGTTGAAAGCGGCGGCACCCGCAGGTCGCACGTGGCTTGCATCGTCGTCATAGGAAATGGCGGCGCCTGTGAATCGCATGTGGCTGAATACATCGACGAGGCCGGAGACAAGGAGATGGATCCTGGGGAGTCACACGCAGCACTGCTGGGCTTGG
Source organism: Mustelus asterias (assembly GCF_964213995.1). Taxonomy (NCBI): domain Eukaryota; kingdom Metazoa; phylum Chordata; class Chondrichthyes; order Carcharhiniformes; family Triakidae; genus Mustelus; species Mustelus asterias. The sequence continues at coordinate 73,508,582 of NC_135821.1, read as the reverse complement.
AAGGGGTCTTTGCTCGGCACACTTTTGCATAGCGCCCTTTCTTCCCACAGGCGGAGCAAAACACCATCCTGGCCGGACATCTCTGACGAGGGTGCTTCGCCAATCCGCAGAAATAGCACCATGGGCCTCCAGGAGCTGCCACAGCCATCAGGTCTGAAGTTGAGAGCATTATCGCGCAGTTCCGAGGAGCCGGCGGGTACAGTTGAGGCGGTGGCTGTGCTTGCCACGATGTTCCCACGTGGTCGGTGGGGTAGCTTTCAAGACTTCTGGAGGCCGTTTCCATTGCATCGGCCAATTCTACCGTCTTAGCCAGATCCAAGTTACCCTGCTCTAGCAGCCGCAGGCGAATATAGGATGAGCCGATTCCCGCCACGAACGTATCTCGGATCAGATCATTGGTGCATTGAGTAGCCGACACCTCCTTGCAATTGCAGGCTCTGGCTAGCTGTTGAAGTTCGCGCAGGTACTGTCCCGTAGTTTCGCCGGGCTGCCACCGTTGAGTGGCTAATAGGTGACGAGCATGAATTTCGTTCGGCTGTTTATGGTACAGCTTCTTGAGTAATTCGATGGCCTCTTTGTAATTTTGGGAGTCACGGATTGTTGCATACACAGTGTCGCTCACCCTTGCGTGGAGGACCCGCAATCTGTCGGCGTCGGACTGGATTGCTGTCGAGGCGTCGATGTAATCCTCAAAACACTTCAACCAATGGTCGAAAGTATTTGACGCTCCAGCAGCACGCGGATCCAAGGTTAGCCGATCGGGTTTCAGCATCTGCTCCATTTTTCTTCGAACAAAATTGTCGGTATTTTGTTGTGAATAAAATTGATGCGCGATTAATTCACACGGGAGGCTAGGACGTATCCGGGAATAAAGGCTTTTATTCACAACAAGAATAGAGCATACTGCTTATCAATACTATCCCAGACTAAGGGCTACTAGGAAGTAGCAGTGACCTTTATACTCCTGTAAGAAGGCGGAGCCAAACGGAGTGTACCACAGAACAATGCTAACAGGTGGAACACCCCAACCCTAACCCCAACAGTAACAAGAGTAACATATGTACAAGTACCCATAGTGATAACCATCTATGGTTCACCACAACACCTACATCTTTAAACCAGGAACATCAAGACTACCGGATCCTATCTGCATCTGTAAAATTAGCAGCAAGCTAATTGTGACCTTTTATTTCTTATGACCTCAAAGTTGGCCAGATCTATCTTCTCCCCTCTGTAATCTGTGTGGTTATTGAGTGTATTTGATTTGATTTATTATTGTCACATGTATTAGTACACAGTGAAAAGTATTGTTTCTTGCGTGCTGTGCAGACAAAGCATACCGTTCATAGAGAAGGAAAGGAGAGAGTGCAGAATGTAGAGTTACAGTCATAGCTAGGGTGTTAGAATAGAGTTTTAGAAGCATAGAACAAAAGTAAAATATAGAATTAGAGGGTATGTTGGGCACAGCTTGCAAGAAGTCGCCACACTGGCACCAACTTGACATAAGTGAGTGCGTGCGTTGGCAGAAGCTGAGACATTTATAATATTTGAACCCAGTCGATTACTTTTAGTGTAATAAAACTAACCCTTTACTTTGCTTAATTCAAGAATACCTGTCTTGCTACTTCTTCATAATCACAGCACATAAACGATTAAGTGCACAGGAAAATCAGCAACGATATCCTCACCTAAAACAAAAAAAACTGTTGCAGCCAAACAAGGAGATGGAGAGAGATGGAAGCCACTTACTCCTCTGCACTTGGTCGAAACAGCGACCAAACCTCATTCCTTTGTTCTCAAGAAATATTTATTCCTTGCTGCTGAAGGAGAAAAATGATGGGAAAGGCTGAACTGGTGTTCCAAAGGGTGGGTTTTGAGCAGGTTTTTGAAGGTGAGAAAGGGAGAGAATTTAAGGGATGGTGCTTCACAATTTTAGGCTAAGGAAATTAAAACCTCTGCCATGATTGAGAGGAGGACAGAATGCACAAGAAGTTAAAGTTGGAAGAATGAAGCAGGCTTTGAGATCTCGAGGGTGATGGATGACACATTGAGTGAATGCCAGACACTAGAATACAAGAGATCAATAAAGGGAACTTACAGACCTGATTGATTCTCTGGGGAAACTCTTTGCGTGGGCCTCTGGTGGGAAGAGACTGGCGCCTGGAGCCCAGGCACTGTCATCATTGTGTCTGATTCGGGCTACAAGTCAAATTTCTCCCCTGACATGAATTCACCTCATTGGCTCTAAACATGCAGAGAGCCACAACCTTGGATTAGCCACAGGAGGTGGGGAGGGAAATAATTCATTTGGTTTTCTTCGAATTTCATTCAGTGGATCAGGAGTGTGCTGTTGCTGTCATACACAATGGGTGGGATTTTCCAGCCGCGCTCACCCCAAAACCGGAAAATCCCACCCGAGGTCAACGGACCTTTGCATGGTCCGCCCCGCCGCCTGCTTCCCGTGGCAGGCAGGATGGGAAAATTCCCCCCAGTGTGTGGAGATTATAATGTACAGCATGTCGAAGGTGTAACATAAAGGAAGACAGGTCTGTAAGGCACGTTGCTGTAGCTCGCTGTATGTTGATACTGTAATATACAGTGGAATGGAACTATCTGAGAAGTCAACATGTTTCCATTTTCTTTTCAGGCAGCTACTTTGGAGAGACAGATCTTTGATTTCCTGGGCTATCAATGGGTTCCTATCCTGGCCAACTTTTTATACATTATGGCAATCATCCTGGGCATCTTTGGAACCATGCAGTACAGACCCAAATACTTAGTTATGGTAAGTGCATCATTTGACTTGTATTAGAATTGAAATTAAAAACCCAATGAAGCTGCTTGAACGGTCATTGAGTGCACACACCACCTCCCCACGCACCCCACCCCCACTCCCCGCCTCCCCGGATACAGATCAGGATCTTGTGACCAAACCTTGTGCCCTGGTGTGCGTTGAGTTAAATGGAAAATTGTGAAGGGTACAACATTGGTCTAAACATTTCTGGGTTAATTGATCAGAGTCCCACATCTAATCACCGTCCAGTGAACCTCACACCTCACCCCCCCCCGTCTGAAAGCTGCTTGTCCACGTGGATTCAATTAAACTGCGCAGCCCCCACTGCCGACAAGCCTCCGAACACTGACTCTCTGGGGCTGCAATGTGCTGGTCACTTAAAGGAGGGATGCAGGGAGCTTGCTGCATCAGTACGTTAGTGCTACTGCACGAAAGCAAATTGGAAAGACACAGGCTTGGAAGAATTGAAGAACAAAAGCCAGCACAAAATTAATGCACCTGGCATTAAAATTCAGCAGCTCTGGGGGGCTGGACTTGCCGCATAACATCTTATTCAGGTCATCACCCAAGCAACAAGCATCTGAGGAAACACTGATCTCTCTGCCCAGAGTTTAGGCCTGTATGTTTTGTCAATCCAATGCAGCAAATCGCATCCTATCGACCCCAGCATGTCTTTATTTCATTCATTCGTAGAATCACCACATTGTAGAAGAGGCCATTGAGCCCATTGAGCCTCCACTGACTCCCTGACAGAGCATCTTAGTCTCTCCCCCGCTCTATTCCTGTAACCCCGCACATTTATCATGGCTAATCCATCCAACCTACACATCTTGGGATGCTAAAGGGGAATTTAGCACGGCCAATCCACCTAACCTGCACATCTTCGGACTGTGGGAGGAAACCGGAGCACCTGGAGGAAACCCACGTAGACACGGGGAGAATGTGCAGACTCCACACAGTCACCCAAGGCTGGAGTTGAACCCGAGTCCCTGGCGCTGTGAGGCAGCAGTGCTAACCACTTTGTCACCCAGGGTTCAATACTGAATTTCCTAGATAGGTCCTGATGTGATATCTGTGTATCAACACTGACGTCAATTATTTGACCAAAAGCTTGTCTGTTAACTTAATGAAGCCACCAATCTACTTACTGGTGTTTACATTTTATTTTATCAGGAATGTAAATCAGTTGGTTTGAAAACTGTTAAAAACGTTTGCTTTGAAATGTGTATTCTGAGTACCTCACGCGGCATCTGTGGAGAGACAGATAGAGAAAGAGATAGAACAGAGCTAACATTTTGAGTCTGGATGATCCTTTGTCACAGATGCTGTCAGACCTGCTGAGATTTTCCAGCATTTTCTGTTCTTGTTGCTGTTTGATGGACCTCTATTCAGGCCATCTACCTGTGGGGCAACACTGGGATTCAATATGGCATGGTGGCACAGTAGTTAGCACTGTTTCCTCATAGCGCCAGGGTCCCGGATTCAATTCCAGCCTCAGGTCACTGTCTGTGTGGAGTTTGCATGTTCTCCCCGTGTCTGCGTGGGTTTCCTCCGGGTGCTCCTGTTTCCTCCCACAGGCCAAAGATGTGCCGGTTAGGTGGATTGGCCATACTAAATTGACCCTAGTGTCAGGGGATTAGCGGGGATAGGACCTGGGTGGGATTGTGGTCGGTGCAGACTTGATGGGCTGAATGGCCTCCTTCTGCACTGTAGGGATTCTATTCTATAATATTGTCACCGCTATTGTTCTTACTCTTGAAGCAAAGAAATGAAAGCAATGTTATTGGGAAATGGAGCATTTAGAAAGGCTCTAATTGATCTCATAGTATCAGTACAATAGAATGTTTAGTCCCGTAAAGGCAAAATACCATCGATACTGAAAATCTCAAATAAAATCAGAAAATGCTGGAAATTTGCAGCAACGTAGTAAGTAGTCTCACAACACCAGGTTAAAGTCCAACAGGTTTATTTGGTAGCACAAGCCACTAGTGGCTTGTGCTACCAAATAAACCTGTTGGACTTTAACCTGGTGTTGTGAGACTTCTTATTGTGTTTATCCCAGTCCAATGCCGGTATCTCCACATCATAATTTGCAGCAAGCCGGAGGGTCAGAGAGATTCCGTGGAGAGAGAAACAGAGTGCACATTTCAGTGACAAAAGATTCTATTTTCTAAACGGGGAGAGAATTCTGAAATTGGAAGTGCAAAGGGACTTAGGAGCCCTAGTTCAGTATTCTCTTCAGGCTAACTTGCAGGTTAAGAAGGCAAAAGCCTTTAGCATCCATTTCCAGAAGACTAGAATTCAAAAGCAGGGATGCACTGCTGAGGCTTTATAAGGCTCTGGTCAGTCCACATTTGGGGAATTGTGAGCAATTCTGGGCCCTGTTTCTAAGGAAGGATGAGCTGGCTCTGGAGAGGGTCCAGAGGAGATTCGTGAGAAAGATTCCAGGAATGAAAAGCTTGACTTATGAGGGGCATTTGAGGACTCTGCGTCTATACTCGATGGAGTTTAGAAGGATGAAGGGGGATCTCACTGAAGCTTCCAGAATACTGAAAGGCCTGGAAAGGGTGGACTTGGGGAAGATGTTTCCATGAGTGGGAGAGACTAGGATCCAAGGGCACAGCCTCAGAGTAAAGGGACGACCCTTTAGAACCGAGATGAGGAGGAATTTCTTCAGCCAGTGGGTGGTGAATCTGTAGAATTCATTGCCACAGAAGGTTGTGGAGGCCAGGTCATTGAGTAGATTTAAGACAGATAGATAGGGTCTTGATTGGCAAGAGGATCCAAGGTTGCGGGGAAAAGATGGGAGAATGGGGTTGAGAAACTTATCAGTCATGATTGAATGGCGGAGCAGATTCGATGGGCCGAATGGCCTAATTCTGCTCCTATATCTTATGGTTTTACGATTCTGCTGCAAGCTCATGGAAATGTTAAATCTGACCTGGATTTTATGGTGACTTGAGGGTACTCGCGGTTGATCTGAAAGAAAACTGCTCACAAAGGTTTACTAATCTCTGTGGAGTGGATTTCCCCTTTCCAAAGGCAGTTTTAATCGGGTGCCAAGTCAAGGGGACCCCCCCCAGGCACCAGCAACACCACTGACAGCAAGAAGATAAGAAACCGATCACATTGCCGTCTTCTCATCCAGTACACCAGGACGCTAAAAACACTTAAAATCCTTCACTTATAATTTAAAATTTTAAATGGCAAAATGTGTGACTGCATCAAGATAGAAACTAAAATGAAGATAAACAGATTTTCTAAAAAATGGTTTTAAAAATACATGGAACATTTTATCATTTTGGAGAAATTTGACATTCTACAAATATAGGGCAGAATTTTTCAGCCATTCACATCAGCAGGATTCTCCAGTCCCGCTGCAGTGAACAGATTTGGCTGAGTGCCAGTTTCTCCGGCCTCGCTGGCAGTGATGGCAGGGTGTGAACAACCGGAAAATTCCAACCATAAAGTTAGCTTCACAGGAACAGTGAGAGTGTTCATTAGTAATTCTGAACCTTTTACTCCATTTAAACCCAGTTACACTCTATTCAATTATTCAACAAGATGTGACTTTTGCATTCAAATCAGCCACTGACATAACATTCACCAACATTGTTCCACTGGAGTTTTGACATCACACACACCAGGGTCTGATTTATACAATCCCGCAAATTGGCAGCTCATTTTATATCTCACCTTTTGCATCGAAATCAACAAGTAATAAAAATGAGAAAGGAATGTAAAACAGGCTGCAAATTGTCTACCAATCCACTTTATAGTCAAGATCTACCCTCCCCGGAATGTAAAGTTTTAAAGTTTAAAGTTTGTTATTAGTGTAACAAGTAGGTTTACATTAACACCGCAATGGTAAGGCCACAGTTGGAATGCTGTGTACAGTTCTGGTCACCCTATTATAGAAAAGATATTATTAAACTAGAAAGCTCCCAGGACTTGATGGTTTGAGTTATAAGGAGAGGCTGGATAGACTGGGACTCTTTTCTCTGGAGTGTAGAAGGCTGAGGGATGATCTTAGAGGTCTATAAAATAATGAGGGGCATAGATAAGGTAGATAGTCAGTATCCTTTCCCAAAGGTAGGGGAGTCTAAAACTAGAGGGCATAGGTTTAAGATGAGAGGGGAGAGATTCAAAAGGGTCCAGAGAGGCAATTTTTTTCACACAGAGGGTGGTGAGTATCTGGAACAAGCTGCCAGAGGTAGTAGTAGAGGCGGGTACAATTTTGTCTTTAAAAAAGCATTTAGACAGTTACATGGGTAAGATGGGTATAGAGGGATATGGGCCAAATGCGGGCAATTGGGACTAGCTTAGGGCTTTAAAAAAAAGGGCAGCATGGACAAGTTGGGCTGAAGGGCCTGTTTGCATGCTGGAAACCTCTATGAAGTTACAGTGAAAATCTCCCAGTCGCCACACTCAGGCTCCTGTTCGGGTACACGGATGGAGAATTTAGTATGGTCAATGCACCTAACCAGCACGTCTTTTGGCCTGTGGGAGGAAACTGGAGCACCCGGAGGAAACCCACACCGACACAGGGAGAACGTGCAGACTCTGCACAGACAGTGACCCAAGCTGGGAATCGAACCTGGGTTGCTGGCGCTATGAGGCAGCAGTGCTAACCACTGTGCCGCCCTGTACAGAAAACACACAATTTGAAAATATCTCAAAATTGGGGAAAGAACAAAAGTTAAATGGGTAAGAATGAAAGTGGAAATTGAATTCAGACATTGTGCAAATGTTGAAAATAGGCTATTGTTCAGGCTAATGCCAAGTGGATGCCTGCCATTCTTCACTGTTGCTGCATGTTCAAGTGTGCTGGGGTGATGCATACACTCAATCTATTCAAAGAACGTCTTTAATACTTAGAAGCCAGCTGCCTTGTTCTTCTGAATAGAAGCCTGTGTTTTAGTTCTTAGAAATAACACAGTAGCCAACGCTGCTGATGATTAGAAAATTCTGCTGGACTGAATGCAATCAAAGACTTGCTCGACGTCAATCGAAAAGCTTCTAAAAATATATTCTGAATGGAAAGCACTGTTGTGGCTGCGCACTTCTGTAGGAGGTTTGCATGTCCGAACCTTTCAGCTATCCCTTCGCTCCACATGGATGCTGACAAACCTACTGACCGGAATTCTCTGGCTGTTTACATCGGCGGGATTCTCTGGTCCTGCTGGCAATGCACCCCTGCCGCAGGTTTCTCAGCGGCATGGGGTGGCTTCATTGGAAGTTCCCATTGACCAGAAGATCCCACCCACCAGTGAAAGATGCACAACACTGGCACCTACCCAACAATGTAGAAAATTGCCCAGATATGTCCTGTACACAAAAAGCAGGACAAATCCAACCCAGCCAATTACTGCCCAATCAGTCTACTCTTGAACGTCAGCAAAGTGATGGAAGGGGTCATCGACAGTGCCATCAGCACCTGAAATCTTAGAAACCCTACAGCACAGAAAGAGGCCATTCAGCTCATCGAGTCTGCATCGACCACAATCCCACCCAGGCCCAACCCCCATATCTCTACATATTTACCCACTAATCCCTCTAACCTACGCATCCCAAGACACTAAGGGCAATTTTAGCATGGCCAATCAACCTAACCCGCACATCTTTGGACTGTGGGAGGAAACCGGAGCACTCGGAGGAAACCCACGCAGACACGAGGAGAATGTGCAAACTCCACACAGACAGTGACCCAAGCCGGGAATCGAACCCAGGTCCCTGGAGCTGTGAAGCAGCAGTGCTAACCACTGTGCTACCGTGCCGCCCTATTACAGCCTGATACTGATAGTGTGACATAAACCCAAGATCTCTTCAGTAACCCCCACAGCTTGCCTCCTGGACTTGCAGAATCTCACTGGCTGTCCTGTCTGGAGACAATACACATCTCTTTAACCTGTGCTTATTGCTCCCTCCACTCACATTGTCTGTATCTTTAAGACCTGGTTGGCTGTAGAGATTCACATTCTAATCAGTATTCTGTAACTTGATTTTGTGTCTCTGTGCCCTGTTTGAGAGTAGATATCCACTCCATCTGAAGAAGGAGCAGCGCTCCGAAAGCTAATGGTATTTGCTACCAAATAAACCTGTTGGACTTTAACCTGGTGTTGTTAAAACTCTTACTGTGTTTACCCCAGTCCAACACCGGCATCTCCACATCATGTTCACCAGATAAACGCAGTGGCTACAAGAGCAGGTCAGAGGCTAGTAACTCACCTCCTGACTCCCCAAAGCCTGTCCACCATCTACAAGGCACAAGTCAGGAGTGTGATGGAATACTCTCCACTTGCCTGGATGGGTGCAGATCCAACAACACTCAAGAAGCTCGACACCATCCAGGGCAAAGCAGCCCGCTTGATCGGCACCACATCTACAAACATTCAATCCCCCCACCACCGATGCTCTGTTGCAGCAGTGTGTACCATCTACAAGATGCACTTCCAAACCCATGACCACTTCCATCAAGAAGGGGAAAGGCAGCAGATAAATGGGAACACCACCACCTGCAAGTTCCCCTCCAAGCCACTCACTGTCTTGACTTGGAAATATATTGCCATTCCTCACAATCGCGAGGTCAAAATCTTGGAATTCCCTCCCTTATGGCATTGTGGACCAATTATGGCATGGTGGCTTTTGCTACCAAATAAACCTGTTGGACTTTAACCTGGTGTTGTTAAACTTCTTACTGTGTTTATCCCAGTCCAACACCGGCATCTCCACATTGTGGATCAACCCACAGCATGTGGACTGCAGCGAGTCAAGAAGGCGGCTCACCACTGCTTTCTCAAGGGCAAATAGGGATGGGCAATAAATGCTGGCCAGGCAACGATGCTCATGTCCCACGAATGAAGTATGTTCTTCCTCAGAGGTTTCACTCTCCCTATTTTGAATAATAGTGGAGTCTCTACTTCGATAGGTCCACCCCACCAAAACCATTAATGGACTCCTGTGGAGATTGACTGCTGCTAAGTGATACCTATTGAAATTGTTTTGCATTGAGCTGATTTACTTGTAGTTATCGGTTCCCCACAATTGTCTTGGCTGGATGACTGGAAGGAAGCCTTCATGTTTCCTTGTAGGTCTTTCTGCTAATGGTTCAACAACAACAATTTATATACATAAATTATAATTATAAATTATAGCACCTTTGACCTCATGAACTTTCCCAAGATGCTTCACAGGAGCACAGAACAGCAAATTTTTACCTCGAGCTACATAAGGTGATTTTACAGCAAATAGTCTGAAGCTTGGACAAAGGAGGAGGTTTTAAAGAGCACCTTAAGAGAGGGAGATGAGGTAAAAAGGTGGAAAGATTTAGGGAGGGAATTTGCGACCTTAAGACCTCGGCAGCTGAAGACACAGCCACAAATGATACAGTGATTATGCTCAAGAGGCCAGAATTAGAGACTGCAGCTGTCGTAGAGGTTTATGGGACCGTGCTGGACAAGTTTATTGACAAAGGGAAGTTTGAGGCTCTGGAGGGATTTGAATACAAGGGTGAAAATTTTTAAGTTGAGCCGTTGCTTAACTGGGAGCTAGTGTACCTCAGTGAACACGGAAGTGATGGGTGAATGGGAACTTGCTGTGAATAACAACATGTTATAGGCAGCAAAGTTTTGGATGACCTCACGTTTAAGAAGGATAGTATGTGGAGGTCGGCTAGCAGTGTGTTCAAATAGTCAAATCTGGAGGTAATAACAGCCTGGATGAACGTTTCAGCAGCAAAGTGAGCTGAGGCAGGGGTGAAGTTGGATTGAGGTGAAAATAGTATATGATTGGAAGCTCACCTTGCGTTTTCCTTGCCTTAGCTTGTTTTATTCATCCTTGAGATATGAGCAACACTAATCAGGCCAGCATTTATTGGCTATTCCTATTATGGGCAATAAATGCTGGTGGTGGTGGTGGTAGTGGTTGCCTTCTTGACCCTCTTATGACCAGGAGAGAGGAGGTGAACTGGCTCTCCTTTATGGGGGTGGCACGGTGGCACAGTGGTTAGCACTGCGGCCTGTCAGCGCCAGTGACCCGGGTTCGATTCCCGGCTCGGGTCACTGTCTGTGCTGAGTCTGCACGTTCTCCCCGTGTCTGTGTGGGTTTCCTCCGGGTGCTCCGGTTTCCTCCCACAGTCCAAATATGTGTGGATTAGGTGGATTGGCCAGGCTAAATTGCTCTTTACTGTCCAAAGATGTGTAGATTAGGGGGGATTAGCGGGGTAAATGCATGGAGTTATGGGGATAGGGTTGGGTAAGGTACTCTGTCTAAGAGTTGTGCAGACTCGATGGGCTGAATGGCTTCCTGCACTGTGGGGATTCTATATTTAACCTCCTCAGTGTCACAATAAAGCTTTCAGTTTCTTTCTAATGATGATATACATTTTCCAAATCAGCAGTGAGCAATAAGCAGCCAATCAAAAACATTGCCTTGATTTAAAGAAAGAGCAGATTTGTTAATCACTAAATCTGAGAAAATAATAAAAATGTGACGTCACACACACAGGTGTCCGAAATAAGGGAAGTTGAAGTCCAATAACAGAAGTTTAAAGAGTATACGGCTAAGTGTCCTTTGCTTGTCCTTGTGCTGTAGGTTGTTCAAGCATTGGGGCTGATTTGGATGAGTTGGCTTCATGGATACGGTCAGATATAGAGGATGTTGCAGTTACTGAGAAATTTCAGTTCGTTGGTAGGTTTCTTGATCATTTCTCTCCCATTTTCCAAATGGGAGAGAGCTCCTGTTTCCATCCCTGCTTCCTTTGCCAGAAACTTTCTGGCAATTCCTGTGCAGTGCTTGCATCCTGGCGTATGATACTTCACCCATTGTGTAATTCCCAGGGATTTTGGGTGTGTTTTCCTGTGGCAGCCATTCATTCAATATCCAGCACTTTGCATTTTCCAAACTTGCCCGCGGCTGGGATTCTCCAGTCCCGCTGTTGTGAACAGAGATTTGGCTGAGCGTCAAGTTCTCCATTCTTGCTGGCTGCAGGGCGGACAAGACCAGAAAATTCCAGCCAGTGTCTCTTGCTTAAACAGTGACAAGTTTTGATGGATCTTTGAATTATAGGAAAGTTTCTCTCTTCACACTCCCCTGAGGGTGTCTTGTTTGCTTTTTCACCTTCACCTTGGAAGGCCGCCTTGCGTTTTGAAGTAGTTTGTTTGACATTTCAAATTTTGAAACTTCCAGTTAGTTGAAAAGTGAAGTCCTTTTTTTCAAAGTTAGCCTCATGACAACCCCTGCAGCCCACATGGTGGTACTGCCACCCCACAGTGTTAGGTGGGAACTTCCAGGATTTTGACCCAGCAACAATAAAGGAACTATTTGACGCAGTCTTAGTGGTGTCTGGCTCCTTATTTGCACCATGTCCATCACTCCTCTGCTCATTAACCTTTACTGGCTCCTGGTTAAGCAATGACTCCAAAGTTTAAAGTTTATTTATTAGTCACAACTAGGCTTACATTAACACTGCAAAGAAGTTACTGTGAAAATCCTCAAACCACCACACTCTGGCACCTGTTCGGGTACATCAAGGGAGAATTTAGCATGACCAATGTACCTAACCAGCACGTCTTTCGGACTGTGGGAGGAAACCAGAGCACCCGGAGGAAACCCACGCAGACATGGGGAGAATGTGCAGACTCTGCACAGACAGTGACCCAAGCTGGGAATCGAACCCGGGTCCCTGGCACTGTGAGGCAACAGTGCTAACCACTGTGCCACCATCCCACCCACAAAATGCTCAGCCTTCTTTTCAAATAACTCCATGGCCTCTGCGCTCCCTATCTGTAATCTCCACCAACCCCAAAGGGATATCTGTGCTCATCCAATCCTGGCCTCTTGGAGAACATTGATCGCTCCACCATTGGTGGCCGTGCCTTCAGCTGGGGTCCATTGTCTGGAAGTCCCTCCCTGTGTCTCTCCACCTCTCTTTCATCTCTTAAGACACTCCTTAGAGCCTTCCTCTCTTTTATACAACTAACTCAATATCTATATGGATTGGTGTCCAATTGTAACCTCATAAAAAAGAACCTTAGGATGTTCTAAGGGTCCGGATGGGATGTACCCCAGGTTGCTATGGGAGGCGAGGGAAGAGATTGCAGAGCCTCTGGCGATGATCTTTGCGTCGTCGATGGAGACGGGAGAGGTGCCGGAGGATTGCGGATGTGGTTCCTATTTTCAAGAAGGGGAATAGGGATAGCCCAGGAAATTACTGACCGGTGAGTCTAACCTCAGTGGTTGGTCAGCTGATGGAGAAGATCCTGAGGGACAAGATTTATGAGCATTTAGAGAGGTTTAGTATGCTCAAGAATACTCAGCATGGATTTTAGCAAGGCGTTCGATAAGGTCCCCCATGCAAGGCTTCTCGAAAAAGTGAGAGGGCATGGGATCCAAGGGGCTGCTGCCCTGTGGATCCAGAACTGGCTTGCCCAAAGGAGGCAGAGAGTGTGTATAGATGGGTCTTTTTCTAATTGGAGGTCGGTCACCAGTGGTGTGGCCCAGGGATCTGTTCTGGGATCCTTGCTGTTTGTCATTTTCATAAATGATCTGGATGAGGAAGTGGAGGGATGGGTTGGTAAGTTTGCCGATGACACGAAGGTTGGTGGGGTTGTGGATAGTCTGGAGGGATGTCAGAAGTTACAGAGGGGCATAGATAGGATGCAAGACTGGGCGGAGGAGTGGCAGATGGACTTCAACCCAGATAAATGCGTAGTGGTCCATTTTGGCAGGTCGAATGGGATGTAGGAGTACAATATAAAGGGAAAGACTCTTAGTACGGTAGAGGATCAGAAGGACCTTGGGGTCCGGGTCCACAGGACTCTAAAATCAGCCCCGCAGGTGGAGGAGGTGGTTAAGAAGGCGTATGGTGTGCTGGCCTTTATCAATTGAGGGATTGAGTTTAGGAGTCCGGGGATAATGATGCAGCTATATAAGGCCCTCGTCAGACCCCACTTGGAGTACTGTGCTCAGTTTTGGTCGCCTCATTACAGGAAGGACGTGGAAAAGATTGGAAGGGTGCAGAGGAGATTTACAAGGATGTTGCCTCAATTGAGTGGCATGCCTTATGAGGATAGGCTGACGGAGCTTGGTCTTTTCTCCTTGGAGAGACGTAGGATGAGAGGAGACCTAATAGAGGTATATCAGATGTTGAGAGGCATAGATCGGGTGGACTCTCAGAGGCTTTTGCCCAGGGTAGAAATGGCTGCTACGAGAGGACACCGGTTTAAGGTGCTGGGGTGTAGGTACAGGGGAAATGTTCGGGGGAAGTTTTTCACACAGAGGGTGGTGGGCGAGTGGAATCCGCTGCCGTCAGTGGTGGTGGAGGCAAACTCAATAGGGTCTTTTAAGAGACTCCTGGATGAGTACATGGGACTTAATAGGATGGAGGGTTATAGGTAGGCCTAAAAGGTAGGGATATGTTCGGCACAACTTGTGGGGCCGAAGGGCCTGTCTTGTGCTGTAGTTTTCTATGTTTCTATGTTTCTATTACATTAAAGGCCCCTTTATAAATACAAGTATAGTGTTGTTGTTGGTTGAAGGTGGTGGTGCTCTTGTTATTTGAGGCTTAAAGTTAAAGTTTATTTATTAGTGTCACAAGTAGGCTTACATTAACACTGCAATGAAGTTACTGTGAAAATCCCCTTGTCACCACACTCTGGCGCCTGTTCGGGTACACTGAGGGAGAATTTAACATGGCCAATCCACTTAACCAGCATGTCTTTCAGACTGTGGGAGGAAACCAGAGCACCCGGAGGAAACCCACGCAGACACGGGGAGAAGGTGCAGACTCCGCACAGACAGTGACCCAAGCCGGGAATTAGATCCCTGGCGCTGTGAGGCAGCAGTGCTAACCACTCTGCCACTGTGCCATGGAGTTCACGGGCTTATGGTGTTCTGCTGAAAAAAAACTTCACGGGGAGTGATGCTTCTGATCTTGGTTAAATAATAGTGTTTACCTGAAATAAATGAGGCACCTGCTCGAAAGAAATTTTCGAATATCTGAACTGCTGATGTGACTGTGTGAGATCTGAAATGACTTCTATTTTAAGTTGCTTTTTTTATTGACTGAAAGACCAGTCACATTAACATCCAATTACACATGAACAGGCACAATTTGTGGTAATCACACATACTGTAACGGCTCAGCGGTGTCCTAGCGACACAGAGAGAATGTATCCTGTAGGAGTCATAATAATTTATGTCTGGGAAGTGAATCAGGACTCGGCTAAGTGAGTAAGGAGAGTTTTGACGTCAAAAACCTGACCAAAGGTGATGACAATCACAACCTCCGTCAAGTTCTGTTCCTTTCAAAGATTTATTTGCTTGAAATGCAAATGTATGAATAATAGCAGAGATTCATTTAAGGGGAAGCTCAATGAGGGATGGCACGGTGGTACAGTGGTTAGCACTGCTGCCTTACATCATCAGGGACCCAGGTTCAAGTCTGGCCTCGGGTCACTGTCTGTGTGGAGTTTTCACTTTCTCCCCATGTCTGTGTGGGTTTCCTCCAGGTGCTCCGGTTTCCTCCCACAGTCCAAAGATGTGTGGGTTAGGTGGATTGGCCATGCTAAATTGACCCTAGTGTCAGTGGGGTAAATGTGTGGGGTAGCGGGAAGAGGGCCTGCATGGGATTGTGGTTGGTGCAGACTCGATGGGGCAAATGGCCTCCTTCTGTAATGTAGGGGTTCTATGAGGAAGCTATCATTAATTTCTACGAGGACATGAGGGTGGAAGGAGGAAAAGGGCATGGTGAGAGGGTGACATGAAGTAAGGTGGCAGTAGGCTCATTTGGAGCATGCACACTTATCAATCAGGCCGAATATCATTCTGTGTTGTCAATTCTACGTAAGAGTTGTATAGAAATGGAACTTGACAGAAGAATTGAGTGCTTGGAAAAAGAGGCCTATCTTTGATCTTCATGTACAGGGAGGAGGTATACTTATTGCTACCGTTTGGGGTTCAAGAAAGAGGGAACATCTTAGAAGAGTGTTAAATGGAAAGGCGGAGGAGCATGATCAGTGTTCAGTAGAACATAGGAGAGGCCAGCATTGAATAAAGGAGTGAGAGACCAGCATAAGGGTAATGGAATACTCATCCCTTGCCCTGATGAGTGCAGCTCCAACAACACTCAAGAAGTTCAACACTATTCAGAACACCACCATCTAGGGGTTCCCCTCCAAGTCACTCGCCATCCTGACTTGGAAATAAATCGCCATACCGTCACTGTCACTGGGTGGCACGGTGGCACTGTTGCCTTACAGCTCCAGGGACCTGGGTTCGATTCCCTGCTTGGGTCATTGTCTGTGTGGAGTCTGCACGTTCTCCCCGTGTCTGCGTGGGTTTCCTCCAGGTGCTCCAGTTTCCTCCCACAGTCCGAAAGACGTGCTGGTTAGGCGCATTGGCCATGCTAAATTCTCCCTCAGTGTACCCGAACAGGCACTGAAGTGTTGCAACTAGGAGATTTTCACAGTAACTTCATTGCAGTGTAAGTCTACTTGTCTCACTAATAAATAAACTTTTAAATCCTGGAATTCCCTCCCTAATAGCACAATGGATGTACCTACATCTGAGGGACTGCAGCAATTCAAGAAGACAGCTCATCACCATCTTCTCAAGGGCAATTAGGGGTGGGCAATAAATGCTGGCCTAGCCAGCGATGCTCACATCCTGTAAATGAATTTAAATATTGCAATAGCACTTGGTTATTTGAGAGTTAAGAGAGTTGCCAGGATGTACCAGAAAGGGATGGGAAAGAATTGGAAAGGTTTCCAGGGATTTGGCCTGTGCCAGAAGGAAAGACAAGTGTGGTGGAATGAAGGCAGTGTTAAGGCAATTCATTTTCGGGTGGGATGAATGACTTTAATGTATTAACTTGTCAGAAGGTGCTTCACAAGATGATCACCAAGCAAAATCTGTCATTGAGCCACACGAGGAGAAATTGGGCAGAACAAAAACTTGGTCAAAGAGCTAGGGTTTAAGGAGCATCCTAAAGAACAAAAAAGACGTGGAGAGGTTTAAGGCGGGAATTCCAGAGATGACCCCCTAGGAAGCTGCACTAAAACTAGAAATGTGAATTGGCTGAACACAGCGATCTTCTAGATTTTAAGGTTGAATATTTTTAAAGTTTATTTATTAATATCGCAAGTAGAATCACAGAATCCCTGCAGTACAGAAGGAGGCCATTCGGCCCATCGAGTCTGTACCGACCACAATCCCACCTAGGCCCTACTCCCGTGGACCCCATGCTTTTACCCTGCTCGTCCCACTGACACCTTTGGACTGTGGGAGGAAACTGGAGCACACGGAGGAAATCCACGCAGACACAGGGAGAATGTGCAAACTCCACACAGACAGTGACTTGAGTCTGGAATTGAACCTGGGACCCTGGCGCTATGAGGCAACAGTGCCACCGTGCCACTCACCGTGTAAGTAGGCTTACATTAACACTGCAATGAAGTTACTGTGAAAACCCCCTCGTCGCCACACTCTGACTCCCGTTTGGGTACACTGAGGGAGAATTTAGCATGGCCAATGCACCCAACCAGTAATTCTTTTGGACTGTGGAAGGAAACAGGAGCACCCGGAGGAAGCCCGCACAGACACGGGGAGAACGTGCAGGCTTGGTGGGTTGGAAGGTTGAAGGAGGTTGTGAGGTGGGAAGGGGGTAAGGTCATGGAGATATTGAAAAGAAGGATGGGAATTTTATTGTCAAAGCCTTGTTCAGCAAGGACTGACCCAATCGGGCATCTGTTGGCAATGACAATAACAGCTCAGCCCCAGGAAAGGTGCACCCAGCATCGAAAATAGACTCGATTCTTCCAAACATTCCCTCCTAAAAGTGACACTAAACAGGCAGCTGAATTGTCATTGTGCTTACAGAGAACCTGTCTCCCTCTGAAACATGGGCTAAAGTGCTGATTGAAGCATGAAATGAAGCCAAATGTTTTAATGAGCAGAAGGTCTCTGTCCTAGTGTAAGCCATGCTCGGGAAGCTCTTCATGACCATTAGTGAAACATTAGCATATTGAGCTCAGGCAGTTGTTAAAATGTAAGCTTTTATTGAGTAGTTAATACCCGCTGTCTAAGGCAAGTGGATAGAATAACTCTAATACTCATTTGATAGTGCGGTGATTTGTAACAGGTTGGGCTCCTGTTCCTAAATCTTTTGCTGAAGTAATCAGGTCAAATTTTCAATGAACATAAACATGTGTCTCCATTCTCTGTCATATTTTTCTTAGCTCATCTCAGGTTTAACAGTTAAGTCTAATCACAGTAAATTATTCCCCGGACAGTAACTTAGAGCTCTCTACTCCATCATTGCGGAAGCCAGGAGCTTTGATAGCTACAAATCATTTGGTACAGGCTTAACTACTGTTCAGATTTATTTAGAAGTAAAGTTGTATTAAGAAGCAAAATCAAATGGTTATGTTTACCTTATAAATGAGTTGGATTTACTGCATTGAATTGGTCTGGAGTCCTTCCAGTTTCTCACAGAGAGTCACAATGGTACATTGTTTATTTCAGAAGCTCTACTCATTCTGTCCTGTGTAGCGGCAGAAGGAATACAAATTTACAGAACAGGGAGGTAGAAAAACACCAGGTGCCCATTTCACAGGTGTAAAATGGGGGCAACTAGGGCCAATTTTGACCACCAACCCTTTGCACCCCGAGAATGCCTGATTAATATCTGACTACGAATGGGGTTGAGCCAGTTTTCAGTCAGCAACTGCAAGAACCAAAATAGATGTTGGCTCATTACAAATATTTCCCGCTGAGACATTGTCCTGCCCTGAGCAGACTAGGCACTGTTCCTGTATTTGCTACGAGTGGATGAAGCCTAGCAAGCAGCCCACACCAAAAAGACTGAGAATTTTTTTTAAAATGCGGAACCAAGGAGACCAGGATGGCTGCTTCTGACGCCATGGCAACTCCCAGGTCCCTTGCCATGGGTGGGCAGCCTTTTGATTTGTGATCGGCACTGGCAACTCACCCAAAACATTAAGGGGCATTCTGAGGACCAATTTATCATGATTCTTGAACCAGCTTCTGTTGGCAGGTATGATGAATGTGTCACCCAGATTATTAAAATTAAAGTTTATTTATTAGACCATAAGACCGTAAGGTACAGGAGCAGAATTAGGCCATTCGGCCCATCGAGTCTGCCCCGCCGTTTAATCATGGCTGATATGATCAGCATCCCCATTCTCTTGCCTTCTCCCCTTAACTCTTGATCCCTTATTGATCAAGAACCTATCTCTGTCTTAAAGACACGCAATGCCCTGGCTTCCATAGCCCTCTGTGGCAATGAGTTCCACAGATTCACCACCCTCTGGCTGAAGAAATTCCTCCTCATCTCAGTTTTAAAGGAGCGTCCCTTCACTCTGAGATTCTCTCCTCGAGTTCTAGTCTCTCCCGCTACTGGAAACATCCCCTCCACATCCACTCTATCTAGGCCTCTCAGTATTCTGTAAGTTTTAATTAGATCCCTCCTCATCCTTCTAAACGCCATCGAGTATAAGTCCAGACTCCTCAACCGCTCCTCATATGACAAACCCTTCATTCCTGGGATCATTCTTGTGAACCTCCTCTGGACCCTTTCCAAGACCAGCAAACCCTCCCTTAGGTATGGGGCCCAAAACTGCTCACAATATTCCAAACAGGGGTCTGACCAGAGCCTTATACAGCCTCAGCAGTACATCCCTGCTCTTGTAGTGTCACAAGTAGGCTGATTCTGGCCCAAAACAAACAATTTTTCCCTTGCTGATTTGTAAGGCTGCCTCTCCATTGAGGTGGAAGCAAGTTAAAAGTTTATTTAGTGTCACAACTAGGCTTACATTAACACTGCAAGAGAAGTTACTGTGAAAATCCCCTAGTCGCCACACTCCGAGGTCTGTTCAGGTACTCTGAGGGAGAATTTAGTATGGCCAGTGCACCTAACCAGACATCTTTGGACTGTGGGAGTGTGGTGAACCATTGTTGATTCCCACCAGGTAGTGCTGAGCCATGGTCTGGCCAGTACTATGAGTCTGTAGATATGTTACTGTTGGGGTTAGGGTTGGGCTGTTCTACCTGTTAATATAGTCCTTATGGTACACCCCAGTCGGCTCCGCCTCCTGGGAGAGGTATAAAGGTCACTGCTCTGCCTGGTGACCCTTTAGTCTGGGATCGTATACTGTATATAGTAGCTCTGTTATTGTTGGCAATAAAAGCCTTTATTTCCCGAGTACATCCAGCCTCTCGTGTGTTATATCGCGCATCAATTTTATTGCCAACAAGTAAATTCTTTTTTTAAAAAAAGAAAACATGGAGCAAATGCTTAAACCCGAATGGCTTACGTTGGACCCACGTGCGGCGGGAGCATCGAACACTTTCGACCACTGGTTGAAGTGTTTCCAGGATTACCTCGACGCCTCCACAGCGGTCACCGACGACGCCGACAGACTCCGGGTCCTCCACGCGAGGGTAAGCGACGCTGTATACCTAGCGATCCGTGGGGCCACTGACTACAAAGGGGCCCTCGAGCTTCTCAAGAAGCGATACAACAAACCGCCGAATGAGATCCATGCTCGATACCTTCTAGCCACTCGACGGCGGCAGCCCGGCGAAACGATGGAACAGTACGCGTGCGAGCTTCAGCAGCTAGCCAGAGCCTGCAACTGCAAGTCAGTGTTGGCAGACCAGTACATGAACGACCGAGCTCGAGATGCGTTCGTGGCGGGTATCGGCTCGTCGTACATCCGCCTTCGGCTGTTGGAGCAAGGTAACCTCGATCTCACTAAAACCATAGAGCTAGCTGATGCTCTAGAAACGGCCTCCAAAAGTCTGGCGATGTACCCCGACGACCACGTGGAGACAGCGTGGCAGGGGCAGTCGCAGACTCCACTTCATTCAGCGGGACCGAAAAACTGCGCGATTGCGTTCCCAGCCTCGGACCTGACGACGGCAGCAGCTCCAGGTGGCCCGCGGTGTTACTTCTGTGGGGGGGTGAAACACCCTCGGCAGCGATGTCCAGCTAAAGCGGTGTTGTGCTCCGCCTGCGGCAAGAAGGGGCACTATTCCAAGGTGTGCCGGTCCAAACTTCCATCCAAGAACAGCAGTGTGGCGTGTGACTCCCCGGAGCCGGCCTCCTTGTCTTCTGCGTCTTCAAGGTCTTCTACCACATGCGATTCCAGGACGTCGCCATTCCGAACGACGGAGTCGCAAGACACGTGCGACCTGCAGGGGCCGCAGGTTTTGGCGCCATCGTCCACGTGCGACCTATGGGGGCAGCCATTTTGGTCGGCACCGACCGCGAATGACCAGCAGGGGTCGTCATCAACCATCTCAGCTGCCTGCAGTTGCACCCACGAACCAACGGTGGCGTCGATCATCCTGGACCAGGCCAAGCCTCACAGACTCGACAAGTCCATGATGGACATACAGGTAAACAAACGCCCGATTTATTGTTTGTTTGACAGCGGGAGCACGGAGAGCTTCATTCACCCGGACACCATGAAGCGGTGTGGTCTCCAGATTCGGACTGTCAAGCAGACAATTTCGATGGCGTCAAGGTCCCGGTCTGTCACCGTGCTAGGGAGCTGCGTGGTAAATCTGACGGTGCAGGGCACGGTTTACGAGAACTTCAGGCTCCTTGTGTTACCGCACCTTTGCGCGCCAATACTCCTAGGACTAGACTTTATGGTCCACTTGAAGAGTGTAACCCTGCAGTACGATGGGCCACTCCCTCCGTTTTCAGTGGGAGACCCACAGCCTCTAAATTGCCCAACGCGCTCCACATGTAGTCTCTCAACGCTTAAGATTACCACACCCTCCCTATTCCAGAATCTCGTGCCAGGCTGCAAGCCCATCGCAACAAAGAGCAGGCGTTACAGTGCTGAGGATCGGATCTTCATTCGATCTGAAGTTCAGCGGCTCCTCAAGGAAGGGATCATCCAACCTAGCGCTAGTCCTTGGAGAGCACAAGTCGTGGTGGTTAAGAATGGGAACAAACCCCGGATGGTCATAGACTATAGTCAGACCATTAATAGGTACACGCAGCTGGATGCGTATCCCCTCCCGCGCATATCTGACATGGTCAACCAGATTGCGCAGTACTGGGTGTTCTCCACCATCGACTTAAAATCCGCTTATCACCAGCTCCCCATTCGCCCAGAGGACCGACAATACACGGCCTTTGAGGCGGATGGTCGCCTGTACCATTTTTTAAGGGTTCCTTTTGGTGTCACGAATGGGGTCTCGGTCTTCCAGCGTGCTATGGACCGAATGGTGGACCAGAACGGGCTGCGGGCTACCTTCCCGTACCTGGATAACGTCACCATCTGCGGCCATGACCAGCAGGACCATGATGCCAACCTTCTTAGATTCTTACGCGCTGCATCTCGCCTGTATCTGACCTACAACAGGGAGAAGTGTGTATTTCGCACGCGCCGCCTAGCTATCCTCGGATACGTGGTGGAAAACGGGGTCCTTGGCCCTGATCCAGACCGTATACGTCCTCTCCTCGAACTTCCCCTGCCCACTAGCGTCAAAGCACTGAGAAGATGTTTAGGCTTCTTCTCATACTACGCACAGTGGGTTCCCAATTACGCGGACAAAGCCCATCCGCTCATCAAGTCTACCTCTTTTCCCCTAGCAACAGAGGCTCGCTTAGCCTTTGCAAGAATAAAAGCCGACATCGCGAAAGCCACGATGCACGCTATCGATGAGTCCATCCCCTTCCAGGTGGAGAGTGATGCATCTGATTTCGCCCTGGCCGCCACACTTAACCAGGCGGGCAGGCCCATCGCCTTTTTCTCTCGCGCCCTCCAAGGCCCTGAAATTCGACATTCGGCGGTGGAAAAGGAGGCCCAGGCCATTGTGGAGGTCGTTCGGCATATCCTGACGGGCGAGAGGACACGGTCTCGATTCGAGATCTGGCGCCAGCAGGGGGCTTGGAAACCCCTGTCGCTCCCACACCTCCTGTTAGGGACCCCCCAACCATTATTTCCCCTCCTGATACGGCGCGGGCAGTATCGGGACCACCACTTAACCCTCTTACTCCCGTGTACAGCTTGCCTGAGTCCAGGAGATGGTCGCCACTTCAAGGCGTGCCCGAGTTCAGCAGATTGTCACCACCTCGGGGTCTACCGGCCCGTGAGGCACTGGAGGAGTCGCTGGACACCGCCTTGGAGAGAACATCACCGCGATTGCCTGAACCGGTGTCATCGCCGGTGTTGAGGAGGTCACAGCGACGGTGCGGTCCCCCAGACCGTTTGAACTTATAGACAGATGAACAATTGTTCTGTGTTTTGTACCCCGCCGGCCTTTGTTTTCAAAGGAGGGGTGAATGTGGTGAACCATTGTTGGTTCCCACCAGGTAGTGCTGAGCCATGGTCTGGCCAGTACTATGAGTCTGTAGATATGTTACTGCTGGGGTTAGGGTTGGGCTGTTCTACCTGTTAATATAGTCCTTATGGTACACCCCAGTCGGCTCCGCCTCCTGGGAGAGGTATAAAGGTCACTGCTCTGCCTGGTGACCCTTTAGTCTGGGATCGTATACTGTATATAGTAGCTCTGTTATTGTTGGCAATAAAAGCCTTTATTTCCCGAGTACATCCAGCCTCTCGTGTGTTATATCGCGCATCAGGGAGGAAATCAGAGAACCTAGAGGAAACCCACGCAGACACGGGGAGAACATGCAGAGTCCGTATAAACAGTGACCCAAGCCAGGAATCAAACCGGGTCCCTGGAACAGTGATGCAGCAGTGCTAACCATTGTTCCACCGTGCTGCCCATTGCTTGCCCAGTTAATTATGCCAAGCACAAAAACAGCACCGACATCTCAACCCATAACAATGCAAGTCACAATGGATCTCTAGATGGTTGCTTAAGAATGATGGGAGCCCAGGGCTATATGGATCCAGTAGGATCACCCAAACCTGTTCATAATATCGACAAAGCCAAATGTGAAAAACATACTGATCGGGGGATTAACATTTAAAACACTCCTTCTCCTTTCAAAGATCATCTTTAACCTGATCAGTTCTTGACCAAAACTTTCTGGGGAAGACGAACCATCGCTGAGCAGTCATGGTCATTGTTGAAGAAATTGCTCAAAGTCCATCATACCTTCACTCATGAGATAAACACATTTGACAGGACAAGCGTTTCGCAAACTGCCTCAACCAAGTCTGAAAATTAAGGAGCGGTTGAGGAGTCTGGGTCTATACTCGATGGAGTTTAGAAGGATGAGGGGGGATCTAATTAAAACTTACCGAATACTGAGAGGCCTAGATAGAGTGGATGTGGAGAGGATGTTTCCACTAGTGGGAGAGACTAGAACTCAAGGAGAGACAATCTCAGAGTGAAGGGACACTCCTTTAAAACTGAGATGAGGAGGAATTTCTTCAGCCAGAGGGCAATGAGTAACATTTAGGTTCAAAATGTTCTCAGAGTCAAGATGATTTATCATTGGTTGTAGGAGCAGTCTTTCTGTGCTGCGCGATACTGCACCACATCCAATTGGGGAGATCCCAAATTTGAGCTGGTTGGCGCTGAGTCAGTTGAAGTCAATCAGAGTTGGTGGTTCAGTTGGGTTTTAGCTGTTCTGGCTGAGGGGTAGGGGAAACCCAAAGCAGCAGCTTGTTCCTGATCATTAACCAGCAGAGCTCTGCTAGCATGTGCAACCTGGGTGTGTAGAGGACTGGTTAAAGCTCTGATGCCTCAATGGAAAGTAGCCTTTGGACAAAATGGGTGCAATTTAAACTCAACCGGCTTCACACGAAGCATACAGGGTCAGGCGAATGTTGATTGGCAGGTAAATCAAGCTGTAGAGACATTCAGCATGGAAGCAGGCCCTTCGACCCAACTCATCCAACCAGATTTCCTAAACTGAACTAGTCGCACTTGCCTGTGTTTGGCCCATATCCCTCTAAACCTTTCCCTATCCGTGTAACTGTCCAAATGTCTTTTAAATGTTGTAATTGTGCCTGCCTCTACCACCTCCTCTGGCAGCTCATTCCGTGCACCCACCACCCTCTGTGAAAAAGTTGCCCTTCGGGTCCCCTTTAACCATCTTTAAACAATGCCCTCTAGTTATGGATTCCCCTACCCTGGGGAAAAGACCTTGTCTATTCCCCTTCTCTATGCCCCTCATGATTTTAGAAACCTTTATAAGGTCACCCCTCATCCTCCTACGCTCCAGGGAAAAAAGTCCCAGCCTATCCAGCTTCCCCTTATAATTCAAACCTTCCAGTCCCGGTAACATCATTGTAAATCTTTTTTTGTGCCCTTTCCAGTTTAATAACATCCTCCCTTCCTGTAGCAGGGTGACCAGAATTGTACGCAGTGCTGCACACATGGCCTCACCAGTGATTGTACCCGATCGTGCTGATTTGCCGCAGTGTGTGTCTCACCACCCGCGCCCCCGCCAAGTTCTCCAGCAGCAGTACATCACCAATGCAATCAGTGATCACTTGTTACACACTCGCCGAGAAACACATTGTTCTGAGGAAGGGTGGGAAATAAATTGAAACAGAAATTACTCTTTGATTTGCACAGCATCCAAGGGTAAGCAAAAGCCTGAAAGAATCACTTAGTGCAGGAAGCTGTAGGTTCATTAATTTGTTCAAACTCCCCTGATAGAATCTGTGTATGTTTGGCATGCACATGGTTATAGAGGAACCACAGTTACATCTAGTTCCATTCTGCACTGTAATGTTAATGGAGCGAGGGAGCAGTGTTTAGAAGTAATCGCCTCTTCACTCAGTGATGTGAATCTATTTGGAAACAGATTTTAATTGCATTTCTGATCTTCTAAATGAATCACTTTACACAAAGTTTTGTCACTGACGCTACAGCAGCTTATTTGACACAACCTTAGCAGTTGCAGTCACGGAGGGTGAGATCACAGCAACCCCCCCGCACCGCCCCCCTCCTACACCCCCCCACCCCCACCCCCCCCACCCCCCCACCCCCCCCCCCCACCCCCACCCCCCCCCACCCCACCCCCACCCACCCCCCCACCCCATCAAGACAGGCTAAAAAGATGTGTATTGCTATCAGTTTCTGCTCTGATAGCCAAGTCCCGCACACACGAGGATGGCCTCAACCGGGATATTGGGTTCATGTCCCACTATTTGTAACCCCCACAGAGTTTCACTGGCTGTCTTGTCTGGAGACAATACACATCTTTTTAGCCTGTCTTGATGCTCTCTCCACTCATGCTGTTTTGTTTCTTAAAGCCTTGATTAGTTGTAAGTATTCGCATTCCAACCATTATTCATGTAAATTGAGTTTGTGTCTTTATATGCTCTGTTTGTGAACAGAATTCCCACTCACCTGAAGAAGGGGCTTGCAGCTCCGAAAGCTTGTGTGGCTTTTGCTACCAAATAAACCTGTTGGACTTTAACCTGGTGTTGTTAAACTTCTTACACTGCCACTGAGCCAGACACAAACACATTTCCCAGACTCATTCACTCACTCATTCACTCTCTCTCACACTCATCCACTCACTTCTCCACACACACACTCACTCACTTCTCCATGCTTTCTCACTCTCACCCACTCTCTCCCTCTCCCACACTCACTCATTCACTCTCTCTCACACACTCATTCGCTCACTTCTGCACATTTTCTCACTCTGTCACTCACTTCTCCACACTCTCCCACTCTCACTCTCCCACACCCCTGGGCAGCAGATATTGTCACCTAAACCATGCATCCTTCAACCACACTCCCCCACCGCATCCAGCCTCTCCTGGCCTGGCAGCGTGGTTTTCCAGCATGGAGTCTCTCCCGACCCCAGCTGGCCCAGCACAGCAGCTCTCTCTCTCTCTCTCTTCTCCCCTCACCTTCTCCTCTCCCCCTCTGCCTCCTCTGGAGCCCACTTGCTGCCACAAGTGTTGTTGCTCCTCCAATCACAGGCTGCCTTTCTCCCACATTTGCTGCTGAAATGCCTGTGATTGGGAGGTCAGGTTCTATGGGAATTTTCCACTACGCTTGACAGAATTTTGAAAACTACTTCTGGCGGCATGGTACGGTGGTTAGCACTGCTGCCTCACAGCGCCAGGGACCCAGGCTTGATTCCCGGCTTGGGTCACTGTCTGTGTGGAGTTTGCACGTTTTCCTCGTGTCTGCGTGGGTTTCCTCCGGGTGCTCTGGTTTCCTCCCACAGTCCAAAGATGTGCAAGTTAGGTGGATTGACTATGCTAAATTGACCCTTAATGTCAGGGGGACTAGCTAGGGTAAATGCATGGGGCTATGGGGATAGGGCCTGGGTGGGATTGTGGTCGGTGCAGACACGATGGGCCAAATGGCCTCCCTCTACATTGTAGAATTCTATGATTCTGGCAGCCAAAGTGGGGCTCTGCCTGGGCCACATCTGGCCCACGGGGTGTGTGTTGGACAAGCCTGTGTTAAATCATAGAAGGACACAACACAGAACATTTGACCCAAGTCGACTGGCTAAATATTTAATAACACAATCTATTAATTCCATCAAATGATGAGTGAAGCAGATAAAATTTCCATTTTAAGGCTTTCACCATCTGGTTAGCATCCCACACACCTCCATAGCTAAACTCCCCCTCCTTTACAGTTGGGCTATGTTTAACACTCATAGGAATACAGGAACAGGAATATTAATTAATAAATATTAACAGGAGCCCCTTGAACCTGTTCTGTATTTATTTGGATGAGGGTTTCCCAAACCTTTCCAGCCACAGAACCCTTTGAACCATCACATTCTGGAGAAGCCAGCCTCTGAGGGAGATATCAGCTTGATCTACCCTGGAAGGCAGTTTGGGAAAGCCTGATTTAGATCGTGGCTTATCTGTATCATGACATGACACAGTTAAGAAAGCCCACCAACGTCTTTGCTTCCTCAGGAGGCTAAGGAAATTTGGCATGTCCATCACGGCTCTCACCAACTTTTACAGATGCACCATAGAAAGTATTCTTTCTGGTTGTATAACAGCTTGGTACAGCTCCTGCTCTGCCCAAGACTGCAAAAAACTACAATGGGCCGTGAACCATTGCGCAAACCAGCCTCCCATCCATTGACTCTGTCTACACTTCCTGTTGCCTCGGAAAAGCAGCCAGCATAATTGAGGACCCCACACATCCCCGACATTCTCTCTTCCACCTTCTTCCGTCGGGAAAAAGATACAAAAGTCTGAGGTCACATACCAACCGACTCATGAACAGTTTCTTCCCTGCTGCCATCAGACTTTTGAATGGACCTACCTCGCATTAAGTTGATCTTGCTCTACACCCTAGCTATGACTGTAACACTACATTCTACACTCTCTCCTTTCCTTCTCTATGAACGGTATGCTATGTTTGTATAGTGCGCAAGAAACAATACTTTTCATTGTACCCAAAACATGTGACAATAATAAATCAAATCGAAACATCATCTACCTACCATGGTTTCCTAACCCTTGTCCAACAAAAAAACCTGTCAAGCTCAGTTTTGAGGTAGGGCTGTTACAAATGGAGCGGATAGAACTGCAACGCGCTGATTCCCTTCATACCTCTTGGAAGCAGGACCATCATTCATGCAAGATCCAAAGTATAATATCACTGATTCTCACAGTATAACATAATTGGCAAAGATGTTCAGTGTGAAATTAGGAACGTCACTCAATATTGCTGGCCAGCTTCACACACTTCAGCCACAAGTTGGCATCAAATTAGGAGGCACGGTGGCACAGTGGTTAGCACTGCTGCTTCACAGCACCAGGGACCCAGGTTCAATTCCCGCCTTGGATGACTGTGGGATTTGGACATTCTTCTCGTGTCTGCGTGAGTTTTTCCTTTGGGAGCTCTGGTTTCCTCCCATAGGTGTGTAGGTTAGGTGGATTGGCCATGGTAAACTGTCCCGACATCCCAAGCTGTGTAGGTTAGGGGAATTAGCGGGGCTAATAAGTGGGGTTACAGGGATAGGGCCTGGGTGAGATGCTCTACCGGAGAGTCGGTGCAGACTTGATGGACTGAATAGCCTCCTTCTGCACTGTAGGGACTCTATGTATGTTCTATATATCGAACAGCAAATGCCCTGTTATCAACAAACACCTCGCAAGCAAAGCTATAGATACTGAAAGTTCGAAGGTGTGACGGAGCTATGAGTTCCCATTGGATGTTGACTCGAGTTGTAGCGGCTAATTCAACGTGGAGCGATTGGCTTGATGTTCTTGGATGTGTTGGAGCTTCAAGCATCATGTATTTTGAAATATTTTACTGAATCCTGAGACCTTGTGTTGAGATGTTATGAAAAGGAAAAGCCATTTCACTTTACTTTCTGCTGCTGGGAAAACGACAATTTTCAAACCTTAATGTTGGTGGCAGAGTGTGTAATTTGAGTTTCTCTGAAGCGCTAATCTTTTGCCAGTTTTCCTGCCTTATACCGTTACGAGTTGGAAAAGTCCCTGAATGCTGCCTCACAAGGTAACCCTGCCTGCGGGTGCCGCGAGTGAGTGGGAGCAAATGTAAATGGTCACTGCTCAATGTCAAAGGACTGCCATTCTTGGTCTGGCAGTCAATCACTTTGATCTTTTCACTGCAGTGGGACATTCGCTCAAACAAAAATCTCAGGTGACGCTTCCAGTGGAGTCCCGCACTGTCAAAGGTGCCCCGCACAGTCAGAGGCGCCATATATTGCAAGACCTTAGCATTTCTTCACACTGCCCTCTGTTGGGGAGGTGTAAATACAGTTAGATCAATAATGGCGGCCTGTTGAGCATGTGTATTCAGTGCAATGGACAGCAGAAAGACAATGAGCACGCTGGGATGCAATTCCCCTTACATTTCATTTGAGAAATTAATGACTAAAGAACATTTTGATACATTTACCAGAATTCTACCGCCTTGCCCGCCCGAGGCTCATAAGATCCCTCCTGAGGCCAACGGAGAATGCCACTCTGCAAGCCTTGCCCGTCCAAATTCCGGGGCGAGCATGCCGGTAAAACTCCAGCCATTGGGCGGGATTCTCCAGTCGCTCTTGCCCCAAGGCTGGAAATTCCCGCCCGAGGTCAATGGACCTTTGCATGGTCCATGTCCTGCCCGCTACAATTCCCATGGCAGGCGGGGCAGGAAAATTCCGCCCATTGTCTGAACTTCTAAAGTTGACTTTGAAGAAGTGAGCGCAATTTGAAAGATCGCTCTGTGTTCACATTGTATTCAGGTACACAATGAGTCACCAACTCAGTCAATGAAAAAGCGGCACTGAAGACTTATTTGGGGGCAATGCAGAAATTCAACCCTAAAAAGGAAGACTGGTTTAACTACAAATAAGTTGTTAATAAATTACAAAGTCTTATTCAAGAGACACTGTTCTGTAACCAACACCCTCCCAACCTGGTGGCAGAAGGGATTCAAAGCTCACAACTCCAATATAATGCTGGAAGACTAAGAAAAAGAAAAAACTTGAGTGGAAATTCTGACCTGAGAAAAGTTCTGAACAGAAGCTGAAGATGCTGAGAAAAGTCAGCAGGAAATATTCCAGAGAAAGCAGCCTGGAAGCTGAAGGCAGAGATTTTTACTGCAGCCGAAGACTCCACTCAATCTCCCTTGAAGGTCTAGCTTTAGAACACAGCCTTCAGAACACAGAGTGCACAGAACCTATGAGGGTGAGCTAAATCTTTTAATGTTCCAAGCTGCAGCTATCCCTGACAATTCTTGTACCAATCAGGTGTCAGAAACAGCCTTTGAACAAAACCCATCACTAAAACACAATTTTGCAGTTGGAGCCCCAAATATGTGATATCTGAACTCATAAAATCAAAACAAAATTAAATCTCTCAGGATATGGAGATGCTTCATTGTGATTTAAACAACTTGAGTGAGTGGGCAAATGCATGTCAGATGCAATATAATATGGATAAATATGAGGTTGTCCACTTTAGTAGCAAAAACAGGAAGGCAGCTTACTATCTGAATGGCTATAGTTTCAGAGAGGGAATGAGTAGCGAGACCTGGGTGCCCTTGTACACCAGTCACTGAAAGTAAGCATGCAGGTGCAGCAGGCTGTAAAGAAGGCAATTGAGATGTCGGCTTCATAGCAAGAGGATTTAAGTACAGAAGCAGGGATGTCTTGCTGCAGGACCTTGGTAAGACCATGCATGGAGTATTGTGTGCAATTTTGGTCTCCTTATCTGAGGAAGGAAGTTCTTGCTCTCGAGGGAGTACAGCGCAGGTTTACCAGACTGATTCCTGGGACGGCGGGACTGACGTATGAGGACAGACTGAGCTAGTTAGGGTTATATTTGCTGGATTTTAAAAGAATGAGGGGGGGATCTCATAGAAACCTATAAAAAATTCTAACACGATTGGGCAGAGTAGATGCAGGAAGGATGTTCCTGATGGTGGGGGTGTCCAGGACCATGGGTCTGAGGATACAAGGTAAACCAATTAAGGACTGAGATGAGGATGTCTTCACCCAGAGCGTGGAGAGTCTGTGGAATTCATTACCACAGAAAGCAGTTGAGGCTAAAGATTGTATGTTTTCAAGAAGGAGTTAGATATAGCTGATGCACATCAATTTAGACACGAGGCTCGAAGCTCAGTAAATGAAGGCTTTTATTAACTATTAATGAAGCTACTAGAACTTATATACACTATCCCAGACTGAAGGGGTCCCGGCCAGAGCAGGGACTCTTATACCTCTCCCAGGAGGCGGAGCCCGACTGGGATGTGCCACAACACTATCATACAAAGGTGTAACAACCCCACCCTAACCCAACAGCAACAATAGCACAATCCAACAGTAACATATGTACATCCTTGTAGTCCTGGCCAGCCCCTGGCTCAGCACTATCCAGTGGGAACCAACGATGGTTCACCACAATAGCACTTGGGCCGAGAGAGATCAAAGGATATGGGGGAGCAGGGAGAGAACGGGACAGGTTACTGAATTGAATGATCAGCCATTATCACAATGATTAGCAGAGCAGGCTCGAAGGGCTGAATGGCCTACTCCTGCTCCTATTTTCTATGTTTCTATGGGAACATTGTGACTGTCCAACTTGGAAAACAAAGAGCTTACATTTAAATTTAAATGCCTCATTACTCAGAAAAGCAACCCGTTGGAAAAAGAAAGTTGTCAGCCAGCCAATCCAAACTGCCATTGTTAAAAAAGTTTTTTCAAAGAGCAGACCATTGCAGAGCCGACTGGAACTGGCAAGGGTGGGAAATCCCTTCTGGCACAATCAACAGCACTGCCATCTTGAAAGCCTGTAAACTCTTAAAACTGTACCCACACTAAAAACCTTTAACATTCATCAGAATTCAAGACTTTCAACCAAGTGTGGATCAACTCAAGGGACAAAGCCAGCAGAAAATGTGACAAAGGCAAAATACTGTGGATGCTGGAATCTGAAACAAAAAACAGAAAATGCTGGAAAATCTCAGCAGGTCTGATATCATCTGGCCTGGCACCTGGGCCATGTCCAGCAGGCAGTTCCAGGGGCGGGGCCTATGGGAGCAGGGCCTAAAGGGACAGGGCATGAAGGGGCAATCTGATCGGGGGAGGTGGGGGGCGGGGGGGGACCCACAGCCGCTTTGCAATGCGATCGCATCGGGGTGAAGGGGGGGCATTGTGGGACTCACGATCAGCTGCAGGCCCCTGCGATTTTGGGGGGAGGGGTTGGTTCAGACTGGCTGCAGCAGCAGGGGCTTGACAGCTCTCTCTCTGTCTGTCAAATCCCTGCTGCTGAAATTGAGCACGCGCAGCATCAAAGGTCTGCACATGTGCAGTAGTTCCCTCTACAGGCTGGCTGGTGAATTAAGCCCAGTCCACTGCCTGCAGCAGCTAGGAACAGTCTACACCACTTTTTCAATGACTAAAGGTGAGATTGGGAATGAAAACTCACCCAAAAAGCAGATCAGGAACTCTCCCATTTTTGTGCTAGCTGGACACTTAGAATCAATCTCGTAAAGATTTCACCCCACATTTCCAAAGAGATTATGCAAACGGATGAAAATTAAATTTCTAGAACAGCAAACAAAAGGAGAAGTCTTCACTGAAAAGCATGAGATGTTTCAAGAACAATTGGCAGATGGTAATTACTGAATGTGAACTTGAAGGATAGCACAGAGGATTTATATTCTGCCAAGAATAGACTGATGTGGAGATGCCGGCGTTGGACTGGGGTAAACACAGTAAGAAGTTTAACAACACCAGGTTAAAGTCCAACAGGTTTATTTGGTAGCAAAAGCCACACAAGCTTTCGAAGCTCTAAGCCCCTTCTTCAGGTGAGTGGGAATTCCCACTCACCTGAAGAAGGGGCTTAGAGCTTCGAAAGCTTGTGTGGCTTTTGCTACCAAATAAACCTGTTGGACTTTAACCTGGTGTTGTTAAACTTCTAAGAATAGACTGATCAGTATTGAGAATCAACTTTACATGTACAGAAGAGCCTGATAAGGAAAAAAGGAGAACTCTTTTTGTTCACTTTTTGAACGCGAGAGAACTTGAAATGCTTAAATATTGAACTTGTACAAACAAAGACTCACCTTCAACTATAATTTTGTGAGGTGTTCTGAACAAGCTGTTCCAGTACAGCTACAACACTGGCATCTACCTCGCAATGTGAAAAATTGCCCAGGTATCCTTTCCATAAAAGGCAGGACAACCACAACCCAGTCCATTGCCGCCCTATCAGTCTACTCTCCATCATTAACCTAATGATGGAAGGACTCATCATTAGTGCTATCGAGTGACTCTTGACATTGAGGCAGCAGTTGACCAAGTGTGGCGTCATGGAGCCCGAACCAAACTGGAGCGAATGGCAATCAGGGGGAAAACCAGCTGCTGGTTGGAGTCGTACCTGCACAAAGGAAAATGATTGCAGTTGCTGGAATGTCAGTTACCTCATTCCTGGGACATCACAGCAAGCATTCCTCAGGGTGGTGACCTAGGCCCAACCATCTCCAGCTGTTTCATCAATGACCTTCCCTCCATCCAAAGGTCAGATGTGGGGATTTTCATTCATGATTTTCAGCACCATTTGCAACTCCTCAGATACTGAAGCAGTCCATGTCCACAAGCAGCAAGACCTGGACAACATTTGGGTTTGGGCTGTTAAGTGACAAGTAACATTTGTGCCACACAAGTGCCAGGCAATAACCATCTCCAATAAGAGAGAATTTAAATATCTAGGTCAACATTTATTGACCATCTCGAGAAGGTGGTGGTAAGCTGCCTTCTTGAACCATTGGAGTCCATGTGGTCTAAGTGCTCCCACAGTGCTGTTAGGGGAGGGAATTCTAGGATTTTGACCTTGAGAAAGTGAAGGAACAGCAATATATTTCCATGTCAGGATGGTGAGGGCGTGGAGGAAAACTTCCTGGTGATGGTGTTCATGTGTCTGCTACCCTTGTCCTTCTAGTTGGCAGCGTTCATGGGTTTGGAAGGTGCTCTGAGGAACCTTGGTGAGCTGCTGCAGTGCATCTTGCAGATGGTACACACAGCTGCTACTGTGCGTCAATGGTGGAAGGAGTCAATGCTGAAGGTGATGGATGTGGTGCCAATCAAGTGGGGCCGCTTTGTCCTCGATGGTATGGAGTTTGAGTGTTGTTGGAGCTGCACTCATCCAGGCAAGTGTAGAGTATTCCATCACACTCCTGACTTGTGCCTTGTAGATGGTGGACAGGCTTTGAGTGGCCGAGAGTGGAGTTACTTGCCGCAAGATTCCTAGCCTCTGACCTCTTTTTTTAGCCATAGTATTTATATGGCTAGACCAGTTCAGTTTCTGGTCAATGGGAACCTCCAGGATGTTGAGAGTGGGAAATTCAACGAATGTCAAGGGACTGTAAAGCACTTTGGGATAATTATTATTTAGTGAATGAAAAGTATCCAAAACCATACTGTAGCCTCCTCATTTGCTGAGATTAAATCTGCCATTGGTCTGTAGAGGAGATACTCCTCGGTAATGGGCAGCATTGTTTGTGCCTTTCCACATTCATCAGGGGTTTGTACCAAGAGCCCAGTGGTGCTGGTTGGCTGCAGAGGGGTCCTGCCCTGTCCTGAACCTGTTAGGCAAGGACCACAGTTGCCATGGCAATTCATAGCCTGCCAATCGACACATGGAGTTTGTTGCAAAAAACTTATTAGAGACTTCTGTTTGCCATTCCTTCCACCAAAGGGTGGCTGCGGGTAGATCTTGCTCAGGAGGTTTCTTTAGGATGTCCTGAGGTCATTAAAATCAGTATAAATGTAGACTACTTCCTGCTTTGACCATCGAACCACATAGAGAGAAAATGTTCAGGTACCAAAATGTGCACAAGAACATAATCCTCATCGATTCTTAGCTAAATCGAATTTTCAGTTTTCAGGCTTTTTAGAGAGTGGTACATTAAATCTTGAGGCTCTGTAGTTAGTAAGACAATATTGTATTTCTCCCACAAGAAGCTTTTGATTGTATTACTGGCTTATTTGTTCTCCTCGGTCTAGCCAAGATCAGTCATGATGAACTCGCTCAGTCACAGGAAGTATTTTCTTACACGGAGAGTTATGAACAGCTAGAGTTGGATTGTCAGGAAACTGGTTGAAGACAAGACCTTGAACTGATTTATGAAGCAGTTAAATCTTGCACGGGAGGTTGCCATTTTCCAAGGATGAGATCATGTGTTGAGAACATCTCTGTTACATAATGACTCAACACAGGTTACACTCAGAGACTGAACAAACTTTCATTGATAAAGTGTCTTTAATAACTCCAGGATGTCCCAAAGCCCTTTATAGCCAATGAAGTACTTTTGAAGCACAGTCAATCTTGTAATGTGGGCAATGTGGCAGCTACTCTGTGCACAGCAAGCTCCCATGAAACAACATAGAAACATAGAAGATAGAAGCAGGATGAGGCCATTTGACTGCGTGGGGAGGGTTTGGTTCAGGCTGGCTGCAGCAGCAGGGGCCTGTCAGACCCCTGCTGCTGAAATTGAGCATGTGCAGCATCAAAGGTCTGCACGTGCGCAGTAGCTCCCTCTACAGGCTGGCTGGTCCACCATTCATCACAATCATGGCTGATCATCCAACTCAATAGTCTAATCCTGCTTTCCCCTCATAACCTTTGATCCCATTTGCTCCAAGTGCTATATCTAGCCGCCTCTTAAATACATTCAATTTGATAATAACCAAATCAGCTGTTTTTTGAGGGATAAATGGTGTTCAGAACTCCCTCTGCTCTTTTATTAAAGTACCCTGTGATCTTTTACATCAGCTTGGTTTGTTTTCACTTGAACATCGGAGGCTGAGGGGCGACATGATTAGAAGATTACAAAACCATGAGAGGCAGGGATAGAATGGATAGTTGGAGTCTTTTTCCCCCAGGGTAAAAACCTCAATTACTAGGGGACATAGGTTTAAGGTAAAAGGGGGGAAATTTAAAGAAAATGAGAGAGGCAGGTTTGTTTTTTACAACGAGCGTGGTAAGTCCTGGAATGTGTTGCCAGAGGAGGTGGTAGAAGCTGATACAATAGCAACGTTTAAGAGGCATCTTGACAGATACATGAATAGGCAGCGAATAGAGGGATACGGACTGCATAGAGGCAAAAGGTCTTAGTTTAGAAAGGCTTCATGTGTCAGCACAGGCTTGGTAGGCCGAAGGGACTGTTCCTGTGTTGTACTGTTCTTTGTTCTTTTTCCATTTGCAAGGGCAGTTGGAGCCTCAGTACCAAGTTTCATCCAAAAGTTGTCACCACTGACCGTACTCCATTTGGAATGTCAGCCCAGGTTTTATTCTCAAGTCACCGGAGTGGATCGTGAACCTACAACCATCCAGCCCGGGGTAGAAGGGCTAGGATTGGAAAGCTGAGAGTCAAACCAAGCAAGAGAAGTGCCACACAACAAGACAATTGGAGAGAGATATGCAGGCATTTGGAAAGACTGGGTTTGATTAGGAATACTCAGCATGGCTTTGTGCATGGGAGAACATGCCTTACATATTTGTTAGCGTTCTTTGATGAAGTGACCAGGAAGGTTGGTGAGGGCAGGGCAGTAGACGTAGTCCATATGGACTTCAGTCAGTCCTTTGACAAAGTTCCACATGGTAGGCTGCTCTGGAAGGTTAGATCGCGTGGAATCCAGGGAGAGCTGGCAAATTGGCTATACAATTGGCTTGATGGTAGGAAGCAGAGGGTAATGGTGGAAAGATGCTTGTCGGACTGAAGGCCTGTGACTAGTGGTGTGCCTCAGGGGTCAGTGCTGGTCCCCTTGCAGCTTGTTATATATATCAATGACTTGGATGAGAATATACAAGGCATGATGAGTAAGTTTGCAGATGACACTAAAATAGGTGGTATGGTAGACAGTGAGGAAGGTTATCAAGAATTGTAGCAGGATCTTGATCAGCTGGGGAAGTGGGCTGAGAAATGGCAAATGGAGTTCAGTCCAGATAAGTGTGAGGTGTTGCATTTTGGAAAGTCAAATCATGGTAGGACTTTTACAGTGAATGGTAGGGCCTTAGGGAGTATCATGGAACAGAAGGACCTTGGAGTTCAGGTGCACAGCTCTCTAAAGATGGAGTCACAGGTAAATAGGGCACTGAATGCAGCTTTTGGGATGCTGGTCTTCATCATTCAGGGCATTGAGTATATAAGTTAGGAAGTTATGTTGCAGTTTTACAGGACGTTGGTGAGGCCACACCTGGAGTATTGTGTTCAGTTTTGGTCATCTTGCTATAGGATAGATGTTATTAAACTGGAGAGAGTGCATAAGAGATTGACAAGGATGTTGCCAGGACTCAAGAGACTGAGCTGTAGGGGGAGATTGGACAGGCGAAGAACTTTTTTCTTTGGAGCATAGGGGACTGAGGGGTGATCTTATAGAGGTGTATAAGATCATGAGAGGCAGGGATAGGGTGAATGCACTCAGTCTTTTTCCTAGGGTTGGGGAATCGAGAACTAGAGGGCATAGATTTAAGTTAAGAGGGGAAAGAATTAATGGAAACCCGAGGAACAGCTATTTTTACACAGTGGGTGGTACATACGTGGAATGAGCTGCCGGAGGAAGTGGTTGAGGCAGGGACATTGACAACATTTAAAAGGCATTTGGACAGATACATGGATAGGAAAGGTTTAGAGGGATATGGGCCAAATGCAGGCAAATGGGGTTAGCTTAGATGGCCATTTTGGTCAGTATGGACTAGTTTGGGCCGAAGGGCCTGTCTCCATGCCATAGATTCTATGAGAGCCCGGGAGGAGGATGGTGTGATCAACCTTCTCAATGGCGACAGAAAATGTGCCGCAGCTGAATCAACAAAGCCAATCTGGATAAAGAAAAACTGGATTTGTTGGCACTATCGCACAATATGAACCGGTGATGAAACATTCGAGGGGGAATGACAAAACGATCTGGTTGTTGAAACGAAACAGTTAAATTGGATTCAGGAATATAATCAGAACATCTGTCAGAATGTGTGAGGCGGGAAAAAATGGGGGGGTGGGGGGGGTGTATGTGTGTGACACATACACGCACTAATTATGACTGTCTGAGGTGACTCAATTCATTTCTTGACGTGTTTTTTTCATATTATTAAATTCTTTAAATGGTTTAATTTACATATAAATATTGGGAAACCTGAAAAGCTGTGATTTGCAATGGAAACGCTGCACTAAATGTTGTCATACAGCGTTTAATGTTCTTTGATATTGTGGTGAAAGTTAAGTATACACATTAATATGTCATTGGAGGAACCGGAATATTTCAACAGCAAAATACAGCATTTGCCTGAAAACTGAAATAGAAACAGCAAATGCTGGAAATATTTCATAAGAACATAAGAACTAGGAGCAGGAGTAGGCTATCCAGCCCCTCAAGCCTGCTCCGCCAGTCAATAAGATCATGGCTGATCTTTTTGTGGACTCAGCTCCACTTACCCGCCCGCTCACCATAACCCTTAATTCCCTTACTATTCAAAAACGTATCTATCCTTGCCTTAAAAACATTCAATGAGGTAGCCGCAATTGCTTCACTGGGCAGGGAATTCCACAGATTCACAACCCTTTGTGTGAAGAAGTTCCTCCTCAACTCAGTCCTAAATCTGCTTTCCCTTATTTTGAGGCTATGCCCCCTAGTTCTAGTTTCACCTGCTCGTGGAAACAACTTCCCTGCTTCTATCTTATCTATTCCCTTCATAATCTTATATGTTTCTATAAGAATTCCAATGAGTATAGCCCCAGTCTATCAGTCTCTCCTCTTAAGCCAACCCTCTCAACTCCAGAATCAACCTAGTGAATCTCGTCTGCACTCCCTCCAGTGCCAGTATATCCTTTCGCAAGTAAGGAGACCAAAACTGTACACAGTACACCAGGTGTGGCCTCACCAGCATCTTATACAGCTGCAACATCACCGTTTTTAAACTCCATCCCTCTGGCAATGAAGGACAAAATTCCATTTGCCTTCTTAATTACCTGCTGCACCTGTAAACCAACTCCTTGAGATTCCTGCACAAGGACAGCCAGGTCCCTCTGCACAGCAGCATGCTGCAATTTTTTACCATATAAATAATAGTCCATTTTGCTGTTATTCCTACCAAAATGGATGACCTCACATTTACCAACATTGTACTCCATCTGCCAGACCCTCGCCCACTCACTTAGATTATCTATATCCCTTTGCAGACTTTCAGCGTCCTCTGCACACTTTGCTCTGCCACCCATCTTTGTGTCATCTGCGAATTTTGATACTACACTTGGTCCCCAACTCCAAATCATCTATGTAAATCGTAAACAATTGCGGTCCCAACACTGATTCGAGGCACACCACTAGTCACTGATCGCCAACCAGAAAAACACCCATTTACCCCCACTCTTTGCTTTCTGTTAGTTAACTAATCCTCTATTCATGCTAATACATTACCCATAACACCGTGCACCTTTATCTTATGTAGCAGTCTTTGGTGCGGCACCTTGTCAAATGCCTTTCGGAAATCCAGATACACCACATCCACAGGTTCCCCATTGTCCACTGCACATGTAATGTTCTCAAAGAATTCCACCAAATTAGTCAAACATGACCTTCCCTTCATGAATCCCTTTGTGACAAAGGGTCATCTGGACTCGTAACATCAGCTCTTTTCTCTCCTTACAGATGCTGCCTGACCTTCTGAGATTTTCCAGCATTTTCTTTTGGTTTCAGATTACAGCATCCGCAGTAATTTGCTTTTATCATTACTCCAGACTTGGGGCCTCGCCCTGGGCTACCCCAAGCGCCTCACAATTCTACACAGGTTCTTATTTATAGTGAGCCAGCTGGTCAGCTGACTATTACATCATTCTGTAATTGGTTCCATGGTTTATTGGGTCAGCCTGACCCTTACATCTTGTTGCCATTTGTCACATTACATCCAATACAAAATTGTCACTGATTACATTCTAACAGATTCCCTTTATTTTTGTTTCAAAATAATTTAAGACAACCATCCTCCAGTATTCTTAATAACTTTCCAGTACCTGCACCCCTTTTTGTAAAACAGTCGGATACCTGTAGATTTGCACCAACCTAGTTAAATTTGGAAACTTCCTTGTTTTCCAGCATTTGTTTAATGCTGGCCAAATCAATTCTTAGTTGCTTTTCTGTTACACATTTTGTTGAGTAAACATTGTCCCATAAAGACTGATTGTCCACATAACACTCAATTGGTACTTTCTTACCCAATGTGCCCCTAAAAAATAATTCTGTTAATGTGTCAGACAAATATATCCCCATATCCAACACCTCCACTAACGCTAGGGTTTCAGCCGCCAATGTACTTTTGGCTACCCTTTTTATTTTCTTTGCTTCCCAGGCCAAGGGGCAACATTTTCCTTCCTTACCTACCAGGAATATTATGAATCCAGCACCGCTTGAATGTCCATCTAGTAGATCGGCATGTGAAGCATCACTAAACACAACCAACTTCATATCTTCCAGTTCTCCTGGTGCTGGGAATTTAATTACACATTCCTCTAATTTTAGCTTTTTTAAATGTTTTATTAGGCTGCAAAATCTCTGACTGTAGCGTGCCTCAACATATTACTGAGCTCTAGGACATTATAGCTCCCATCCGATCTTGTCTGTGTGTATAGCCAATTTAGCTGTCCTATCATACTCCTCAACAATTGTGTTTCTTTTTTGTTGGCCCGTTCCTCTTTTTCCATTGACCTTTCTGTGGTGATGGGAATGGGATCAATACTGTTTAGATATCCCTGTTGACTCATCGTTACCCCAGAGGTACTTTGCCGGATATCAAGACCAAGATATCGAAAAGCATCAGCTGCTTGACTCCCTACTTTAAATTCTGTTTTCAGCTTCTCAATTATCCCTTTTTCACATTCTTCTGTGCCGCCCCATAGGAAATCATCCACGTACATCACTAAAATTCCAGCTAATTTTCCTTCAGCCTTCTAGTAAAACATCGCTGGATCTGCTTTTAACTGGACACAGCCAGTCTTCAGCAATACGGATCGTACAGAGAAATACCAAACCCCTGATTCATCACTTAACCCATAGACACATTTGTTCAGTTTCCACAAATGTCCATGTGTATTACCTGCTTCTTTGGGTGGCCTTAAAAAAAACTTTTCTCTGAAATGTTTCACCCGGCAGAAATGCTGCTTTAATATCGATTGATTTACAATCCAATTATTAGATGCTGGAACAGCAAAAAAATATTCAGTGTCACTTTCCCTGCTGTGGGTGAATCAACCCTCATGTCGCTCCCATCCAAATGTTCCTCATACCCACAGGCTACTAATCTGGCTTTAGCTTTATACGTTCCATCTTGCAAAACTTTTTCTGTGCCAACCCACCTACGAGACAAAGCAGGCTGCCCTTCATCTGGCACCTTGGTGTGCACCCCAAACTCCTTCCAACTGTCCAGCTCCCTTTGTTTGGCCTCTTACTTCCGCGAGCTCCATTTTGTTTGCAGCTATCGATACTTTCTTATCATGGGGGCTTCTACTCCTATTCCTATCATTGGTTTGATTCCTAGCCTTCCTCATTAAACTCCAGTCTCTACTGCCGTGTCTGTTTCTGTCAGAGCTGCTACTCTTAGACCGCTGTTCTCTGTTGACACATCTTTGGTCA
The DNA here is from genome assembly GCF_964213995.1 of Mustelus asterias. NCBI lineage: Eukaryota > Metazoa > Chordata > Chondrichthyes > Carcharhiniformes > Triakidae > Mustelus > Mustelus asterias. Next base: position 73,466,748 of record NC_135821.1, on the reverse strand, counting down.
CAGAATCGTGATATTTTCCTGGGTTCACGAATGCTTACTGTCTCATCCTCAGGACTTAAGTCTCGCTTTTTTTGCTTCCATCTGTCTACCCTGTTTTCCCAATCTATAGCTTTGGCTTCTTGCCCTCGCTCTTGAATGTTGAGCCAGTGTTTGTACTTTCCTGAGGCCTTTTCTGCTTTCCCGATTATAGTGGCATCTCTCCACTCGCTTGACCCTTCAGGTATGTATGCTTTCACTGTGCCTACTTTGGGTAGCTGAACCTTTGAAGTAGCAGCTTCATCCCCTGCTTCACTGGTAATTTGTTGATCATCAGATTCTCTCTCATCTATTGACTGATCCTCATAATAACTCCGGGTATGTGCATGTGAGGTACAAGGTTCCTCTTGCTCAGATGCTCCAAATTCATACCCAAGTCCCACTACTCTCGAAGAGTGGGCTCGCCCTGCCTGATTACCGTGTTGTACTATAACTACCTTGCTGTCTGTTCCCATCACTTTCCCGGGCCCTTTCCACTCTTTTATAGTGGACCCTATCCCCTTTCTCGAAGTATACCCCCGATGGTCTTATGTGATGTCTTAGGGCCCTTCTTATCCGTTCTGAAACTTCAGTCTTAATGAAGGCCTTTCTCCCTGCATGCATTGTGTTTAAGTGTGCAGAAAACATGGAGCTAATGCTTGTCCCTTCTAGCGCCAGTGGAGCATCCATTAATACTGATGGCAACTTTGGATTCCTCCCGTATACCAACTGGTATGGACTATAGCCCCCCCACCATTTGTAACAAATTTTTCACGAGCACTGCCTATGCTAATGCAACCTGCTATTTACAGCCCGGTTCATCTGCTAAAATTTTATGCAACATATCTTCTATAACTGTGTGATTCCTTTCACAGAGGCTTTTGCTGAATGGGCTCTCTGCATTATGACAATATTTAAATTTTCACACATATCTTGAAACTCATCATTTGCGAATTCGCTCCCATTGTCCGTCAAAAATTTAGACGGTGCCCCCAATCCTGTTCCAATCCAATGGGTCATAATTTGATCTATAATGGTCTTTTTATCTTTGCTGTAGATCACCATGGAAGTGCTAAACTGGGTGGCCATGTCCACAAAGTGCAATGGATAGACACCTTGTTCCATATCTTTAGATCCATCGCCACTACATCATTGAAATCTCATGCTAATGGTAGTCTCATGACTGGACGTGAGGGTGTCCTACAATATTTTATGCAAATTTCACCCTGGTTTGATATTGGCTCTATGAGATCATTATATCCTTTATCCAGTACACCTGCATCCTGCAGCAGTGCTCTCAGTCTCTGTGGTACTGGATGACCAAACTGCTTATGGAGTTTCAGAATAGTCTTCCTTTTGTCCACCATGCTGCTATCTGTTAGCGACACTAATGCCTCATGAATCCTTTGGTCTGATCATTTTGGTTCACTTAAAGGAAGACAATAATGGCCAGATCTTGTAAAGTGTAGGTCCACAGTTTTCCCAAATACCACAGCTTTATCCTGTTTTAAATTGATGGTCATCTGAGCTTCCTTCATCGCAGACCTGCTTAACAACAAAGGTATATCACTGGAAACTACATCTGTACTACATAAATAAACTGATTCCTGCAATCCTACAGGGAAGTATCACCCTTTTGGAGGTCGTTAGAGTGTTGATCTCCAAATCTAAAGCAGGTGGAACTATCTTGTTCTTTTACTTTCTTTTGGTCTTTATGATCAAGAGACCCTAAATAACAGTTTAGCCAATCTTGGCCACAGAAAGTGGACATACATCCACTATCTGAAACAGCACAGTTGAAAGAGTCAATGATCAGGACACTCATTATGGGACTCAACCTTTCTGCCACCAAAACAATGCCTTCCTGGTCCTTATCCTCGTCACTGTCATTTCCACGTATTCTGTGTCACATGGTTTCAAAGACATGATTTCTTTTTTTCAGGCAGTTTATAATGTAGTGGTATGGGGAATCGCATTGGAAACAGCGATTCACAATCCCTCTAGCATTCCTTCGATTTAAACGTCTTTTATCAGCATCCCATGTGTGTCTTCTTTCCCCATTTTCAAATCGGTTATAACTGTTTTTGACACTAGGTCTGTTATTAACATAACTGTCTCTGTTTAAAGGCCTTTGTGTATCATTTGGTCTGACACGTGGTTGAGTCACCATTGACTCCTCCATACCGGGCTCTATGGCATTCTGGTCTGCACTGAACAAGGTGGCGGGGAAGGATTGTTTCCCGAAAATCCTTTTTAATGATGCTGCCATTTGAGGGTCTCTGTTCCCCTCAATTGTATCCCAGTCATTACTAAAAGAGTATCCATGTGCAACGGACATGCACAGTCCACCAACTTAAAGGCCAATATCGCATCTGGAATCTCCAAATTAAATTTCATTAGCCCCTATCAAAATCCATGATATACTCTTCCATGGGCTGGATGTCTTGTCTCCTAATCCTGTCAAACATCACCCATCCTTCATAATTCTCCAAGAACTCATCTTTCTGGTGAAACTTATCTAAGTATTGCAGCAGGAGCTGGAGCCCTTCTTCTCTATTTAGGGCATCTGCCATCCAATCAGAAAATACTTTGCTTCTTATCTTGCTCCTAATTGGAAGTGACAAAGCTAATGCCAGACCTTGCTATTTTTTTCAGTATTGTGGTGACAAGGGTCCACATTTCCACCCCTGCCTTCCGTTGCCGATATGGTTCGGCATCTGCAAAGACAGGGGGACAATCCAATCCCACCGGTTCACTATTACCTTCTACCATGGCTGTCGCACTTCTTCAAAAACACCAAGTTACGAAGGGTTTTCCTCTGCTACCAATGTTTCCTCAGAAGGAACTCTTCAAATGCAGATAATAAAAATATAACAAAACTTACTCCAACTTATAAATCAAAGAAAGGGTTTAATAAAGAAACATCATTATTCCAAACTTGGGGCCTCACCCTGGCCAATTCAAGGTCCCCACAATTCTACACAGGTTCTTATTTATAGTGAATCAGCTGACTATGACATCATGGTTCCATGGTTTACTGGGTTAGCTGATCCTTACATCTTATTCCCATTGGTCATATTACATCCAATACAAAATTGTCACCAGTTACATTCTAACAGGAAATGCTCAGCTAGCCAAACAGCATCTGGAGAGAGAGAAACAGTTCATCATTTCAAATCAATGGTTGTTCTGAGAAAATTCAGTTA